>NW_027185653.1:8930094-9049545 GCF_028583685.1 Petaurus breviceps papuanus
TTTTCGCTTTCTCTTGCTCCGCCCCTTCCTGCTATGTCAGCACATCCTTGGCTTTCGCTTTCTCTGGCTTTCACTTTCTCTGGCTTTCGCTTTCGCTTGCTCTGCCCCTTCCTGCTCCGTCAGCAAGTCCAATGGGGCATGGAAGATCTTTAAATCCCATAACCCTTACACCATCCCAAGGGGGAGGGGGGGCAGACACCTCCCCCAAGGGAGACAGCTACTAAAGGGAAAAGCCCACTAGCTAGGAGAAACTAGGAATTCCTTTTTTTTTTTTTAAGCAATTGGGGCTAAGTAACTTGCTCAAGGTTACATGGCCAGTTTTTTGTGTGGGTGTTAAGTATCTGGGGCCTGAAATGATCCCATATCTCTTGACTCTGGGGTCTGCACTCTTATTCACTGGGCCACTTGGCAGCCCCTGAAACTAGGAATTCTTATAGAGGGAAAACCTGCCATGGGTGGGGAGATTAGTTAACCACAGACAGTAGTTCAAAGTTTTGGTCATATCTAGGCACATTGCTATTCCATTGTGTAGCCCAGAAGCAAGGGGGAGGGTCCGGTACCCTGGTTAGTTTCATATTTCTTTGACCAGTATACTTGAATCTCATTGTCTCCTAAAACAGCTTTAAGTGGTGCTTGAGATAATGAACTTCCCATTGACCAGTCAATTTGAATATTGTCAGACTGGCAAATGCTCTCCTTTCCTTGGAGAGATTGGGAGGGAGGGGTGAGAAGGTTGCATCTCAGCACTTGAAATATTCTAAAAGCTGTCAGAAACATCCTTAGTGTCCCCTGGCTTGAGCTGCCTTTCTTTGTTACTAGAGCAAGCACCTTGGGTACTTGAGCGTTTCTGGGTAGTGAATGAGTGTGTAGACATAGAGAGGCTGAGTAAATACAGAAATAATTAAAATGCAATTTTAAAAAATTGATACACTTTTTTATTATTATTCATCTCAAATATTTTGATGCAGTTCAGTCAGGAAATAGACATATGCTAAATGTGTACTATGTCCCAGACCCTGTGCTGGATATCATGAGCTCCTTCAGGGGAGGAATTATCTTCTGCCTTTCTTTGCCTGCCCAGATCGTATCACAGTGAAAGACTATGATCAAAGCACTGAAGGCTGAGGACAGACTGAATAAGAATGAGTTCAAAAAATAACAGTCCTGAGGATTTGGTTTGATTGACAGATTTTAATAGCATGAGTCTAAGGGCAAGAGAGGTTATAGTGGTAGCAAAGAGTCTTTAAGTAGAATGGGGAGATAGAAATTAAGTGTCACATCTCTCTTTACCTTTCTCTCCCTGAACATTGAATCAAACATACAACTGAAAGTATCACCAGTGCTGGGGGAAAGAGTAGCCAAAGATTAAGTATTTTCAAAATGGAGTTAAGTCATATATAGAAAGAACATGGAAGAAAACACACACACACACACACACACACACACACAAAGGTTTGAGAAGTAAGTTTGTTAATTAAGTCATCTAGATGCCAACAGAGATAGAGCACTGGGCCTGGAGATAAGAAGACCAGTTAAAATCCTGCCTCAGGCATTTACTAGCTGTTTGACCCAGTCAAATAATAGTATTTCTGTTTAGCTCCGTTTCCTCATCTAAAAAATTGGGATCATAATGATACTGATGGAATTCTGATAAAACTACCCCTAGCACCATCTACTAACTTCCTTATAGGCCCACTGAACACTAGGTCCACTAGCCCTACATAGCCACTCACTATACAAACTTCTGCATATATGCTTCATTACTCACTAGAATAAGAGGCATTTCCAAGAACTCATATTTCTCACAGAACAGCAGGCACGACCATGTGATGTGATGTGATCACAGCCACAAACTCTAGCTAGCCACTTCCCCCAAACCCATTCCTCATATTTCCCACAGAAACAGCAGATGTGTTTATGCAATCAGCCACACCACATCCATCTAGTCTCAGACAGGACCACAACTCACAGTCAGTTGGGAAGCAGCACTACCAGGATGCCTGAGCAGGATGTGAACCCCAATACAAGAGAATGGACTTTCCTTAAATAGTAGAGAACTGAGGAGGCAGAGCCAAGATGGTGGCATAGAAGGAGGAAAACTCCATGATCTCAAATACCTATAACATATAACTCTAAACAAATTTTAGAGCTCCAAAACCCACAAAGTGAGAGAGAGAAACAAATCCCCCACAGGCATACAGGAAGGGTCCCCTGCAGCACTTTGGGAGCAAGGCACAGTTCCCCATGAGCTGAGTGGTTTTAGCCTCAGGGTGGCCCGGCAAGTGGAAGATAGAGGACATTTCAGGGGAGTGAATCACCAGGAGCTGTGGCAGTTTCCAGACTTATAAACCATAAATGACAAAGAGCAAGTAAAAGGTCAGTGTGGAACTCTGTTGGAACTGGGGAGGATAGAAGAGAACAGTCTGCCCCTGGCCCAGGGGCAAGAAGTAGCAGAGGCATGGTGGCTATGCAGGCACTTCCTCCTCATGGCTGCTTCAGAGCTCCTGGCCTGTAAGATGTAAGGAGACAAAGCAACTATTCAGATGGTAATCTCTCTTGTTTTAAATTTCTTTGATTGCTGTCTAGTGTGGAGGTACAGGGGTGGGAGGCCAGTGGGTCAGAGCTTTAGGGAGCTGCAGAGAAGGCACCCAGCAAACAGTTCTGGCAACTGCAGAAACCCCAGAGATTTGGGACAAAGCTCTCCTCTCTGGAAGCAGAGTTCAACTGTGACAAAGAGCTCAAAACTCAACTAATTAATGAGCAACATGAGCAAGCAGAGGAAGAAAAGCAAGTACAACAATCACCCCTTAGATTCCTTTTTGGGGGACAAAAAATATCAAAGCATGGAATGGGAGGAAGACAACAAAGTCAGAACTCCTGTATCAAAAGCTTCCAAGAAAAATATGAATTGGTTACAGGCCATAGAGGAGCTTAAGAAGGATTTTGAAAACCAAATAAAAGAAGTGGAGGAAAAATTGGGAAAAGAATTGAGAATGATGCAAGAAAATCATGAAATGAGAGTCAACAACCTGACTGAAGAAAACAACACCTTAAAAACAGACTAACTCAAATGGCAAAAGAGGCCCAAAAATCAAATGAGAAGAAGAATGCCGTGAAAGATGAATTAGCCAGATGGAAAAAGAATTTCAAATGCTCAATGAAGAGAATCATTTTTTCAGAATTATATGGGAGAAAAGAGAAGCTAATGACTTTATGAGAAATCAAGATACTATTAAACAGATTTAAAAAATGAAAAAATAGAAGGCAATGTGAAATATATCATTGGAAAGACCACTGACCTGGAAAATAGATCCAGGAGAGATAATTTAAAAATTATTGTACTATCAGAGAGCCATGCTAAAAAATAAAAAGAACCTAGAAATAATCCTTTAAGAAATTCTCAAGGAAAATTGTCCTGTTATTTTGAACCAGAGGGCAAAATAGAGGTTGAAAGAATCCACCAATAACCTCTTGAAAAAGATACCAAAAAGAAAACTCCTAGGAATACTATAGCCAGGTTCAGGAGTTCCCAGGTCAAGAAGAAAATATTACAAGCATCCAAGAAGAAACAATTTGAGTATTGTGGACATGCAATCAGGATAACACAGGACCGAGCAGCTTCTACATTAAGGGATCAAAGGGCTTGGAATATGATATTCTGAAGATCAAAAGATCTGAGATTAAAACAAAGAATTACCTAAACAGCAAAACTGAGTATCATGTTTCAGGGGAAAATATGGTCGTTCAGTGGAATAGAGGACTTTCAAGCATTCTTGATCAAAAAAACAGAGCTAATTAGAAAATTGGACATTCAGATACAAGAAGCAAGAGAAATGTGAGAAAGTAAACAGGGAAAAGAAATCATAAGGAACTTATTGGTGTTGACCTGTTAAATTCCTACATGGAAAAAATAATAATTGTAACTTATGCAAACTTTTTTCATTTTCATAAGAGTTAAAGGGAATATAAATGTGTATAAGTAAGTATGTATGTGTATGTGTATATACATACATATGCATTTCTATGGAGGAGGGTATATCAGCATATGAACACGTATGTGAGTGTTTGTATATATGTGTCTATGTATACATAAACAGAGGGCACAGGATCAAATGAATAGGAAGGGATTATATCTAAAAAATAAAAATAACAGTTTAGTGAGGAATATAATGAGAAGAGATGGGGAGAGACAGAATGGGGTAAATTATCTCATATAGCAGAGGTAAGGGAAAGCTTTTACAAGGGATGGGAAGAACAGGAAGGCAAAACGGAATGAGTCAACCTTACTCTCTAATTTGGCTTAAGGACATAATAATATACACACTAAATTGGGTATCTTACCCTACAAAAAAAGTAGGGGGGAAGGGAATAAGTGGGGGGTGATAGATGGAAGGGGAGATTGGGGGGTTATTTAAACCCCCACTTACACACTTTTGAAAAGTGACAGGGTCAAAGGAGAAAATACAACAAGTAGGGGGGTGTGGGATCAGATGGAGGGAAATATAGTCAGTCTTTCAAAATATATCACTGTGGACATATTTTGTCTCACTACACATGTACAAGCTATGTTGAATTGCTTATCTTCCCAGTAAGGGTGGGTAATGAGGGAATAAGTGAAAGAATCTGAAATTCAATGTTTCAAAATCAAATGTTTAAAATATTATTATTATTATTATACGAAGGATACAGGAGAAAGCAGATTGGGGGAAGGTGTAATCTGTAGGATCATTGTTTTGGGGTGGGGTGTAGGGAAAGGATGGGAAAAAATTTGTATTTCAAAATCTTGTGGAAATGAATGTTTTAAATTAAAATTAAAAAATTAATAAAAGGAAAAAAAAGAATTAAAGGACTCGAATTTAAACCACCAACAACAAAAAAATTAAAGTGAAACAAAAAAAAAGAAAAATAACTGACCCAGAGTGAACTTCTGATATAGAGAGTCTTATTATAAAGTCATTATCATATATACATGCCACCCCTTGCCAAGGGTCTTTTTTTTCTATATGCATTGTGTTCTTGAATGTTTCTATGATTTGTTGTTTGACCCATTCATTCTTTAAGACAAGATTATGCAGTTATGCAATTTTTATTGCATTGTGATTTAAGAGGAATGTGTTTAATTTTTGTGTGTTTCTATATTGCTTTCTGAAGTTTTTATGTGGTAGTACATGATTGATTTTTGTGTCAATATCATGTGCTGATGAACAAAATGTTATATTCCTTTCTATCCCCATTCGATTTTTTTCCCCCAAATGTCTACCATATTTAACTTTTCTAAAATTCTATTCATTCCTTAATTTTTTTCTTCTTCATTTTGTGGTTAGATTTTTGTGTTTCAGGGAGGGGGAGGTTGATGTCCCCCACTAGTATAGTTTTACTGTTTATTTCTTCCTGTAATTCAATTAACTTCTCCTTTCAGAATGTGGATGCTATCCCACTTGGCATATGCATGTTTAATAAGGATATTACTTCATTTTCTATGTTGCTTTTTATTATGGTGACTTTCCATCCATATTACTTTTTGCTTTTACTTTGTCTGAGATCAACTGCTACCCCTGTTTTATTTTGTTTTGTTTTATTTTATCTTGATTTGTTTGCTTCGACTGAAGTATAATGCATTCTGCTCCAGCCTTTTACCTTTACATTGTGTTTGTCCCTGTTTCAAATGTCTTTCTTGTAAATAACATTTTGTAGGATTATGATTGGTAATCCTTTCTGCTATCTGCTTCCATTTTATGGGAGAGTTCATCCCACCCACATTCACAATTATGATTCTATCTGTGTTTATCTTACATTCTATTCTTCCCTCCACTTTTTATCCTTTTTTTCTTCTTTCTCCCATTCTCTCCTCACTAGAATTTTCCTTCTGACCACGAACTTCCTCATTCTGCCCTCCCTTTTATTCCCTTTTACTTTCCTTTTTCCCTTCCTACTGACTACAGGAGGAAGGTAGATTTCTATATCTAAGTATGCATGATATTCCCTGCTTTTGCCAAATCCAATGAGAGTAAAGTTCAAAGAATGTTCATCTCTCTCCCTTCTTTCCCTTTTCTATAATATGTCTTTGTGCCTATTTTACCCATTTCTGCCTTCTTTTCTCTGATCCCATTACAATCCCTTTTCACTTCTTAATTAGTTTGGTTTTTTACTCATCACATCAAAGTCACCTTAACCCCTCCCCCAGTATATGTATATGACATAATAAAGATAATATTCTCAAGAGTTAGAAGTATTATCTTCCCTTGTAGGAATGTACACAGATTGCCCTCATTGAAGAGCATTTTAGTTAATTTTCTTGTTTTTTGTTTCCTGTTTACCTTTCTTATGTCTATCTTGAGTCTTGTTGTGGAAGGTGAAATTTTTTCATGAGCTCAGACATTTCTTCAGGGAAGGCTGGAAGTCTCCTATATCTTTGAGTATCTGTCTCTTCCCCTGAAAGATTATGTTCAATTTCACTGGGTAGTTGGTCCAAAGTGGTAGTCCAAGCCCCCTTATCTTACAGATTATCATATTCCAAGCCATCTGATCTATTAAGGTAGAAGATGCAAGATCCTGTGTAATTTTAAATGCGGTTCCACAATATTTGACTTGCTTCTTTCTGGCTGCTTGTGGTACATTTTCCTTGACCTGAAAATTCTCCTTGAGCCTAAATTTGGCTACAATATCCCTTGACATTTTCAGATTGGAATCTCAGAAGGTGACTGGTCAATTTTTTATTTAATTACATGTTACATTTATTTTTAGTGTACATCATTCATTTACAAAAGATTATGAGTTACAAATATTCTCCCCGTCTTTCCCCTACCCACCACACCAAAACAGCCATCTCACTGTATACCCCTTCCACCAAGCTGCTCTCTCCTATATCATCCCCCATCCCCCCTCCGACTTTCCAGTAGGGCAAGATGGATCTCTCTACATCAGTGCCTGTATATGTTATTTACCAGTTGTGTGTGTGTGTGTGTGTGTGTGTATAATTTGATTTTTAAACTTTGAAATCCAGATTCTTTCTTTCTTCCTTCATCATCCACCCTTAATGGAAAAATAAGCAATTCAATATAGGTTGTACATGTGTAGCTATGCAAAACTTTTCATAGTGGATATATTGTGAAAGACTGACTGTATTCCCCTCCATCCTATCCCACCCCCACTTATTGTATTCTCTACTTTTACCGGTCCCTTTTTAAAAGTATGTGTTTCCAACTTACCTACCCCCAAACTCCCATCCCCTCTATCATCACCCCCTAATCCCCTTCCTCCCCTAATCTCCTGTACGATGATATATCCTATTTAGTATTTATGTCATTTCCTCCCAAAGCCAACCACAATGAGAGTAAGTTTGACTCATTCCCTTTTGCCTTCCTCTTTTCCCCTCCATTGTAAAAGCTTTCCCTTACTTCTGCTATATGAGATAATTTACCCCAATCTGTCTCTCCCCATCTCTTCTCATTATATTCCCCTCTCACATCTCAATTTCACCTTTTCAGTATCATCCATTCCTATTCAATTCGTTCCATGTACTCTGTCCATGTACACTTGTAGAAGTATATACCTACACTCACATATGTATTCATACACCCACATACACTCCTATACACATGCACACACACACACACACACACACATGCACACATTTCTATTCCCTTCAACAATTCTCCTACTGAGTAAAGTTTTATGAGTTACCATTCTCCACACAGGAATGTAAGTAGTTCAAATTTGGTAAGTTTCTCTTGATTGCTTTGCCCTCTTTATTTTCTCATGCTTCTCTTGCGTCTTGTATCTGTCAAATTTTCTATTCGTTTCTATTTTTTTTCATCAAGAATGCTTGAAAGTCCTCTATTCCACTGAATGATCATATTTTCCCCTTAAACATGGAACTCAGTTTTGCTTGGCTAGGTGATTTTTGCTTTTAATCCAAGCTCCTCTGGATATATCTCTGGATTGACCTCTGGAATATCTTATTCCAAGCCCTTCAATCCCTCTGTGTAGAAACTATGTTATCCTGATTATATTTCCACAGTATTCAAGTTGTTTCTTCCTGGACACTTGTAATATTTTATCCTTGATCTGGGAACTCCTGAACATGGCTATAATATTCCTAGGGGTTTTTTTGGGGGGATCTTTACCAGGAGGTAATTGATGAATTCTTTTAACCTCCATTTTGCCCTCTGGTTGTAAAACATTGGGGCAATTTTCTTTCAGAATTTCTTGAAGGATGATTTCTAGGTTCTTTTTCTGATTATGGCTTTCAGGTGGTCCAATAAATTCTTCATGATCTCTCTTGGATCTATTTTCTAGGTCAGTGGTTTTTCCAAGGAGATATTTCACATTGCCTTCTATTTTTTTAATTCTTTTAGATCTGTTTAATAGTGTCTTGACTTCTCATAAAGTCACTAGCTTCCATTTACTCCAATCTAATTCTGAAGGAATGATTCTCTTCAGTGAACTTTCGAGATTCTTTTTCCATCTGTCTAATTTGTCTTTTTAATGCATTCTTCTTCTCATTTGATTTTTGGGCCTCTTTTGCCATATAAATGCATCTATTTTTTAAGGTGTTATTTTCTTCAGTGAGGTTGTTGACACTCTTTTCATCATTTTCTTGCCTCATTCTCATTTCTCTTCTCAATTTTTCCTTGATTTCTGTTATTTGGTTTTCAAAATCCTTCTTAAACTCCGCTGTGGTCTGTAACCAATTTATATTTTTCTTGGAAGCTTTTGTTGCAGGAGTTCTGACTTTGTTGTCTTCCTCCTGTTCCATTCATTGATCATTTATTTCCCCAACATAAGTGTCTCAGGTAGGATTTCTCTGCTTGCTTTGCTTCCTTTGCTTGCTCATGTTGCCACTCAATCACTTGAACTTTTAGCTTTTTGCTATAGTAGAACTCTGCTTCCAGAGCAGAGAGCTTTGTCCCAAATTGCTGGGTTTTTCACAGTGGCCAGAACTATTATTTGGCTGCGGTCTCTGAAGCATCCACATGCTCTTGCTCACTAGTCATGCACCCCTGGACCTCCACTCTAGACAGCAAATCAGATTCAAGCAGGTTAAGCAAGAGCAATTACCCCTCAGAATTGTTGCTTGGTCCCCCTACAATTTGCAGATCAGGAGCTCTGAAGAAATCACACATCAGGGGCTGCCACACCTCAGCCCATTCTCCCTCATGTAGCAGAAGCCAGAACTTACTCCTGGAATGCCTGTTCTCTCAAAGTCCACACTGACAGTTCACTTTATCTTTGACATTTATGGGTTGATAATTCTGAAAACCAACACAGCTGCTGGTGATCTATTTTCAGGACCTCCATCCAGCCGAAGCTGGTCGGGGTACCCTATGGCTAAAGCCACAGACTCAGGAGGAGCTCTGGTCTGATCCCAGCAGGTTGGGATGGATCCTTCATTCCATCTGGCCAGGCTGTCTTGAGTGGGAGATTGGTTTCTCTGTCATTTTGTGGGTTCAGTATCCCTAATATGTGTTAAGAGTCATTTTTATAGGTATTTGAGGTGGTTATGGGCAGAACGCAGTGAGTTTCCCTGGTTCTATGCATGCATCTTGGCTCAGCCTCCTGGAGGATTCTTTTAATGATTATTTTACCCTATTTATTATTTTACCTAGGACATCAGACCAATTTTCCTTGATGATTGCTTGAAAGATGCTATACAGATTTTTTGTGGGTTTCTTGGTTTATTTTTATTGTTTTGTTTTTGTTTGTTTATTTATTTGTATTTTTTATTGTGACATTTAGGTAAACTAATAAATCTTAAAGTATTTCTGCTGCATCTATTTTCCAAGTCAGTTGTTTCTTTCAAAGAGGTATTTTATGTTTCCTTCTATTATTTCATTCTTTGATTTTGTTTGACTGATTTTTTTTTTTTTTTTTGCTTTTGGAGGGCAATTTGAGTTAAGTAACTTGCCCAAGTTTACACGGCTAGTTTTTTTGTGTGGGTGTTAAGTGTCTGAGACCTGAACCAAACTCAGATCCTCCTGACTCAGGGGTCAGCACTTTACTCACTGTGCCACCTAGCAGCCACCATTGTTTGACTGATTTTTGATGTTTCATAGAGTCATTAACTTCCACTTGCCTAATTCTAAGTTTTAAAGAAATGTTTTCATCAGTTAACATTTGTCCTTCCTTTTCCATTTGGCAAGTTATACCTTTTAAGGAGATTTTTTCTCCAGTGTACTTCTCTCCCCCATTTTGTCAATTGTATTTTTAAAGAAATGTTTCAATTTTTTATCTACCTCTCATATTTTTTTTCTCAAATGCTTTATTTTTTTAACTTCTAGTTTACCTCATTAATTTCAGCAAGATATTGAGTTACAAATTTTCTCCCCATTTTTCTGCTACCCACAACCCCAAAATAGTGATTCCACTGGATATCCCCTCCTCCAATCTGCTCTCTCGCATACCTTCTCCCATAAACCCTCCAGCATTCCAGTAGGGCATGGTGGATCTCTATGCCCCAGTGCCTGTATATGTTATTTCCCATTTCCATGTAAAACAATACTGAGAGTAGTATATGTGTGTGTGTGTGTGTGTGTGTGTGTGTGTGTATAATTTGATTTTATAACTTTGAATTCCAGATTCATTCTGATTGTCCCTTGTCACCCACCCTTACTGGGAAGATAAACAATTCAATATAGGTTGTACATGTGTAGCTATGCAAAACATTACAATAGTAGATATATTGTAAAAGACTGACTATATTTCCCTCCCTCCTATCCCACCTCCCCCTTTTTCTATTCTCTACATTGATCCTGTCCTTTTGCAAATGTGGGTGCTTCCAACTTTCCTACCCCCTACACTGTTCTCCATTCTATCATCCCGCCTCTCTTACCCTTCCCCCCTACTCTCTTTTAGGGTGATATACCACATTTATGGTGTATGTCATTCCCTTCCTGAGCCAAATTCAAGGAGAATAAAGTTGACCCATTCCCTTTTGACTTCTTTTTCTTCCCCTCCATTGTAACCATTTTCTCTTACCTCTTCTAAAAGAGATAGTTTATCTTAATCTGTCTCTCCCTATCTCTTTTCATTATATTCCTCTCTCACCTATTAATGCCACCTTTTAGGTATCATCCCTACTTAATTGGTCCTGTGCTCTCTATCCATGTAGACCTATACACATATACACACACATTCACATATGCATTCATACACCCATATACCATCCTATCAAGACACATAGTAATATCATTACTAAACATATATGCACTGATTAGTACAGCATCCCAATTCTTAGAGGAGAAGTTAAGGGAGTTATAGGGAAAAATAGAGAGCAAAACTTTAGTAGTGGGATACCTCAACTTCCCCTTTCTGAACTTAATGAATCTAACCTCAAAATAAGCAAAAAAGACTCTAAGGAGGTGAATAGAATTTTAGAAAGAGAAGATATGATAGACCTCTGGAGAAAATAAAATGTGGATAGGAAGGAATATAATATTTTCTCAGGGGTTGAAATAGTAATGGGAATTTGAAGATCTCCCCTGCCCCTTAACAGACCAAATGTAATCACATGGAGCTGACAGGGGAAGGAGTTTGCTAAAAGGGTGGAACAGGAAGGGTGGAGTAAGAAGGAGCAGGAGAGAGACCCAGAACAGCTAGGGGGAAGCAGCAAGGAGCCTGAGCAGCAATCATGAGTGAGAGAGGGGCATTATTCCTTAAAGGAGTCTTTTTTGTGTTCAAAGCTGAATGAGGGAAGGTTTGGGAATATTGGTGTTCACTGCTTTAGTTATGGATATCAACTTCTTGGCTGTTATGATGAATATGGTTTTCTGGTTTAGGGACTTGAGTTTTTAATATTTGAAGAAATGCTTTGGTCCTGTCCTCCATGTGGAGTGCCCATTACATTTTGTGATTCACAATTACACCAGAATGTTCATAGCTGCCACAGACACTGTGAATATTGTATTTGTTTTATAGAGTTACATGGAATATGAACCAAAATTGACCATGTACTAGAGCATAAAAATCTTACAATTAAGTGCAGAAAGGCAGAAATATTAAATGCATTCTTTCCAGATCATGATGCAGTAAAAATTATATTTAATAAAGAACCATGGAAAGATATATAATATGTATGTGTGTGTGTGTATGCTTCGATATGTATTCAGACACCATCAGTTCTTTCTCTGAAGATGGCTAGAATTTTTCATCCTAAGTCCTTCAGAATTATTTTACATCATTGTATTATTGAGAATAGCTAAGTCATTTGCAGCTGATCATCTTAAAATAATGCTGTTACTTTATATACGATACATATAACAGATTTTTTTTAAATGAAGAAAAAATATCCTTACCACTACTAGCATGACCATTATCATCAATGTTGCTAAATGAGTCATAAAATCTCTCCAAATATTTTGACCTTTCAATGAAGCAAAAAATAAAAAGTAGATGGAGAATTAAACATAAACTCTCAAAAATCATATGGGTCTGAAAAAGAGAAAGGTAATAAATCTCTAGCCAAAAAGATGAATGAATTGGTTGAAAAACTAAATTGATTGTGGTACCAGTGAAATCATATTGCTAAAGATAAAGAACTCAAATTAGCTAGGAATTTTAGCACTCTTGTGAATTCAATTTGTTCAGAAAGATTCTCAAAGAGGCTGACTTCATCCTCTTTGCTACTATTACCTATAAATGCTTTCTCTGGCAGGAGCTGATAAATCAAAAACCAATGACCCGTTAATGATCATATTTACATATGAATACCTTCTGAGGCCTAATTGTCATGACCAAGAAGAGCCAGGTTCAATTCCTGCCACTGACATTTATTAGACATGTTATAAAGGGAAAATCACAACTCTCACAATCTAAACTTTTCCACTGATAGTCATGATATTACTCACAGTGTTGATGTTATAGGGTTTTTGTGAAGCTTAGATAATATAGCTATATTTAAAGTTTTCTGTAACTTCAAAGTACCATAAAACATTTATTGTTAATTTAAATTATTTTACTATTGTGTAAGTCACTGTTATAACAAATTTGTATTTAATTCTGGCTTTATGAGTACAATTTTATTGTTTTTTCCCTTTTCCTTTTTTTCTCTCTTCAACACTATGAGCATTAAGTAGAAATTATTAATCTAGAATTGGACTTATGATTTTATCAATGAAGAGAAATAAATATTACATGTCTATATAATGATAAAAGTAGGAAAGGTCAGAGCAAGGGATGAATAGGGAAAGGATGATCCTTGGGAAACCAGTTTCATGAGTACTACAATTCTGGCAGACGTGTACACAGGATGCCCGCAGTAAATGAAGAATGGCTAGTTATGCTCGATAAAAACAACAGGGATGGCTGTGATTGTCTGGTGCCTGTAAGTTATACCTGTTGCACATGTTGTCAACAGACCAAACGTAGTGCAACATTCACACTATGTGTGTGTGCTAACATACACACACACACACACACACATATATATATATATATATATACACATAATTTAGTGTGTGCATGTATACATACACACACATACAAAACCATAAAATTCTTTAAATAGGCTAAATGGATCAGGATGTGAAACTACATGAATAAATTTTAAAATAAACTTTCATCAAAACTGGGGTGAATTAATTTTTAAAAAAATCTGACAAATCACTGACTTTACTATTTTTTTTCTCTAAAAGGCAACTAGGTTCAAGAATATCATAGATAACAAATGAGAGCCACATTAGGAAAAAAAATTGTTCCCATGGTATATATTGTAAGAAATTCATACCAACATATTTTATAAGCATATATTATAAACAATATATATAGTACTAGGGGATACATAAAACTCAAAGATGTGTCAAAGTACATGAAATAATTTAGTGTACAGCCTAGTTAAGGATACTGGTCTCCTTCAACACTATACATACAATAGATTAATATTTATAATTATAAAAAAATGTGAAACAAATTTATTTACAATTCAACATTTTAAGACTAAGAATATATTAATGAGGGGCGGCCAGGTAGCACAGCTAGTAAGATCACCAGCCCCAGAGTCGGGAATACCTGGGATCTAATCCAGGCTCAGACACTTAGGACCCACCCAGAAATAACTGTCTGTGTAACCTTGAGCAAGTTACTTAACCCCAATTGCTTAAAAAAAAAAAAAAAGAATATATTAATGAGAGGGACCTCAGACCTTGAAACAGTCTTTTCTTTTATTTGTAAATCTAATTTAAAGTTGAAAATTTTTCAATGTATATTAGTTACTAGAAATATTAGTCTCTTTGTGGGGAAAATTAGACATAACTGTTAAATTGTATGTCAATTTGTTTTGAAAAATAAAACTTTGTTCACACACACACATATATAGTTTCTAATGGTACATTTTTTATCTGTATTTTACTAGGGTGTAAAGCTCACATATATGGTATCAAATATAGACCAGAATGTTTTGTGTGTGTGTGTGTGTGAATCTGAAGGTTTCATTCTGAATACATTCAAATGTAGATCATTCTACCATTAAATTCAATTTGTTTCTTCATTCAGCCATGGGACCATTCCTATTACCACTGTGTCCTCTTTAATTTGGGCCCTTATTACATCAAAATTGTCAATGAATCCATGTTAGTGCAGGGATTCATTATCTTTCAACAAAGAAAAAAATGATTAAGTAAATAAATAAATTATACACATACATATGTGTGTATATGTTGCCTTCATTACCTCGACATATATCTATATAGTTTGTATATAGATGTGTAGATAGATGTTTTCATAGTTATATAGACATATCTAAACAAATATCTGTTCTATAATCAATATGAAATATATAAATCTACCACATATGAGATATAATTCATCCATGTTATATATACTATGTTATGTCTAATGTACTTAATTATTATTTATAAATATATGCAGAGAAATAGAAGATATATGGACAGATAGATAACATAGGGAGATAGAAAATGAAGAAGTCTCTAGAACAATACTGAGTGCCATCTTTTTTTTCAGTATAGTCTTAATGAATTGTTTAGAGTAGAGGTATCAAAGAGACCCAGAACATTCCCAAGTATACTCTGTCATCTCTACCTGGATTTATGAATATAAGTGGGAAGTATCTAATGGATTGAATAAAAGTACAATAAAACCTACCTAATATTAAAAGTAAGTCAAAAGTGTCCCCACCCTTGCCTAGGGTCACATGGAAGCAGAACTGAAGTACCCAGGCTTTTTTGGTTTCCAACATTTCTCTTTAACCACTACCCCACACTGATCTTACTGTTAAGTCATTTTTCAGTCATATCTGACTCGTGACCCTGTTTGGGATTTTCTTGGGAAAGATACTGGAGTGGTTGGCTATTGTCTTTTCCAGTTCGTTTTACACATGAAGAAATCGAGACAAACAAGTTTAAGTGGCTTACTCAAGGTCAGACAGCTAGGAAGTATCTGAGGCCAGATTTAGACTCAGGAAGATGAACCTTCCTGACTTCAATTCTGGTACGCTATGCACTGAGCCACCTAGCTGTACTTTACATTGCCTCAACTATTTACTGATGATCCTTATTAATTGTACCACAATTTATTTTCTTGATATTTCAGCATATTATGCTACTCATACACACATGCAACTTGAATGCAGAGCTTCTTGTTTTGAATGATTAAAACTCATTGTTTACTCTATTGTTTCACACAGCCTTAATCAACTTCTCTCAGCTACTTGTACAAATTGAGAAAAGTGGTAATTTAGAAAATCCACAATGGTTAATAATAATATTAATGCTGGTTTAAAAACTTACAAATTATGTACAAAATTAATTATACCTAAATTTGAATAATGGTAAGTCTAATGGCCTAGAAATGCACAACAAAGCAATCTTAGTGTTAAAATAAAATAAACCAAACCCAAACAACAACAACAAAAAAAGGGTCAGTCTGAGATCTCTGGTTCTACCTCTTTGTGAGCTTGCACTTGTTATTATCTCTTTGAGCCTCATGTTTCTCTTCTGTAAAATCTCTTTGTTTCCATTTGAAACTAGGTGTAATCTCATGATAACAGTAATGCAGCACACAGGTGATGCTTCTATTTATTGTCATGTTCTTATTTCATAATTCATTTGTTAAAGAAACCCCTCCTGTTTTCTTCCCTTCCATCTGAAAACGCTTTCCTTTTTTAGCCTCTGCTATCTCTACCTATATTTATAGCCATGTATTTCTGTTAATATTTAGTTAATACATCATATAAAAGGAATTAATTAGTTTTGACATTCTGCCAATAATTTCCCTGCAATGATGCAATTTTTTTTTTTGCCCCAACAATATATTTAGGATGGCAAATAGAGCACTCAGAACCAGCTTTAATAGGCATTAAAACTGACAATTTAGAATCTTAAATAGAATTCAGGCACTTCTCTGATAAAGTCGTTACAAGATTGCAACCATTAAAAGTGCATGAAAATAAGGACAAAAAACTAGTAAACATTTATACCCCCCCCAAAAGCATTCATCTTTGTCAGAGTTTAATTTAAAACATTTTTGACATTCATTTATTCACTATGGGCAGACTCTGAATCACATCATCTGCTGCTAAAACTAAATTATCACATAGAGAGACATAAACCTGAGTGGTTTTTTTTTTGCATAATGATAGCCTATAATCATTAAAAATGCTTCCTGAAGGAATCATGTACTGTAGATAATAACACAGAGCTCAGGAAGGAAATAGAGATCTCACAGACATGTTTCAGTGTTGCTGGATATTGACATGCCCTAAAAAATAAAATTGAAATACTTGGTAAATAATATAATTTGATTTATACTTAACTTAATGTATCTTGTGTTTATGTGCTGCTTTTTAAAAGTACCACCCATTTATTAGCAAACTTTCACACCCTCTCATTTATTTGTGTTTTATCTTGTTGACATATTTTAATGAATATTAAAGTTAGAGGAACTTAAATAGTTGAACAGATAAAATAGTAATGCTACTATGAAATCAAAGTAATAAGCACTTCACCCCATAGTCAATTCCTTATTGTCCACAAGTGTATTATTTAAATCATAGGAAATCTAGAAATCTGACCTTTTCTTTTGCTCCCTAGGACTTTTCTCATTTCTAGTTTTCATTAACCTGACCCCTGAGTCTTGCCCTTTATCTAAATGCCAACGTCCTCAAATTTAGTTAATAACTGAATTTAACTTATATGTAGCAGAGCTACTTACTCTATGTTCAGATCTTGTCCTCGCTTCTTCTATTGTGATTGAACCATTTATTCCTTAGGCAGCATCGCAGAATTAGATTGTAACATGATCTCAGGTTTGGAAGACATCCCAGAGATAATCCAGACCGTAGGTTCTTCAATGTTTTGGTGTCAAAGCCACTTCCTACTCTGGGTTGTATCAGGCAGCTAAGTGGTAAACTACAAAGAGAATGGGTCTCTACAGTCAGGAAAATAGAAGTTCAAATCTGTCCTACACCACTTACCAGCTGTGACACCCTCGCCAAGTCGCTTAGACCTTACTGGTCTCCTTTTGCTGGTGAGCGCACTCCCCTCCCAGTCACACGGGCCTGTCATCTGGGTGCCATCATTTACTTCTCAACCTCTCTCATCCTCTCTATCTTAGTTTTGCAGAGCTCTGTCATGACTAGAGAATAATAATAATGATAAAGTTGATGATTTAACAAACATATAGTGTTTACTAAAGGAATTGTAGGAAGTGCTTTCCAATTATTATATCATTTACTCCACATAAAAGTCCTGGGAGGGAGACCTTCTCGGGCTCCATATTTTATAGAGGAGAAAGTGGGGGAAAATGGGGATTATTTAGTTTTATCAGGTCACATAGTATCAGAAGCTAAATCTGAACTCATATATTCCTTATTTCAGGCTCACTCCCTTGTTTCTCCTTTAACACTTCAACCAATCTAGTGCTGATATCATCACCACACACTAGGACTATTCCTGCGTTCTGCTGCTTGGTCTCCTCATCTCCAATCTCTCTCCACTCGGATGTCCATGTCATCTTCCTGGAGCTCAGATATGATCATGTCACACCACCACCACCCCAATTAAATAGAGTCCAGAGGCTTCTTATCAATTTCAGGATCTATAAAATAAGTGCTAAAAGTCAATTTAGTTTTTAGCTGTTTAGTCAGTTTGAGCTTTCAGATGAAACTTAAAACTGCATTATTACAGGGGTGGCTAGGTGGTGCAGTAGATAGAGCACCAGCCCTGGAGTCAGGAGGACCTGAGTTCAAATCTGGCCTGAGATACTTAAGACACACACACACACACAAAACTAGCCATGTGAACTTGGGCAAGTCACTTAACCCCAACTGCCCTCCAAAAAGCAAAATCAATCAAAAAACAAACAAAAAAAACCCTGCATTATTACTTTTAGGACAATTTCCATTTCCTTCTTACATTCTTAATTTTTTTTTCTATTTTTTGAGGTGGAAAGGCAGGGTAATTGGGGTTAAGTGACTTGCCAAAGGTCACAAAGCTAGTAAGTGTTAAGTGTCTGAGACTGGATTTGAACTCAGGTCCTCCTGACTCCAGGGCCAGTGCTCTATTCATTATGCTACCTAGCTGCCACACTGTGCTACATTCATTAAAATTATTATCTTATTTGATCCTCACAACAATCCTGTAAAGAGAGTGAGGAAACTGAAGCTAATGAAGGTGTCCTGGACAGAATCACAGAGCAAATGTCTGTGGCTGAAATTGAAGTCAGGTCTAAGTGACTCAAGGTTCAGCATTCTATTCACTGGGCCATATAACTGAATAGTATTTATCTCTGTTCCCAAGGTCTCTCTCAGCCTTAAGATGTGAGAGTGTATGCTACACAAAAATGAAGAGCCCTGAACTCGAAGTTTCTCCAGAATGGAGGTAAATGCAAAAATTTGGGTGACCTAGGGTGAGATAAAACAGGGTATAAGACCCCACCTTAAAGTCCAACAGAGTTGGAGTTTGGCTCTGGAACAAAGACTCAGTTCAACAAATAAAGCTGGAGAAATGAATAAATGAATAAAAAACTTAGCAGTGTGAAAAAATACAAATATAATTCCATAACAACTGCAATCAGAATCTCAAAGGGAAAACACAATTTTTCATAAGCAATATGTGAATACACAAAAAAATGAAGCTAAACATAAAAATCTCCATCTGGCCCAGAGGCCCAGAAGATGATGGGGGACAGCCAAGAGGCGCTGGGAAGCTAATGACAGAGAGAAGCTCACCTCCTGCTGAAGACAGACCAGGAGGCCAGCAGGAAGGTGCCAGCACTCTGGTAGGTTTCTGGAAATCATAAAAGTAAAATTCTAAGACTTATTACAATGACACTATAAGAAGCAACTATAAGCATTTCATTGATCACGTTCTGAAAGAAACAGCAAAAAGAAAGCCTTAGTAATGTGATAATCAAAATCCAATTTCCTTATCAACTATAAAATACATACTGAATACATTGAGAAAGAAGGGATTGACATTTCAAGGAACTGCAGTCAAAATCAATCAAAACTTGGTAACTTCTAATAAAAATATCTTACACAGACCTTGGAGCAATATATTAAAAAGGCAAAAAATATAGATTTATTACGAAGAGTAATGTATCCTGAAAAAGAAGCATAATTTGTCAGGTTAGGTAAGGTGATGAAATTTTTAATGGAAAAGAGGACTTTCAAGCATTCCCAATGAAGTAACCAGTGCTAAGGTGGAACAATGAAACAAAGGACAATATTCCTGAGAAACCTAGAAAGGTGATTTTATTTTGTCATTTGAAGGAGCTCGATGATGCTATAGTGCTAATTTGCATTTGTTCCTTCTGGATGCTTGCAGTGCTTTATTTTTAATGTGGTACCTCTAGATTTTGGCTCTGACAATTATGAGAATTATCCTTTGGTTTTGCCTTCAGGATGCAATTAGCAGATTCTATCTTTACTTTGACTATTGTTCTTGTTTTATTATAACTAGCAAGAGTTCAAAGCAATAATTTGTAAATGGAAAATAAGAAAATGATAATGATTAGTGTATAATAATGCCAGCAAATTGGAAATTGAAAGCAATAATATGGTGTAAAAAGTACTAATATTAGTTGCAATTAAAATTTGTCATGCTTTTATTGATATTAGAGAACTGAAATAGACAAAGAAAATGTATTTAAATATGTTATATATACCTATATGTGTATATAGAGAAATATATATATATATGTATACATATATTACATGCATACACATCATAGCTCATTACTTCATGAAGCTTATGGAATAATGAGGGAATAGCACACAAATACAGACTTCTAATATGCATTATAAAATAACATAATAAATGCCATAACCAATTGTAAAACAAAATGTTATTTAAGGGCAAAGTGAAACATATTTCAAGTTTTAGATTTTGCATATAATTTTGTATGTAATTACATTGTGATTCTCTGGCCATCAGCATTTAAATATAAAATAGAGATAATATTGGATTACCTAATCATATGATTATTACAGAAAAAATATTTTTTATTTTAAATTGCTCTATATAAATAAGAACCATTATTGTTATATCATATAAACAAGTAGTAGTTTAATATATGTAATTTTGTTTCTAAAAATTCTATAGATTTTTCTATTTAGTCATAAATTTTTATGGTACTTTATCATGCCTGTCAGTGAAATCTAGACTACCATTGGAGAGTGGTATATGTGACTATGAAGCCTATAATAATAGAAAGTGTTAAAAATATATTATTTATTCATTTATTTGCTTTTGGGAGGGCAATTGGGGTTAAGTGTCTTGCCCAGAGTCACACAGCTAGTAAGTGTGTCAATTGTCAAAGGCCGTATTTGAACTCAGGACCTCCTGAATCCAGGGCTGGTGCTCTACTCACAGCACTACCTAGCCAGCCCTAAAAACATATTATTTTATGAAGTAAAAAAAGCATGATCCATTTATTAATTATTATTCTAATGCATAGTCATTTCTAAAAGAAATTAATGTTTTAAATGTCTATCTTAGAATTCTTTAGCACTTTAACATTCAACACTTAAAAATAAAGGATTGTTTTTTTTAAGTTACTATGTATTTTAAATTATTTTTGCTTTTTCTTTTGTCTTTATTAATTTGTTTGTTTACTTTTACTTTACAGGATTCAGTTCCACAATTCCTTGAGTTTCAAATTTTCTCCCCCTCCCCCAGCTCCCCCATACCCCATGGTGGCATGCAATCAAGTACAGGATCTGCAAATACTTCCACATTAGATATTACTCAGGTTATAAAGAAGGATTGTAACTGCTGGAATGAACAAAGGGAAAAAGGAAAGAAAAGAAAAAAAAGCAACAGGTAGTTGGCTTCAATTTGCATTCAAATTCCATTCTTTCTAGTTCTTTCTCTGAATGTCAACATCTCTCTCCATCATGAGTCTTTTGCAGTTGTCTTATTACCCTTCATTGCTGAGAAGAATCCAGTCTATCAAAGTTGGTCTTTAAACAAACCTTGTGTCTGTGATGGTGTACAGATTTCTCCTGGTTCTTCTCTTCTCACTCAGCAGTTCGTATAAACCACTCCAGGTAAACATGAAGTCTATCTGATCCTCATTTCTTATAGCACAATAGTATCCCATTACATGCATATACCACAATTTGTTCAGCCATTCCCCAATTGATGGGCACTCCTTTAATTTCCACCATAAAAAGAGCATCTATAAATATTTTTGTACTTATGGGTCTTTCTCCCACTTCTATGATCTCTTTGGGATACAATACAAGATGTGGTATTGCTGGGTCAAAGGGTTTGAAATTATTTATAGCCCTTTGGGAATAGTTACAGATTGCTCTCCAGAATGGTTGGATCAGTTCACAATTCCACCAACAACGCATTAGTATTGATATTTTTTCACATCCTGTCCAGAATTTGTAATTTTCCTATTTTGTCATCTTAGCCAGTCTGACTGGTGAGATGTGGTACTTCTGAGTTTTTTTGATTTACATATCTCCAATCGATGGTGATTTAGAGCATTTCAATATGCTTATAGATATCTCTAATTTTTTTCCTCTGAAAACTGCCTGTTCATATGCTTTCACCATTTACTAATTGTGGAATGACTTGTATTCTTATAGATTTTACTCAATTCTTTGTATATTTTAGAAATGAGGCCTTTATCAAAGGTTGTAAAAATTCTTTCCCAATTTTCCACTTTCGTCTTAACCTTGGTTACATTGGCTTTGTTTGTACAGAAACTTTTCATTTTAATGTAATCAAAATTATCCGTTTTGCATTTTATAGTGCTCTGTATTTCTTGTTTGGTCATAAATTCTTCCCCTCTCCATAAATTTCAGAGGTAAACTATTCCCTGATTTCCCAGATGGCTTAATAGTTCAGCCTTTATACAAAGATCATGGACTCATTTAGACTTGATTTTGATATATGGTGTTAGATATTTGTCTATGACCAGTTTCTGCCATACTATATTCCAGTTTTCCCATCAATTTTTGTCAAATAGTGAGTTCTTATCCCCAAGAATGGGGTCTTTGAATTTACCAAACAGTAGATTACTAGAGTCACTGAATGCTGAGTCTTGTATACCCAATCTATGCCATGGATCCAATACTCAACTCCTCAGCCAGTACCAAGTAGTTTTGATGACTGCTGCTTTATGCTACAGATTAAAATCTGGAATGGCCAATCCACCTTCCATAGCATTTCTTTTCATTAATTCCCTTGATATCCTGGATTGTTTGTTCTTCCAAATAAATTTTGTTACCATTTGTTCTGCCTCTATAAAGTACTTTTTTTGGTAAATTGAGTGGCATGGCACCACATATGTAATTTAATTTAGGTAAAATTGTCATTTTCATTATATTAGCTCACCCGAGCCATGAACAATTGATGTTTTTCCAATTACTTAGATCTGACTTTATGCAATGGGATGTAAATTTTTAAGATCTTCCCTGCCCCTAGGCTAAAGTGCACCTGGAGCCTGGGGTGGGAGGCTTGTTTTTCAGTAGATACTTTTTGATTGGCCAGTGGGTCCAGAAGGTTGTTACATTCTCTGAGACAGGAGAAGGCTATATAAAACCTGGTTTGAGATGTTGATTTGGGGCTCACTTTGAGAAGTGTTCTGTGATTTGATCAGATGAGACTCTGGGAAGCCATTATTGAGAGCTCCCCAGCTTTGAAAAACCCAGATGTTGATTTGGTATGGATGTGATGGACAGTATGGAAACCTGTCTATTTGATCTGTTTCTGTCTTGATAATTCTGTCTGTATACTCTGAAGTTTGGGGTGCTGAACTTTTTTCCCCTGAACTAGGTAAATGATATATTTTTGACTGATTAACGTAAGCTTGTTAACCCATTTTGAGTTGCTTTCCTTTAACAAAGCAGATCTAAGAACCTGTGTTGGCAGGGGATGCTTGGGGTGCTTGCTGCTACACTTTATTTGTTTGAAAAGTGTTTTGTAGTTGTGTTCATATAAGTCTGTGGTTTGGAATGGGAGACAGATTCCCAGATATTTTAAAATGTCTACAGTAACTTAAAATGTGATTTCTCTTTCTATCTCTTGCTTTTGGTTTTTATTAGAAATATAAAGTCATGCTGAGGATTTATGTGGGTTTATTTCATATCCTTCAACTTGGTCAAATTTATTTTTT
Source organism: Petaurus breviceps papuanus (assembly GCF_028583685.1). Classification (NCBI taxonomy): domain Eukaryota; kingdom Metazoa; phylum Chordata; class Mammalia; order Diprotodontia; family Petauridae; genus Petaurus; species Petaurus breviceps. Next base: position 8,953,678 of record NW_027185653.1, read on the forward strand.
TTCTTTCAGGTAGTTTGTTCTTTACTTGATTCTCTAGGACTCTCTAAGTATATTATCATATCATCCACAAAGAGTGATAACTTAGTCTCTTCTTTGTCTAATTTGATTCCTTTGATTCCTATTGCAATTTTATTGTTTTTTTTTTCATAAAATGAGCTTAGTTTTATTTATTAATTCAATAGTTTTCTTAATTTCAATTTTATTAATCTTTCCTTTGGGTTTCATTATGCTTAATTTAGTATTTAATTGGAGATTTTCTATTTGTTCTTTTTCTAGATTTTTCAATTGCATGCTCAATTCTTTGACCTCCGTTTTCTCTAATTTGTTCATGTATTTACTCAGGGATATAAAACTTTCCCCAAGAACTGCCTGTGCCACATCCCACACATTTTGGTATGCTTTCTCATTATTGCCATTCTCTTGAATGAAGTTGCTGATTGTTTTGATAATCTCGTGTTTTACCCAATCATTCTTTAGAATTAAATTATTTAGTTTCCAAGTAGATTTTACTTTATGTTTCCATTGTCCTTTATTGCATATGGTTATTTTTGCATCATGATCTGAGAATGATTAATTTAATATTTCTGCCTTTCTCCACTGAATTACTACTGCCTTAGTACATGGCAAATTTTTGTGTATATGCCATGTACCACTGAGAAGAAAGTCTATTCCTTTTTATCCCCTTTCAGCTTTCTCCAGAAATCTATCATATCTAGCCTCCCTAAAATTCTATTCACCACCTTAACTTCTTCTTTGTTTATTCTGAGGTTATATTTATCAAGTTCAGAGAGAGGGAGATTGACATTCTCCACTAGTATAGTTTTGTATTTCTATTTCCTCCTCTAATTCCCTTAACTTCTCCTCTAGGAATTTGGATGCTATACTGCTTGGTGCATATATGTTAAGTAATGATATTGCTTCATTCTTGATAGTGCCTTTCAGGAAGATGTAGTTTCCTTCCTTATCTCTTTTAATTAGCTCTATGTTTGCTTCTCCTTTGTCTGAGATAAGGATAGCTACCCCTGCTTTTTTTTTTTTTTTTTTTTTTCTGAAGCATATAATATTTTTTTTTTCCGTTTTTCTTTTTCCTTTTTTTTTTTCCCTTTTTTTTTTTTTTTTTTTTACCTTAGCTGAAGCATAATATATTTTACTTCAGCCTTTTACCTTTACCCTGTGAGTATCCCCTTGTTTCAAAAGTGTTTCTTATAGACAGCTGTAATGGAAATGTAAATTTTAAAGATCTTCCCTGCCCCTAGGCTAAAGTAAACCTGGAGCCTGGGGTGGGAGGCTTGTTTTTCAGTAGATACTTCTTGATTGGCCACTGAGTCAATAAGGTTGTTACATTCTCTGAGCCAGAAGGCTATATAAGCCCTGATATGTAGCTCTGTTTTGGGGCTCACTTTGAGAAGTGTTCTGTGATTTGATCTGGATTCTGGGAAGCCATCGTTGAGAGCCCTCCCTCGGCTTTGAAAAACCCAGAAGTTGAAACCCAGATGTTGATTGGGTATGGATGTAATGGTTGGACAGTTTGAAACTGTCTACTTGATCTGTTTCTCTGTCTTGATAATTCTGTCTGTATATTCTGAAGTTCGGGGTGCTGACTTTTTTCCCCTGAACTAGGTAAACAATACATATTTGACTGATTAAAGTAAGCTTGTTAACCCATTTTGAGTTGCTTTCCTTTATCAAAGCAGATCTAAGAACCTGTGTGAGCAGCCACCCTGGGGACACTGGGGTGCTTGCCGCTACAACAGCATATTGTAGGATTGTGGTTTTTAATCCATTCTGCTATCTGCTTCCATTGTATGGGAGAGTTCATCTCATTCACATTCACAGGTATGATTGCTATCTGTGTCTTTCCCTCCATCCTATTAAATCCCCTATTTATGTTTTTGTTTCTTCCTTCTCCCTTCACTTCCTTAAGAGTTTTCCTTTTGACCACCACCTCCCTCAGTATTCCCTCCCTGTGACACCCCTTTCCACTTAGTACTATTTCCCTCCCTTCTAAACACCCCCCCATCTTTTTTTGGAGGGCAATAAGGGTTAAGTGATTTGCCCAAAGTCACACACTAGTAAATGTGTCAAGTGTCTGAAACCGGATTTGAACTCAGGTCCTACTGACTCCAGGGGCAGTGCTCTATTCACTGCACAATACTAGCCACCCCAACACCCCCCTTCTTATGCAATAGACACCTTTTTTGACTGGCTGTTTACTGGAGGTATGGGTTAACATCCCTTCAGACCACTTACAGTCTCTCATTCAACATGATCAATGGGGTGTTTTATTGGCCTGGGTAAATTTGAAATCTGCTTCTGTTTTTCCTTATTTGCCTGTTTATGAAAAAAATGGCAATGGATATTCACCAAGATGACTCATCCATTCCCTGTTGATGGTTTTAGTGTATTAACAGATGCAACTAAAGACCATCAAACTTCCTTATATTGTCCTGTATTAGGTAAGATGGATAAATTTCAGACTCCATATACTTCAACACAGAAAAATGAGATATATGCCATAACTCAAGTTTTAAAGATTGATTGTCTCATCAATATTATTTTTGGCAGTCACTATGCTGTTGGTGTTGTGTCTCATTTGAAAATGCCTCTATCAAAACTCACAACCCTTCAGTAGTTGCTCTGTTTTTTGAAGCTCAAGCTGCTAATCAAGCATGTTCTTATCCCTGTTGTGTTCTCCACATAATTTCCACACTGATGGCACTGGTCCTATCTTCCATGGAAATTCCATAGCTGATTCATTACTTATAGAATACTCCACTACTAACCCTCAGTGTAAGGCTTCCATGGCTTGTGCTCACTTACATCTTCCTATGAATTCTCTCAGGCTTCTATATCATATTCTAAATGCTGTTGCAAGGAATATTGTTAAATCTTGTCCTAATTGTGTTCCCTTTCAACCTTGCTCTCATTCCACTGGAGTTGATCCCCGAGGTCAAGCTCCCTATGATCTCTGTCAAATGGATGTTACTCATTTTCATTGTTCCTGTTTTCACTCCACTATTTATACCTTTTCTGGTTTTCTAATGGTCACTGTATAATGTGGAGAAAAGGCATCTCATGTCTGCAACCATTTGCTCCATTGTTTTTCTATACCTGGGGTACCATCTGTTATAAAACCCAACAATGGACCTTCCTATAACTCATCTTCTTTTCCTTCCTTTTTACGTTCCTTCTCTATAACTCATGTAACAGGGATCCCTTACAATCCCACTTGTCAAGCCTTCATTGAGTGCTCTCATTGCTCCCTGAAGCAGGTATTGCAAAAACAAAATGGGGAATGCCCCAAGCTGTTACACAAGCTGATATAGATTTTGTTCTTTGCATCATTAATTTTTTTACTTTTGATTCGAACAATCTTTCCCGTGCCATGTAGGTTATGGCGGGAATGGGGATTAAAAAACATCAGATGATGAAGCCAGGCTGCTGCCTGATAAAAATAAAAAACAGTCATGTGTAAAAATGTGGATAAATGAGAAGGACCACACAAAGTAATAATCTGGGGTCAAGATATGCTTGTATTTGCACAGGATAAGGAGATCGATGGTTGCTGACAAAAGCAGTCTGAATTGTCTCTGAAAAGAAAGGACCAGAGTTGACCCAAGACACCTATCTCAAAGAGGAAAGAAGGCAAAAACCTTGGTGATTGAACAACTTCGACAGCAATTTCTACTATTTACATTGTTGTCACCCCTTCAGACGACATTTGCTTCAACTCTCTGGGCCTACATGAGTGATCCACCATGGCCAAGAATTGTTGCATGGAGGGACCCAGTGACAGCTGTGTCCCTGCAGGAGTCATCCCCTAATTGTAAACACATAGAATATATGCTGATAGATCATACCCCCTCCTATCACTTTCTCATTTTCTGGTGGATCCTTAAAGACCCATATATTTTGGTGTATGTCTCTGAACCCTTATTATGTTATAATAGCTAAACGCTGTTATTACCATGCTTTCCCCAAAGGTTATCAGAATTTATTCATGATGGCTGCTGTTTCTACCTCCTGCCAAAAAGAATTGCCAGAAAAAACTGCTGTTGCTGACTGCCTCCCTTATAGTGAGGCCTACGTACCTCAAGCTACAACACGTCGAATGACTAAAAGATTATGTGTTAATATAATTGTTAGTAACATTCAATCTTGGCATCTAACAGAGGATAACAATATGTACAATTATTTCCCTTTCCCTGTCAGGAGTCCTCCTGAAGACAGTGCCCCCATTGATTTCTGGAAAGCTTTTGCAGCCTTCAAACCCATTCATATTAAACTAAATTTGTGTATGTCTATGATACCGATAAATCTTTTTTTCTATTGCAGGAATTCCCTGGCCCTGTTTCCTGGGTAGTGAACCAAAAAGGCTTTGCTCAATATTCTGTTGAGCCACGTACATGTTTGGGAGGACAAAATGCCTTCTTGTGGGGATGAGAAGGTGAAATTACATTGACATCTACAGGGCACTTTAATGTAACATGCACAAATTGTTATGTGTCAGAGTGCATTGATCCCTCAATTGGAAATGTCACACTTTTTATTATAACCCTCACCCATTATGCTATGTTTCCTGTACATACAGAAAATTGCTGTGAATCTTGGGGGAAACATACTTTCAAAAATCTCATATATAATAACAAACCAAGGAGAAAGCATTGTATTAGCTGCATTATCATTGGGATATCTATGCTGATTGCTTTAATTTCTTCTTCTACTTCTATTGCCTTGTCACTTTCTGAGGCAAGACATTGAATGGTACAAGTTCATTTTATGGAATCTTTAGCTCACAATGTAACCACTGGATTTATTAAACAAGAAAATATAGACAGAACATGGATGTCTATAATAAAAGAAGTCGCTGACGTGGTAGTGGCAGTAGTGGATGAAGTTGACTTGCTTCATTTTGAAACTTCTCTTTGCTGTAATTATAGAATTAAACATGTTTGTGTTATGCCTATCACTTACTGTAGATGTTCTTCGTATAACTGGCAACACATAAAAAATCACATAAATGGACTTTTTCTGAACACTTTATTAAAAAATGACATTGCTGCCCTCCATCATCTCACCAGGGAAATAGGTCATGCCTCTACGGAAGATCTCATTCCTCATAATTTCATCCTGGTTTTCATCAGGTTCCCATTGGTGGACATCCTTTGAGACTTGAATAAGGCAAGAGAGGGAGTTCAACAACCAAGGATCTAACAAAACATAAACTTCCAATCCCTTTGATGTTTTAATGTAGAAGCTGCTAGGTACTGTGTAGTTCTGACTGTAGTTCAATGATATTTGAATTGTTTCTTTTTGGCTGCTGGCTCTATTTTCTCCTTGACCTTGTAATTCTGGAACTTGGCTACTATATTTCTTGGAGTTTTCAATTTGGGATCTCTTTCAGGAGGAGTCTGGCGAATTCTTTAAATAACTATTTTACCCTCTGATTCTAGGTCTTCAGGACAGTTTTGTTTGACAGTCTCTTGGAGGATGTTGTCCAGGCTGCTTTTCTCATCACAGCTTTCTGGTAGACCCATAATTCTTAGGTTATCTCTCCTCGATCTGTTCTCCAGGTCAGTTGTTTTTACAGTGAGATATGTTACACTTTCTTCTAATTTTTAAATCTTAATGTTTTGCTTGACTGACTCTTGGGGCATCATAGAGCCCTGAGCTTTGATTTTACTCATTCTAATTGTAAGTGAATAATTTTCCTTGGTTAGTTTTTGAAGCTACTTTTTTAGGGAGGTATTTCCTCTAGTTAGATTTGAACTTCCCCTTCCAGTTCACAAATTTTACTTTTTAATTATTTGTTTTCTTTAGTAAGATTCTTTTTTCCAATTTGATCACTGTAGATTTAAATTTATCTTCTACTTTTGTTATTTGGCTTTTAAAATCTTTCTTGAGCTCTTCCAGAAATGATTTTTGGGCTTGAGACCAGTTTGTATTTCCTTCTGTGGTCTCAAGTGTGAGTACAGAGTCCATGCTATCCTCTGTATTTTTTTGTTCTTGCTCACTATAATACACTTGGATAGATTTTCTTGCTTTTCCCTTCTCAGCTTCTTTCTTTCTCATTGTGATTTCCTATTCCCTGATTGCTCAGGCTGAGAGCTAAGGGCCTGGTTTTTGATGTTGTGTGTTGTAGCCTTTGGGTGTCTAGACTGAGGCCAATGCAAGGATTCTCAGTGTTTCCCCTGAGTTACCCTGAGGTTCTCAGAGTAATCTGTGGGGAAAGAGTTGGTCTGGCTGTTTCAGATTTCTACTTCTATGCCTCTGGGCTACAGCTCAGGCAGTCTCAGAAGCTGGCAGCCAGTAGAGCTTGTGCCTGCAGATTTCCCTGGTGGTGTTTAGATCCACCTGGGCTTGCGTAGTTAGTGCTTGCTGGCTCCACCACCCTGGGCTTTGTGCGCTCCTGCTGGCCAGCTGGGGTGGGGTTTGTTGGGATCCCTTTTGACCTTCACTTCCAACTCCTTACTACCTCAGTTGCACCCTTTCTCAGTGACTCCTAAGTCTGAGGATATTTCTACTATTTCAGGATTTTACTATTACAATGGAGGAGAAGGACAGAAAGGCAAGAGGGAATGAGTCAACCTTCCTCTCATTGAATTTGGCTTAGGGAGGGAATGACAACCTAAATAAGGTGTCTCACTCTAGAGGAGAGAAGAGCAAAGAGGATGAAAAGGGGGGTGATGGCAACATGAGTAGCCTGGGTGGGGGAGGGAAGTTGGAAGCACACACTTTTGAAAATGGACAGGATCAAAGTAGAGAACACACAAGGGCAAAGTAGGATAGGATGGAGGAAAATATATTTAGTCTTTCACAATATATCCACTATGGAAATGCTTTGCAAAGCTACACATGTGCAACCTATAGTGAATTGCTTATCTTCCCAATAAGGGTTGTCAGTGAGGGAGGAAGGGAAAGAATCTGTAATTCAATGTTTTAAAATCAAATGTTTATGTGTGTGTGTATAAATGTATATATATATATATATATATATATACACATTTTTATTACAATTTTTATATTTATTATTTTACATTAAACTGGGAAATAAGATATACAGCCACTGAGGCATAGAGATCTACTGTTCATTATTGGAAAGTCAGAGGGGGGATGGGGAAGATATAGGAGTGTGCAGATTTGGGGAGGGAATATTCAGTGGGATTGCTGTTTTGGTGTGGTGGGTAGGGGAAAAATGGGGAGAAAATCTGTAAGTCAAAATCTTTTGGAAATGAATGATGCAAACTAAAAATAAACATATAACTTAATTTTAAAAATTTAAGGGGAGGGGCGGCCAGGTAGCACAGCAAGTAAGAGCACTGGCTCCAGTGTTGGGATGACCTGGAGATGGAATCCCTGGCTCAGACACTTAGCACCCACCCAGAAACACCTGGCTGTTTAAGCTTGAGCAAGTTACTTAACTCCAATTGCTTAAAAAAAAGAAATTAAGGGTAAAGGTAATATAAATATCATAACAAGAGTGTCAACAACATGAAGTTATCAATTCAACAAACATTTCAGTATCTATTGTGTTAAATGTATAGATATGCAATAAATATTTGTTAAATGAAAAAAAAACAAATCAATGATTGTATTTTGTTCAAAACTATGTGACCACTTTGGTGAAAACTATGTGGCCATTTTAATGATAAATTGTCGAATTGTGACATGGTGAATGTTATTTTTTTATTTTCTGTAACATTTGAATTGTGTGCATTTATTTTCTGTGAATGATTTGCTCTGATTTGTTGCTGAATAGAAAGTTCCCTATACCATGTAATCAGAATATTGAAAGCTGTTCACATTAACAGTCCTCTGGAAAGCTGCTCATTCTTGGCTTTACAACACGTAAAGTTAAGAGTAATCTTCTAAAGAAAATTGATCTGATAATATGACAATAAAGTCTCTAACTTGTTGATGCTCAACAGTTGTATGGTTTTGTTGTATGTAGCATCAGATCTGCACAGGGTATCTTAATGTCAATTTTCCAGCATCTAAAAAAGATGACTTGCAAAATTTATCTCCTAAGGCTGTGTGCTGCATTTTTCACCATCCTAGTAGAAAAACACATCTAATCTAAGCCTTAGGAACCATTTTTTTCCCTTAATCCTCTGTTTCCCCAATATCAAGGGGCTAAGTTGCTCAACCTTGAGTTGCAAAAAAGTTTGCATTTACAGCCTATACTTTTCTTCATCTAGATAATTTATGTAAGATTTCAATATGTTGCTTTAATTTTCCCATATAATGGTAGAACACCAAAATTTGTAAGTCATCCTAAGAATTGATAATTTTAACGTACAGCATGTCATTGCATAAGGAAATTTAAATACTGCAAGTAAATAAGAAGAAAGAAAGAAGGAAGGAAAGAAGGAAGGAAAGAAAGAAAGAAGGAAAGAAAGAAAGAGAGAGAAAAATAGAGAGAGGAAGAGAGAAAGAGAGAAAGAGAGAAAGAGAGAAAGAAAGAAAGAAAAAAAGAAAGAAAGAAAGAAAGAAAGAAAGAAAGAAAGAAAGAAAGAAAGAAAGAAAGAAAGAAAGAAAGAAAGAAAGAAAGAAAGAAAGAAAGGAAGGAAGGAAGGAAGGAAGGAAGAAAGAAAGAAAGAAAGAAAGAAAGAAAGAAGAAAGAAGGAAGGAAGGAAGAGAGGAAGAAAGAGAGGAAGAAAGAGATGAAGAAAGGAAGAAATAGAGAAAGAAAGAAATAAAGGAAAGAAGAAAGAAAAGAAAAAAAGACAAGACAAGAACACAAAAAGAAAAGACAAGTAAAGAAAACACTGACATGGAAAACAGATCCAGTAGGTATATTTAAAAATTGTTTGATGAAAAAAGAGAGTTTCAATAAATTTTCAAGGAAAACTTCCCCAATTTTCCAAATCCAGTTGGGAAAGCATAAATTCGAATAATCCATGGCTCATCTACTGAAAGAAATCCCCAAATAGAAAATCCCAGGAATATTACAGAAGAATTCCAGAGCTTCAAGTTCAAAAACAAACTATTGCAAACAGCCAGAAAGGAACAATTCAAGAATCTTGAACCCATGGTGACTTGAAACACAAGACTTAGTAGCTTCTACATTACACCATCAGAGGGCTTGGAATATGATTTTCCGTAGAGGGAAAGAGTCAAGATTATAACCATGAATGACCAACATAGAAAAATTAAGTATAAAGCTTCAGGGGAAAAATTAATACTGAAGGAAATAGAGAACTTCAAACATTCTTGATGAAAAGGATAGAGATGAATAGAAACTTTAATGTTCCAATATAAGATGCAAAAGAAGCAGAAAAAGGCAAAGAGGGAAATCATAAGGGACTAAATAAGGTTAAACTATTTACATTCCCACATGGGAAGATCATACCTATAATGCATTAGAACTTTTTCATTATTAGGGCAGTTAGAAGGACTACATACATACATACATATGTGTTTGTATATGTATGCATTTATATATATACATATACATATATCTGCATATTTATATCCATCTATTAATCTATCTATTGAGAGAGAGCAGAGGTGTAAGTTGAATATGAAGGGATAATATAAAAAAATAAAAGTAAGTATTAAGAGAGGAGTGCACTGACAGAAAAGGAAAACAAGAGAGAGAAAGGGGTAAGTTTTCTTGCAATAAGAAAAGCAAGAAAAAGCTTTTATAGTGGAGAAGATGGGGGAGATGAGAGGTAGGGAGTCAATTTTATTCTCATCCTAATTGACTCAAAGAGGGAATAATATACACTTAATTGGGTCTATAAATTTATTTTTTCCCTACAGGAAAATAGTAGGGGGAGGGAATAGAAGAACAGGGTGATAGAGGGGGACAGATTGGGAGAGGAGGTAGTCAGAAACAAAAAAAAAACTTTGAGGAGGGGCAAGGTGAAAGGAAAGAAAAAATAGAATAAATGAGGGGGAGATAGGATGGAAAGAAATGTAATTAGCCATAGTAACTACAAAAAAAAATGAAGCAAGTTTCTCTGATAAAGGGCTCATTTCTCAAACACATAGAAAGCTGAAACAAATTTATTTAAAAGAAAATTTCCCAAATGATAAATTATCACAATGTATGATTAGTTTTCATGTAGAGGGTTCTGTCAAGGGATGTGAGGGGTTTGCCATGGGTGTGCTCTGCTGGGTCTGCATCCCATCGGCCCGAATCCAGGCTGGTCTCACTATCTCAGGATAACACTCCACCCCCCCGTTTGGAACATTCTGGCCATCCCTGAAACCCTGGCCGCTTAAGCAATATAGATAAAGTAGTGACACATGAGATAAGAAATCAAGGAAATCTCCCATGTGAGTAGGCTCTTGCAAAATTGCAAGTTAGGTTCCTCATTTTGCAAACTACACGAAATTTTCCATAGGAAAGTATGAAGTAAGTGATTTGGCTATAGTATATAAACTTGGACCCTCAGATGATTATTTGAGATTTCTTGGCATGCAATAAACTTATGAACACAATCTGTGCCTGGACCATGGACTCATTATTCACATTCATGCTCTTACGTTTTGGTTGGTACAGCAAGTGCAGGCCACATTTTCAGATGAAGTAAACAAAGTTATCTATATACATAATTAAAATGCCTTAACTCACTATTGATTGAAGGAATGCAAATCAAAACAATTCTAAGGTACTATTTCATACGCATTAGGTTGACTAATAAGACAGAAAAGGAAAATGAGAAATGTTGGAGGGAATGTGGGAAAAATGAAACATTAATATAATATTGGTGGAGCTGAGACCTGATTCAGCCTTTCTCTAGAGCAATATGAAACTATGCCTAAAGGATGAAAAGAAGCTTACATACTCTTTAGCCTAATACCAGTAATAGGTCTATAAGAAAATGATGTATATGTACAAAAATATTTATAACGGCTTTTTTTTTCTGGTGCTGAAGTATTGGAAATTGAGGGGATGCCCATCACTTGGGAAATGGCTCAACAAAATGTGGTGTGTGAGTGTGATGGAAAACTACTGTGCTGTAATAAATGATGAGCAGAATGCTCTTGGAAAAACCTGGAAAGACTTCCATGAAATGAGACAAAGTTAAATGTACTGTGTCCAAAGTTACAGCAATACTGTGAATGACTTAGCTATTCTCAACAATATGATGATCCAAGACAACTCTGAAGGACTTAGGATGAAAAATGCTATCCATTCCCAGAGAAAGAACCTGACAGTGTCTGAATACAAATTGAAGCATAATTCTCTTGAGATTTTTTGTTGTCTATGATCTCTTTCATATGATAATTATTTTGTTATATTTTTATTATTTATCATATTATTTATTCATTCATTCATTATTTATTTATTAATTTTTATATTATATATTAATTTTTATATTATTATTCATTATCTATTCATTTATTTATTTATTTATTTGTTTGTTTGTTTATTTATTTATTTATTACTTCTTGCATGATGACCCATGTATAACCTATATTGAATTGCTTGCCTTCCCAATAAGGAAGTGAGGACAGGAAGGAATGGAGAGAATATGGAACTCAAAGTTTTAAATATGAACATTAAAATTTATTTTTGCATGTAATTGGTTTAAAATCTAAGAATTAAATTTTTAAAAGAAAAAATAATTCCTTCAATATATTAATTTCACATACATCATATATAATATATACGTTTGTATATAAAATATGTATGCATGTATATACATATATAATATATAAATATTAATTTTTGAGATCAAACGAAAGTGGTAGAGGAAAAATATGTAAAGAAATCACAGAGAAGGAAGAAGATGAGGAAAAGACAATTAACAGATTGGTAAAAGAGGGACAAAATACTAAAGAAGATGACATTAAAATACAAAATTGTCCAAATAAAGCTTCAAAAATTCACTGATTAAATTAACTTTTTTAAAGCAGAAAAATAATGGGAAAATAATTCCTTATTTTTAAATTTGTCTAAGAAGAATCTAATGATGCCATGACACATCATGAAACAATTTTTAAAAATTCAAAAGAATGAAAATAATGGGAGAAAATATGAAATATCTTCTTCCAGAGAAAAACAGCAACAATGACTCACTTGGAAAGTAGATTGAGGAGAGATGATTTAAGCATTATTACATGAGCTGAATGTTATGAGCAAAGAAAAACCTAGACATCAATTTCAAAAAAAAATCAAATAAAACTACCCTGATATACTTGAACAAGGAAGGAAAATAAAAATTGAATGAATCCACGGATTCACAACCTGAGATTCCAAAAGGAAAACTCCCAGGGATATGACAGTCAAATTCCTGAGTTTCCAGATTAAAGACAAAATGCTTCAAGTAGGAAAGTAGCAAACCACTTTAAAATCATGGAACCGCACCTCAGGATAGCACTTAACAAATTAAAAGACTTCAGGGCTTGTAACATGATATTCCTGAAGGCAAAGTAGCTATTTTAAAAATCAAGAATAAACTGCCAGAAAAACTGAGCAATATACTTCAAAAGAAAAATAGGAATATGTAATGAAATAGGGGACTTTTAAATATTCCTGACAAAAACACCAGACCTGAATACAAAATTTGACTTTCAATTTTAACATAATAATTAATATCTGTGAATGTAAATAGGTTGAACTCTCCCATAAAACAGAGGCAGATAGTGATGGGGCTCTGGGAACCCCCTTGAACTCACCTTGAATCTTCAAACTGGGTGAAGAATTTGCCTGAGGCCATAAGACTTTCATTATCACTAGACCCAAATCTCAGTTACTAGCCTAGCCCTCTACTGTCTAGCTACTTCCCACCCTTGATCTTCTCAAAATATCTATACCCAAATCTGTTACAATTAAAGTAGCCTAGCCCTCCATTGTCTGTCATCTCCTGGTAGCCTCCAGCTATTTCTCACCCTTAGTCTCTCATTACTGGAGTCTGACCTCATTTGGCTCCTCCTGAAGACCCTCCTGAAATTTCTCCTCTAGACCACCCCTAAATCCTCCCACAACCTTTTTGTATATAAGACATATCTTTCCTCCATAAAGAGCTGAGAATTACCTAGGGCAGACTCACTCAGTGTCAAATTACTCTGCCCACTTTTGCAATACAAGTGTCACAGATACCTAGGCTCCTTAAGAGTCTACCCATTAAGGCAAATCTTTAATATACTTTGCTTTACTTTCACTGAGAGAAGACTTGAGTTCAATTCCTTTAGCAGGACCCAGAGTGTTGGTATAAGGGGTCTTGAACACCCCTAATATTTAAACTTCAACAATAGAAGAATTGTAACCAGAATGCAACAGTATGTTGTTAAAAAAAAACACACACACACACCCTCAACAGTGAGACATCCACAGCATTAAAATAAGTGGCTGGAGCAGACTCTATTATGTTTCATCTCCAGGGAGAAAGACAGGGGTAGAAAACATGATGTCAAATAAAACAAAACCAAAAAATAGTTCTAATTACAACAAATAAATATAGGAACTGTGTTTTTTTTCTAAGAGAACAATGAAATAATATTGAAATTAAACATACATATAAATAATGTCATAGTGTAGAGGTAGAGGGGTTAGGGGAGATGCCAGAATACGAACACATCTGGTCCTACTGAATGAATTTGAATCAATCTTCTCTCAGCCAAAGTAAATCAAAAAGTTTGTTAGAGATTCGTCATGATGGGTAGACTCTTAAGGAGCCCCAGTATCTGTGACCCTTGTATTGGACAAGCAGGCCAGAATCATCTGAGGCAGAGTGAGTCTGCACTAGAAAATTCTCTGGCCTTCTGTCTCTTCTCATGGAGGCAAGAAAGGTTGTGGGAGGACTCTAGAGTAGGAGTTTGGGGAGGGTTTTCAGGAGGAGTCAAGTGAGGTCAGACTCCAGTGATGACAGATTAAGTGTGGGAAGTAACTGGAGGCTACCTGGAGATAAGAAAATGGAAGGTTAGGCTAATTTAGCGGTGTATAGCCATTTTTGCAGTATCAAGGATGGGGAGTAGCTGGCTAAAGGAGGGCTAGGCTAGTAACAGATTTGGGCCAAGCCACAATGAAAGGTTTATGTCCTCAGACAAATGCCTCATCAAATTAGAAGATTCAATCAGAGTTCAAGGGGGTTCGCAGAGCCTGTACTTCATCATTCCCCCCTCAAACAAATGGGACCCAAATTCCTTTGTGGTAAAGGGTGAAGGTCTCAGCTTCTGAAAGCGCTTCCTGCTGGCAAGTGACATAGAACTGTCCTTGACTCTCTGGGTCCTCTTCAAGGGGTTCAGACTTCATATTCAATGTGTTAGACTCTGGAAAGTGGCTGATTCCAGTTCCAGTGTGTTGAAGAACTTGGATTCAGTAAGAGATTTTCATAGCCTTAGTGGTCATCCAGAGCTTAATGGCTTGAACCCTGCAGGAGACAAACCTGGCAAGGAAGTTAAGCAAGGAAGACAATTTTCCTGCTTGGAAATGCTGTAAGGAGAAATTTTCCATTAATTATTTTAAATGAAATTTTGTGGAGCATAATTAACCCAGGCACTGCCAGGGGTCATATACCCACATCAGGCAGCCCTGAGCATAGACATCTGAGGGTTTATATAGATGGAACCCAAAATATAAATGTCACCAAGGGGAGCAAGCAGGGAAAATACAGAAGCCAAAGGATAGCATTAAATCAGTTTGTTATACAACTGTAAAGTTACAAAATCTATTTCAAGAACTGGACCGAAGGCAGGGGTGACTATGGGCTCCAGGTAGCAGGCTTGGAAAGGTTTACTTGGCATGTTTGCTGCCTGGCCAGGCTTTGTTGGGTTTTGGGCAGGTTTCCTAGGCAGGTCTCCTATGATGGGGAGAGATGGGGGATGTTCCAAAAATGGGGGGTTACTACAATCCCCGCTTGTTTTTGTCAGGAGTCAAAGCTTTGATTCACAATCGAACTCTTGATTCCCAATTAGTGTCTGGTAGCAGGGTGATGGAGACATTGTCATAGTGGGCAGAAAGCAACTCATGCAGGAACTGATACCTAGATGCCCATACTAGGGAAAGCTTGAATTAGGGATTGAGAGGTGGGGAAAAAAACAAAGGCCTATAGTGGGTTCCGGACCAAGAAGCAGTAAAACTGGATACCTGGGAGACTTCCTTGAGAAGGGCTAGACCAACATAACAGGAGGGCTGTGTATTCAAGCAAAGCCAACAGTTAGGGCGAAGGTAAGGCTAGTAAGCATTTTGACCTTGCAATATTGAGGTTTCCCTTAAGCCATTGATGCAGAGTGGAAAGTGACAATTAGAAATGCACCAGTGGAGAAACCAGGGCAAAGGGCGACTCATCCATGAGCCTTCTACCTGGAATGTCTTTCTAATCATCCAGGTGTTTTTACCCTTAGGAACATGGGGGTGTTGACATGGAGAAAGGGCACAATAACATTATGGGGAAACAAGAAAAATCTTCATTTGACAAAATATGGTCCTGGGTCCAAGTTCCATTAGTCAGGGGCAGCTAAATTCACATAAGAGTGGTTGAGCCAGGCAGGGATAGAGTTCACTTTGACTGACAGGATCTGATATAGGTATAGGAAAGGTATCTCCATTTGATTTCAGGACCCTTCCTTTTGTTTCTTGCAATCCCTGTAGGAACTTAATTAAGGAAGAATTAGAAGCCTCAGGTCATAACTCTTCTCTAATCACTGGGAGGATGGGTGGAGGCCATCCATACATAATTTCAAAGGAAGAAAGCCCAATTTGGTTGAGTGTGGATCTGATTCTGAGTGGGGCCAGGGGAAGAAGTGGGACCCACATTTACTGATTTGCTAAGGAACTCCTTCAGGGTTCACTTACTCCACTTCACTTGTCCTGAGCTCTGTGGTTGGTAGGCACAAAAGCTGACCCATTATCAGAGCCCAACCCAATCTGAAGGTCAAAGCAGAGAAGGAGTCCATTCAGAATTTTCTTACCTACCACTAGAACCTTGTGACAGTACTCAACAGAATATTGGGGGATTTCTCAGTAATAAACTCATTTTTCTGGCTTCCAAATGATTGATTTGATGGAGATGCTTGGCACACTCCCTCCCCACTTCTTTTTTTTTTGTTGTGGTTGTTGTTGTTTTGTTTAGCAAAGGAATCACCCAAGTTTGAACGGGTTGGGTGAAAGTTGGTTCTGGGAAAGGTGACAGACAGGAGAGTGTAGCAGCAAGCACCCCAGCGTCCCCAGGGTGTCTGCCAACACAGGTTCTTGGATCTGCTTTGATAAAGGAAAGCAACTCAAAATGGGTTAACAAGCTTACTTTAATCAGTCATATATGTATCATTTACCTAGTTCAGGTGAAAGAGGTCAGCACCTCGAACTTCAGAATATACAGACAGAAATATCAAGACGGAGAAACAGATCAAGTATACAGTTTCCAAACTGTCCAACCATTACATCCATACCAAATCAACATCTGGGTTTCAACTTCTGGGTTTTTCAAAGCCGAGGGGGGGCTCTCAACAACGGCTTCCCAAAATCCAGATCAAATCACAGAACACTTCTCAAAGTGAGCCCCAAAACAAAGCTACACATCAGGGCTTATATAGCCTTCTCCTGGCTCAGAGAATGTAACAACCTTATTGACTCACTGGCCAATCAAGAAGTATCTACTGAAAAACAAGCCTCCCACCCCAGGCTCCAGGTGCACTTTAGCCTAGGGGCAGGGAAGATCTTCAAATTTACATTCCCATTACAGAGAGGGAGGTTTTAATATTGGGGCTGGGGGTAGCTTCATTAGGATTCCATCATTCCCTCCCCCCCCCCCCCAAAGAGCTGGGACCCAAAATCATTTGGTACAAGGGACAAAGGTCTCAACTTCCATATCTTCTTCAAGCAGGAAAGGGAAGTAGAATTGTGCCTGTCTCAATGGGTCCTGAGGGACTCATAGATCACATTCAGGGGATGATGGGTGAGTATAGACTGGTATCCACTGTTTGCTGCCAAGCGTAGGTGAATTGGTCCATAATCTGAGAGACACAAATCTAACAGGGAAGTTCAATATGCGGGATTCAAGATATAAGGAGAAGGAAAGATATATCTAGTAACAGCCAAATACCTCTTTACTAAACGATTTATGCTGTAGAAAGGAATATAATTTTAGGCTGAATAGCCCAGATCTAAAACACACTTTAGTAGCTCAGATTATCCCAGCCTAAGCATATGGGATAATGATTAACTTGTGTTTGTACCTTTATTTCACAAGCTTTCTTTTCCTTTGACTAATTGTTCCCATGTCATTCAGGAAAAAAAAATGTTCTATTACAAAGATTTAACATTTTACTCTTTTAAAAAATTTTTTTTGCCTTTTTTTGGAGGGCATTTGGGGTTAAATGACTTGCCCAAGTTCCCTCTGCTAGTTTTTATGTTAATTGTCTTGAGGCCAGATTTTAACTCAGGTCCTTCTGACTACAGGGCTGGTGCTCTATTCACTGTGCCACCTAGCTGCCCCAAACCTTTTACTCTTAATACAAGCCTGTGTATTAATATACCCAATTTTTTTGGGATATGGAATGACTATGGATTCAGATTGAGAACAGCAAAATTTCACATACCTGCATTATACTTTTACTCTCTTTCACTGACCACTTGCTCTAATTAGAGAAATCTGTGATAAAAGGAAAAAGCAGGGACATACTAGATATAACAGGATAAAATATCCTTAGCTCTTTTTGAATTCAGATAGGAATCTTTCAAAATCCATCTCAAAGACAGACTCAGGAATAACCAGGTGAAAAACATTCCTTTTCAAAGGAAGACAATGGGGAAACTGAGCCAAGAGATTCTCAGTTTAGGTGGAGGCTAAAATTGGCCTCTTGGCTTTTCCCAAAAGCATGCCTTTACCTGTAGCAGGATCACATTGCCTCTGAGTAGCTTGTGGCATTTATACTGATTTAATGCAGACGACTATGTCTTAATTCAAACTCAAAATAAAATTAGTTGCAGTATCAATGGCTTTTACCTCAAATGGCAAATCTCACCAGTCACAGCTTGGGGCCTGATACAATTGCTTTTATTTTAATAAGCTAAGTTTGTTGCTTAGGAACTGCATAACCCAAACGAGCTTTTAGTTTTCTTGTTTTTTTTCCCCCCCCTGGGGCTGATGACCTTGCCCACCACATGGTTTCTATGGTATCTTGCAAGTTTACAAATAAGGAGAAATCAAGAAGGACACCCAAAAGGGGACTGATCTGCTTGTCCACCCTATGATATTTTTCTTCTGGACTAATAAATACCACATACTTTATGGGTGACAAGTCCCCTTGTTTTCAATACTGATTTTTATTTTTCCTTGCCAGGATGTCTTTCAGGATTCCCATATTTTATTTTTAGGATCGTGGTATATGGTAGCTAGCACATGGTGGCTTCTAGCAACCCCTTATAACATGGAGGCAACCTTGGACCTCTTCGGAAGGGAGGGCAGTATCTACCCTCAGAGCTGTTGAGGGATCAGCTTTAGGTTTTTAACATTTTAACAATAATCCCAAATAGCTTATTTAACAATCTTACATTTATTTATTTATTTTTTATGGGAGAGCCAACTTGTTTTGCCTTTAAGACAGAATTAGCAGGACTTAACACAATAACATAACTGCATTTAAACAAAATTTTCTACTCCTTTAGTTTCAAAATTCAGACTAAAATTTGCTTTGTCATTTCCAATTCACCTTGCAGAAAACTATTTATCTCATCATTAATAAGGTGAAAATTATAACTTTAAATCACTATATGTTTTAATAAGGGACAAAATTTTAAATGCAACAGTATTATTACTACCTGCTTGTCACCCAACTATAACAGCTTTAATTTGTCAGATTTTATAGCTTAAAAATTGATTTATCTAACACCATTTCTGACTGACAATGATCGATCATGCTTTACAATATACAGTGTAGAAACAGAACAATAATATAAACTGTGAGATGACATTAATTGCATTTCCAAATCACATATAAAATTATTGGTCTTGTGAAGTGTAGAAGCTGGTTGACTTCTGACCTCTTTCTCTCTTTTTCTCATCTCCCCACAGTAGCAGATGCTGATTGTGGGGGTAGTTGATTTGGGAAGGAAGGAGAAAGATGGCATGGCTCCTTGTGTGGGAGGAACTAAGAACTGGGGAATGCTGGGAGGTTATAGGTGGGAGCATTGAGGAGGGGGCTTGGGAAACTTGAAGCAGCTTCAAGTGTTTACTTAGAGGGGTGGGTTTCAGGGTACCCAGGTATCTAGGGCTATTGTTAGTGGGGCTGCAATGTAGCTTCTCACAAGGTGGGGAAGGGTAACAGATTCCGGTCTATTTTTCTAACTTTTCACTGCAGCCGTAGCTCAGTCAGAGCCAGGGAAACAGGGAGAAGGGCACAGTCGAACCTACCTGTGGTCACAGTGAGAAGGCAGACATAGCCTTAGCCTTGTAAGAGGCAGGACTGTAGGGAGGAGAACATCAGTAGATTTTTTTCTTTTTGGCTCAAGTACACTTCACCAGGTGTTCATCCTTTTAAAAAAACTTCTCTGAGAACGAGAGTTTTGATCTCTTTTTCAGATCTATGAATTTCCCAATTTATAAGCTGAATGAATTAAATTACCTTGATCTATATTCCCAGCGATACTACACAGTCCTCTTTCACCAGTAAAGCGTTAAATACTAGTCCTATTCCAAAGTGCAGCTTTGAAGCCCACTTCTCTTTGATAAGTGGAGTGACCCCTTTTCCTTCAATAATTCTTAGGTGAGAAATTCCCCCTTTCTCGCTTTGTCTGTTTGTCTCTCTACTTTAACAACTTGCAAAGAGTCCAAAGGAGTAGAAGGAGAAATGTTTTTCTGCCAACAACATTTCTTTTAGAGACTATCAATCTTCCTAGCCCAGGTAAAGTGTTTCTTACTGCCTGGCTGCTTTTGAATTTTACAGGGTGACAGAGTCAGAGACACAGATATAAAGCATACCGAAACACAGGTAGACACGGATGCTCAAAACCAAATGGTAGCCAGACACAAAACAAAGTCAAATGGTAAGCCAAGACAGATGGATACAGGTCTAAGCAAGGTGGCTTTACCCTGACAAGCCAAAACAGAAAAGCACAGGTCCAAACAGAATGGCTTAAGACCAGATGTCAAGTCAAAAAGACCAGCATAGGTCCAAAGAGATTGGCTTAACACCAGAAGTTCCACCCAACATCTTGGGGGAACTGTGGGACAGGGTGCTAAGCTGCGTCAAGCCTTCACTCAGTCCCTACCAGATGGGTACCCTTAGGAAAAGACACTCACCTCTACAGACAGGACACTCACCTCTAGGGAACAGGACACATAAGTAGCTCTCTATGGTCGAATGTAGCAACAAAAATGAGTTGAGTAGGGACTTGGAAAACTCTGACCATCCTGGGAGCCCTAGGAAAATAACTTTTTCCTCAGGTGCCAGCTCCCTTCAGGGTTAGGGCAGGGCCAGCTCTTTTCCCTCCCGAGTTTGAGGTTCTGAGGTCTCCTGCAGCAACATTGAATGCTGCTATCTTGCTGGGGCCTCCAAATGTTGTAAGGGGAAATTGCCAGTAGAGACCATTAATTGTTTCAAATTGAATTTACTGTAGAGCATCATTAACCCAGGGACTGCCAGGGGTCATATACCCATATCAGGCATCCCTGAGCATATACATCTCAGAGTTTATATAAACAAAACCCACAACATAAATATCACCAAGGGGAGCAAGCAGGGAAAATACAAAAGCTAAAGCATAGCACTGAATCAGTTAGTTACACAACTGGAAACTTCCCAAATCTATTTCAAGAACTGAACAGAAGGGGGTGACTAGGGGCTTCAGGTAGCAGGCTTGGGCAGGTTTACTTGGCATGTTTGCTGCTTTGTTGGGTTTTGGGCAGGTTTCCTAGGCAGATCTCCTATGATGGGGAGAGAGGGGGGCATTCACAAAATGGGTGATTACTACAGAATTAAATGCTTTCAGATATCCCTTTCTTTTACAAATTTCCCCATGGACATAAGGCACATGGAAAGCAATAACAGCTGCGGAGTCTAACAGTATTCTAAAACAGACAACAACTCCAAAATGCTGTCCTCTCCTTTCATCACCATAGAGAGTGAAAGGTTTTTCTGGATTGGATGAATGTAATTCTGGAGTAGTATTCAATTTAATTTTCAAAGTCTCAAATGTTTTCACCTGTTCTGGGACCCACTCTCAGACAGAGTGAGTCAAGGCCTTGAGTAGCAAGTAATGGTTGCAATTCCTCCCAGGCCTTGCTCTTAAGTGGATATAGAATGAGATGGAGGAACACTTCAGGATCTAGGAGTCAAACAAATGCTGGGGTGGCAGAAATAGCTCACCCAGGAATTCCCTGTTCTAAACATTTGACTCAAATATCTCCCACACTTTGGAGGGAATATGGAGAGATCTGGGAGGTTTTACTAGAGAAAATTGGCTTCCCAATTTCACCATCAGGTCCCTTCTCAACAAGGGGACAGGTAAGAGGATAGCGTAAGGAAGGAGAGTTAAAACAATTGATCCTAAAGTAGGCAGGGGACTGGGTATGCCTGGAGACATCTGTAAGCCATGCATGAGCAGTTTTCCAAAGGGCTACTGCTGTGAACAGCTTTCAATGTTCTGATTATATAGTATAGCAAACTCTCTATTTATTCAATAACAAATAAGAGCAAAACATTTACATAAAATCAAAATACAGCATTCACTATGTCACTACAGATCAACTTATCACTAAAATGGCCACATAGTTTTCATCAAAGTGGTCACATAGTTTACAACAAAGTACAATTATTTAGTAACTAAATAATTCAATCATCTTTAAGGAACCTTGCTTCCTTAAGGGTCACAAAGTACAAAAGTCAAAGTTCTCCACCCCTAGGTCACAGTAAATCATAATCCTCTCAGTCAGTACACATTATCCAAGTAAAGTCTTCTTTCAGCTTGACTCAAGGCTGTCTCTCAGTTTCCATTGTTCTTCTTCCATGCTTCAGCTGTTACCTGGATACAAAGGCAGCCAGCTCCCAGTTCCTTATCAAGTTTTTTGCCCACTTCTTTGTCCAGGTCCTGTTCCATATTGAAGTTCACAGTGTCCAGTCCACCTCAAGTCCTTCACAGTTCCGTATTCTGGGAAGACAAAGCTCAACAGAGACAGAATAGTATTCATGCACATTGCAGGCACTATCATCAATTCACTATCTGCCTGTAAAATCAACTCAGACCCACCAATGAAGTCTGAGAACCCAACACAAATCATCAACATAGAAATCAACACAGACTCACAAACAAGGTCCAAGAGGTCAGCACAAATCATCAGTAAAGTCCCAGTACCTCCAAAGCACTCCTCCCAGACATCTGTAAACATACAATCAGAAAATCTTCATTCAGGCCTTCCAGTAAGGTTCCAGGGCTTTTGTACAAAGTATCAGAAACAAACATCAACACAGATAGAGTAGACAGAGTGCTGGATACCACAAGTTTTCTTCTTCTTGACTCTGCCACGAGAGCCCTCTTCTCAGGTCTGCTATCTGAAACCCTGGGTCTTTCCTTATATATGGTCATTAGCTCCTCCTCTTCCTGTTGCAGGAGTTCATGAGTTCTAGGTTTCACAATTTGTGACATCTAAAGCAGGTCTTCCCATTGCCCAAGGTGCTGTGGTTCTTCTGAGGGGCACCTTCGAGGGGCACTCCTTGGACCAATGACCTTGCTTGTGACACTGAAAGCAGGTTTCCCCACTGCCCAAGTGACTGTGGCTTCCTCCAAGGAGTTCCTGGAGGGCTTTTTTCTGGCCATGGCAGCAGCAAAGAATTGAGCATGTTCTCTGTGTCTGGTTCATTCCCTTCATTCTTTCTCCTAAACTGCAACTGAGTCTCTGTTGTTAAAGACTCCAAAGGCCATCTCTTTGGGCCTGAGGTGTTTGAGGTCCCATTGCCAATTTCTGGAGTTTTATCCTAATATCTGGGGCAGACTGATTTATGAAATACATGTTAAGGATTGCTGCCCCTTCTATAGAATCAGGATCTAAATTTGTATACCTTTTAATAGCTTCTACCAGGAGGTCTTGGAAAAGGGTGTGTCTTCTCTTTCTCTCTCAGTAACTTCCCTAATCTTCAGATAATTTACTTGTTTTGGAAATGCAGTTCTTAGCCCTTCTAATAGGCAAAGCAGCATATAGTGTCTTTTCCCCCTAGCCACACAGGTCAGATAACCCCATCCTGGGTCACTAGCGGAAATAGCAGCTGTGCCTGTGGGGTATTTTTAGAGTCATTGCTAGCCAAACAATCCCCAGATTTGGGGGCTTGTTCCCAGGTTCTCATCTTCTCAGTGAAACAACAGGTAGGGAAGAGGATAATCAACTCACCCCAGAAAGCTCAGATTGTAGGGATACGCCTCTGAAACCATCTTTGTAGGATCTTTGGAGAACCCGCCAGTCTTTCTTTAGTTTGGATGAGACCCGAAATGTAGAATGGGACATGCACTCTAGTTGGACCATTGGATGAGACAGACACTTCCCACCGAGAAAAAGTCCTGAAGGTGGTATGGGGTGAGGAAGTGACTGGGGGATGTTGGCTGAACTGGATCAGACTGCAAGACTTGGGGATCCGACTGGCAAGTGGGGAGGTTAGCTGGAACTTGAGTAGTGGAAGGTGTGAAGAGATACCCCTAAGCCGTGGGGTTAGTAACTGAAGCCTGAATGGATGTTGCCTCAGGTGGAGGAGCTGCAGAAGGAGACAACTCAGCAAAACCATTGCCTGGGACCAGTGTAGGGGTTGCTGAGGAGGGAGGGGCCATGGTGGGAGATTCAGGGTAGGAGATGTGGATGATATAGGAGACATGAAATGTAGGGTGTTGGGCTAGAGTAAAAGGGAAGGGAAATCAAGGGGAAAAGGGTTGGGGAGCAGCAGGAGGGCCTGAAGGAGCTACCTCAGAAAGATCTATGACTAGGACCTGAGGAGGAGTTGCCGAGGTGGAAGTGGATGGGGCTGATGCCCTGGGGGTCTTAAGAAGGACATCATTTAATTGGCCCCCATTGCCCCCTTTGTGGAGGGGCTCTAGCCTCAAGTATTTCCCAATATTTCCTGAGAATCACGTTCTGAGAAATTTTAAATAAGGCCATTACATGGGCAACTTCTTTCCATTCCCTCTCTGCAACAGTATAATTCTAACTGCAAGGTGGTACTATCTTTTAAAGTCCCCAAAACAGGCCACACTTCATGGTCCTCTAGGTGATACTGAGGCCAAACAGTGTTGCAAAAGAACACCAACTTTTTCTTTTCAAGTTCCTTAGAGAAACTAAATTTGTCTCAATGTTGTAAAAGACAACGAAAAGGTGAACTTTGGGGAGCTAAAGAGGATTGACCCACTATAGGCATAGGAGCTGGAAGTCCCTTCCTCCATAAAGGAAGATCTGGAAGCAAGCCTCCAAAAACAAACAAAACAAAAAAGATAAAAAGAGCAAAAAAAGGCACCTGAAGTTCTCCCAGTTCCCTAGCACTGAGAGAATTGAAAGATTCTGGCTTATACTTCAGGATGGGGAATCTGTCCTTGTATTCCATTCTTCAGAATCTTTGCCTAGGTCAGTGTCCTTCAACACAGTGCAACTGGACTGAGAACCTGAGCGTGTCAGGCAGAGTAGGAGACAGCCTCCTAGTTGTCTGACCTAATGGGACCTGAGAGGTTAGGCTGCAAACAAACAAACAAACTCCTCCAAGGTACTCGGACAGCAAGAAGGGAATAGGGGGAGAGAGAAGCTTTTGGATCTTCCAATCCTGGCTGAAGAAAAACTTGAGATTAGCAGTTATCAGGGAACCAAAAAATGTAGAAGTACAGGGTTAGGGATGTGCAAGACCCCAGAATACCAACATACTGGGTCCTGCCAAATGAATAAACTCAAGTCTTCTCTCAGCCAAACAAAAACAAAGTTTATTAGAAATTCACCATAGTGGGTAGACTCTTAAGGAGGCTGGGTATCTATGATGCTTGCATTGGACAAGCAGGCCAGAAACATCTGACACAGAGTGAGTCTGCATTAGAAAAGTTTCTGGCCTTCTCTCTCTTCTCATAGAGGCAAGATGGGGTCTTACATACAGAAAGCTTGTGGCAGGAATCTAGGGGTGGTCTAGAGGAGGAGTTTGGGGGGAATCAAATGAGGGCAGACTCCAGTGATGAGGGATTAAGGGTGGGAAGTAGTTTTAGGCTACCTGGAGATGAGACAATGGAGGGCTAGGCTAGTTTAAGGATATATAAACATTTTTGCAGGATCAAGGGTGGGGTGTAGCTAAACAAAGAAGGGCTAGGCTAAGAAGAGAGATTTGGGCCCAGCCACAATGAAAGGTTTATGTCCTCAGACAAATGCGTCATAAAATGGGAAGATTCAATCAGAGTTCAAAGGGGTTCCCAGAGCTTGTACCTCATCAATAGCATCCAAATTCTTTAAGAAAAAAATTAACTGAATTACAGAAGGAAACAGAGAGTAAAACTATACTAGTTTGGGCCTTCAACTTACCCTTCTTAGAGCTAGATAAATCTGGTCAAAAACAAATAAGAAAGAAAATTAGGAGATGAATTAGAATCCCCGAAAAGTTAGATCCAATAGAACTCAGGAAAAAAAAGGCTGGAAATAAAATGGAATAAACTTATTTTCTCTGCACTTCTTGTCACCTTCATAAAATAAATGAGCATTGAAAATAATATAAAAACTTCAAAATCAAATTCAGAACATAAGAAATGGGAAATGAACACTTTTCATATAATGATAACAAAATATATTTTTAAAAGGGCCACATTGGAAAATTCATAATTTAATATTAAACAATGAGTAATTCAAAGAAAAAAGTCATAGAAATAATGAATAAAGTTTTAAAGTGAATGAAAAAATAAGAAAATGTTTTGCCAAAAATGTATTTATAAGAAAATGTCTTAAAATCCATACATCAATAAAAAGGAGGGGGAAAAAATGACAGGTCACTTAATGAATCATGCATTTTTTTTTTATTAAGGAAAAGCAGAAGTAAAAAATCCCTAATTAATCACCAAAATGTAAATCCTGAAAATCAATGGAGGGATAAACAATATTAAAAGTAATAAAAAAAATTGAACTGATAAAACTAAGAGGTGGTTTTATCGGGAAAAACAAAACTAATAAATTAGATAAACCATCAGTTAATTTGATTTTCTTTTTTTTAATAATTAATATTGAGTCTTTCCTATTTTGTTTTTTAATAATGCTATACATATATGTATGTGTGTGTGTGTGTGTATATATATATATATATATATATATATATATGTATATTTTTAAATATTTGATTTTAAAACTTTAAATTCCAGATTCATTCTCTTCCTCCCTTGTCACCCACCCTTACTGGGAAGATAAGCAATTCAGTATAGGTTGTACATGTGTAGCTATTGCAAAACAAGAATATAGTAGATGAATTGTAAAAGACTGACTATATTTACCTCCCTCCTATCCCACCTCCCAATTGTTCTATTCTCTACTTTGATCCCATCCCTTTTCAGAAGTGGGTGCTTCCAAATTCCCTCCCCTCCTCCTGAGCTTGCTCTCCCTTCCATTATTCCCCCTCTCTTCTCCTTCCCCCCTACTCTCTTGTAGGATAAGATACCCTATTTAGTTTGTATGTCATTCCCTCCTTGAGCCAAATTCAATGAGAGTAAGGTTGACCCATTCCATTTTGCCTTCCTATTCTTCCCCTCCATTGTAGCCTGAAGTGCCCACCAGAAATTATACACCAAAGCCCCCTCCCAGTTGCAACCTGGTAGAACGGGATGCCTACCACGGTCCCTGGAAACCACCTAATAGGTCATAATAGTGAGGGAATGTTTCTCCTGTGTTGCTAGAAACATGCTCCTGATTCAGGTCTGTTTATGTTTGTATCCAGGGCTTTGTTAGGTAATCAAGGCTTCACTAGAAATGGCATTAATGGCATTACACCCCCCCCCTTGGAACCATATTTTGTTGATTAGCAACACCTAACTCTATGTAAGTGTATCTTACAGAAGACTCAGTGCTGTCTTCTCTACTGGGGAGGCAGTCACCGGCCGGTTAATAAACACTCCTATCAAATTGTAATTGGTTTTGCTGTCTTGCTTTCTCGTTTGCCATTACATTTGGAAGTTCCACCAAGATTGCCTTTGGCATTAACTAACAGCCGGGCCAGTCTCCCTGGAGGGCCGGGAAGACAATTTGCCCCAGGGGTGTGTGGCCACCGATATGATATTCCTCGGCCCCAGGCTTGCATTGCTTCCCTGCGTGGACCAGAAACCTGAGTCCTATCCAAATTCTTTCAATTCAATCCAGGAGTGTTCTTTTAGGTGAGTACTCATGAAGTGTAAAAATACCTAGGGGGTGATCACCGAGATGACATTCCTCTGCCCCAGGTAGAGTAGGAGGCTAAGCTGGATACGGCATTACAGCCCATACTGGCCTCCAAGGTCAGGACGCTGACAGAGTGCCGTTTTTTTTTTCTTTTTTTCTTTAGGTGAGTACTCATGCTACACGGGCTTGTCATCTGCCTACCTGAAAGGTTAAATCCCTGGAATAGAATATGTTTTTTTTCTGAATGGCATGGGAACAGTTAGACAAGGGAAAAGAAGCTCGTAGCCTAAAATTATATTCTTTCCACAGCCTAAATAATTTGGTAAGAAGATACTTGATCTAGCTCCCATCAGCAAGTTTTAGATATCCTGAAGTTCACCTCTCTAAGTAAGCAGAGCCTGAAGTTTCTACTTCAAGTTTCCCAAACCCTCTCCTCAATGCTCCAGGCAAATCAACCACCCCATACCAAGGTCTGCTACAGCTAAGCATTCATAGAGGTTTATTTGATATAGTATAAGCTGATAATGTGCTTTAAGTGTGATGAGTGTGGAAAATGGAGGGTTTACCCCTGAAATATAGAGTTCAATCTGTACCATGAAGCCCCAACTTCAGTACCATCTAAGAGATCTCTCCCTTTCTGCAAATAATAACTTTGCTTGTTCCAGTGCCAAGGAATTAAAGAAGGTTCCTAAGCACTCCTGGAAAACAATGGAGCAGGGAGAAAACACCC
This sequence comes from Petaurus breviceps papuanus, assembly GCF_028583685.1. Taxonomy (NCBI): domain Eukaryota; kingdom Metazoa; phylum Chordata; class Mammalia; order Diprotodontia; family Petauridae; genus Petaurus; species Petaurus breviceps. The sequence goes on from NW_027185653.1 coordinate 8,981,659, forward strand.
CAGAATATAGAGCAAAAAGGAAAAAAAATAACCAGAGAGGTTCAGCTAAGAGAAAGATGAAAGGGAGAAAATCAGAAAAGTAAGAAAAAGCTTGTCAGTGAGAAGCAGTCTGTTTGGAACTCTGCACTGACTACTTGTGTGACCTAGGATAAATCATTTAACCCTGAGTCTCAATTCATCTGTAAAGTGGGGAGATGAAAAAAAGAGGAGAAAATGAGGTCAGAAATCAACTAGCCTCTTCAGTTGGTAAGATCAATCATTCTTATATGTAATTTGGAAATGCAATTAATGTCATCTTGCAGTTTATATTATTGTTGTATTTCTACACTTTATATTGTAAAACCTGAGTGAGGAGAAAATTGTGTAAGATTAGTAATGTTACTTTAAATATGTATATCTGCTATTTAGAAAAACTTGGAAAACTGTTAACTAAGCTATTTTGGGCTGTTTTAATGTTAAAACCTAAAATTGTTTATTGATTACTGTATGAAAATTTGTTTGACTAGTACTGCCCATTCAGAGCAGTCTCTCCTACTTACAATTCATATAAATTTTCCTTATGTTGTAAAACTGTTAAATCCCATAGAAACTATTTCCAGGCAAGGCCATTCAGCCTGAAAAAGGAAGTTTTAAGTGAACCTAACTTGCTAAGAAGTTGCAAAGATGAAAAAGGATTTTTATCAATTGGCTTTTATATTTTAGAAGGATGGTAAAAGGTATTCCTTACATTATAAGATCGAATACATTTTTATGGTTTATCACAGCCCCATGAGAATAGAAATAATTATAACTGGCTCTAAGCTGTGATTGGTGAGGCTTGTTGTTTAAGGTAAAAAGCACTTGGGACCATAACTAAATTTTATTTTGAGTCTGAATTTGGGTATAGTTGTCTGCATTAAATCAGTGTCTGAGAGAAAATGCCACTAACTACTCAGAGGAATGTGATCCTGTGCTGACAACAGGTGGAAGTCTACATTTGGTAATAGCCAAAGGGACAATCTTAGCCTCTGTCTGGAATGGGATCCCTCATGTCTCAGTTTACCCATGAGTTTCCTTTGAAAAGGAATGTTTCCCACCTAATCCTGAGTGTATCTATGAGATGGAACACATGCTGCATGATATGGAATATCTGTAACTGTACCAAATTTACACAGAGCCAAGGATGTTTTCTCCTGGCATATTTGGAATGTCACATGTCCTTGCCTTTTTTCCTTCTATAACAGGTTTCTATGCTCAGAGCAAGTAATCAGTAAAAGATGTGAGCTTTTTTATGTTAGCTTATTGGAAAATCTAATATTATTTTTCATCTAGAATTAGAATATGTACAGAAAGTTATGCAAGTTGCTTAAGATCATTTAAAAGTTTTCAATTAACTTACTTCATAAAGGTTTAGTGATCCTTGAAACTGTTTTGAAGAAGGAAAATACGTTTAGAAGAAATTTTTAAAATCTCTAGCGTGATTCTAAGAGACCCACTAAAACCTCCATTTGCAAGACTTTTTTCATGCTGAATTGATGCAACAAATTGTAAAGCAGAAAAGAACTTCCTGTTTTGATCTGAATTTGTAGTTATTCCATCATCTAAGCATGTGTTAACCTTTGTAACTGAATACATATATGTAAGATGCACTCCCCTTTTTGAAATTCTGTTTGGTACCCCACCTTCTATTGTATTTTGGGTGATGAATGCTGTTATGTATGATTGTTAATGATTTACTTCTCAAATCCCTCCAAGCTCTCTGAAACATCCAGGATACAGTTCGAGCAGTGTACCAGACCACTCTGCTGTTAAGGTGCCTGGAAGAAAAGCCTGTTTAAAGTTTGTTTAGAGTCATTTTTTACATGAATTGGAGGAGGTGGAAGCAGAAGCTGTGTGGACATCCTGTTTCTACTCCACCATCTTGGCTCTGACTCCTCTCATTCATTGTTAAAACAAATAGGAAAGGAATATCTTATATGTCAGTTGGAAAAGCAATCAACTTTTCCTCTGGTGGTAACTGGAGAGATAGTAAGGGGAAAAGTTCCATCCCAAATTTAGCAAATATATTATATTTATTTCCTTCCCCCAAGACAAAGCATGCAAATTTTATGTACTTGTACTGATACCTATTCAGGTGTACTATTGACTTGTGCTTATAAGAATGCAACTCAGAAAATCACCTGTAACTCTAGATCTCCTAAGTCTATACTATGTAACTGCAATCTAGATTTTAAGTGAAAATGAGTCACATTTCAAAGGTAAGGAAATGAAGAGTTACAGTATATTAAATAATATAGAATGGATATACCATATACCATATTATCCACAGACATCCGGTTTAATTGAAAGAATAAAAAGATTATTGAAATAACAGTCAAGGAAGTTGAGTTCTAATAATTTGTAGCAATCTTGAAATGATAATTTGTTCACTGTTTTATATAATTTGAATAATAGACTATAGGTAGGAAATGTACCTCTAGGCAGAATGATGCCCCCAAATCTGCAAATTAGAAAATAACAAATACATAATATACCATTTATCCAATATTGAACTGGGAGGCAAGATATACTGGTTTTGCAGGATATGATTTACATTGTTTAGAGGAGTTTTGGTTGGATAGAAAGGAAATAAGAAAAATCTCCACTGGACTATGTATGAGAATCCATAAAAATTATTTTGGACAGATATTACCTAAATCAGGATTAGCAGCTCATTGAGTATATGTATTGCCTCAAGTAATAGGTTCTAATTATGAAGGAGAAATTATTGTGTCATTCCAAAATTTAAGTGAAGAACCTGCACCATTTCATAAAAATGATAGAATAGTGTTTATTATTCCTTCTAAACAATGACCCTCCTTCCAACATGACTATTAGAGGAACTGAATAGCTACTGATAAAATACAATTGGGAGCTAAAGTATGGCTAAAGGGTAATCCAGATGATGTCAAAATGTTGCAGAGATTACTGCACATAGGAAAAATAATACTCTAACTGTTGTTTATTCAAGGAAAATGCTAACCAAATTGGACTCTTAACTCATATATTCTACCATGAATGAGGCCATGATAGTGAGTTCCTTGACTCCAATAGCATGGCTGATCCTATATCTATTTCTTTTTTTTTTAAAAGCAATTGGGGTTAACTTGCTCAAGATTACACAGCCAGTTATTTCTGGGTGTGGTGCTAAGTATCTGAGCCCGCATTCTATCCCCAGGTAATTCCAACACTGGGGCTGGTGCTCTTACTCACTGAGCCACCTGGCCACCACAACCTATATCTATATTTTTTTGTTTTTTTTTGCCAATTAAACTTGTTTGCTAGATGTTTTTCCTCCAGGTTTAGTACCCTCTACCTCCAGATTCCTGATCGCTCAAGCCGACATCATCCCCTGTCCACGACTCTGATGTGTCACACGTAGACTTGGCATCAACCAAACTCCAGATTTCAGCAAAAGAATTGACATCTCAAATGTGGCCTCTTGGGGTAGGGAACACTCTACATTCAATTTCCCCAGGAAGTAGCTATGGAAAAAAGACCTTCGGCTCTTTTCCCAATATTTTGAGCCTCATTCATTCAAAGAGGGAATGATGGGGTGCTTGTGTTCAAGCCTGCCTATGAGATATTGCTTTATGTGCTTATTTTCTGTCACCCTGTTGTATGTTGTAAAATTCTGCTGACATCAGTTGCCCCTCAACTCCCATTAACTATGTAATGAAATGCATTATTAATTCCTTTTTGCTATGTGAAGGATATAAAAATCTTGGGATTAAATGTAATGGTAATGGGAATTTGAAAATCTTCTATGGCCCTTAATAAGCCTAAGGAAATTTTCTGATCTTCAGATTCTTCCCTTATTCAAAGATGTTTCCTGCCCTCTAATATGTCAAATATGATCACGTGGAGTCTGAGGTGGGATGAGTTTGCTCAAAGGTGGAGCAGAGCCCACAGGAAGCTGGGAGTCAGAGCAGTTGGAGCTGGAGGAATTAGAGGATGCACTCAAGGAAACACCTATTCTTGTGAGTGATTGTTTTTCTCCTGCTTTGACATATAGGTTTGTGACTGTTTCTTTATGGTGTGGTGTGGCTCCCTGCTGTGCAATGGTATATTGACTTCTTAGTTGCTATGATGAATTTGGGTTCCTAGTGCTGGCATTTGATTTTTTGATGTATGAATAAATGTTATGTTTTTGTCTTCTATTTGGAGATTCTTATATTTAAGTGATTGAGCACTTTACCATCATATTCATAGTCACCATCAGTGCTGTGAATATTGTGCAGGTGCTTTAATATATATCAGAATGAGCAAATAGATGTTGCTGAAAAGAATGTGAGGGAAAGGATAAAAATGAAAGGAAAGAAGTTAAAACCCTAAGATCAGGGATAGGGCAAAGAAAAGAGGAGACAAACTCTCTAGCTTTTATCACTTTTGTATTTGGAAAGAGGGCTGGGAAACAAAGAAAAGGAAAACTACAAGTGGAAGAATGAAGAAATGACTTAATTCAAAATCATAAAATTATTTGGTACAAGCTCAACCATAAAATGGAAGAGGATAGAAAAACAAATTAGAATATAGAATCCAATGGTACAGTTTTTGTAAGAAACATACATGTAATGATCCACATAGAGTCAAAGTGAGGGGCTAGAATAAAATCTGTTATATTTCAAGTGAACTAACAAAAATCAAGAGTAGTAATTATGATTTTACATAAAGTTATAGTAAATATTGACAAGATAAAAAGGATAAGAAGGAAAATTAAATTATGTTAAAAGTAGCATAGATAATACATCAATATAAGTACTCAACATATTGTACAAATAGCATAGCATCTGAATACTAAAAGAAAAAGTTAATTGAATTGGAAGGAGAAATGTGAAAATAATAATAGTGGGGCACCTCAATGTTCTTTTCAGAACTAGTCGAAATAAAACACATGAAAGAAGTAAGCACTTTAACAGAACTTGAAAAAAGAAGTGAGAGTTGATGGATCTCTGGAAATTGATCAATGGGAATGACCGTGTATTAGAGCACCAAATATTTGCAGAAAAGAAGAAACACTAAAGACACCATTTGCTCATTTGTAAGTAGAGCTATTATAATAAAAATGGTTTCTACCTAAAATAAATGAAAATGTAATAAAATACTTATCTTATTTCCCTCCCCTTGCTTCAAGAGATGACACAGGTTATTCCAGATGTTTCTTGGTATCCACTCTGGGGAAAAAGAAATGACTTTAGGAAGCAGGAAATACTTTCATGAATGATTCCCTGATATCAACCTTACCTGTTTAGAGATTTGGGCAATTTTCTCTTAGGTGATACCTGGAACACTCTCCCAGTTGAAATGAAGGATTGTGTTCCCAATAGGAACATTATTTATGCCCCCAAAGTATATTCTGGCATAGTCAAATCTATTACTTTCAATGATTTCAGTTTGCTCTCTACTTAGACAAATGTGTTTACTAATTATTCATCATTTGAGTATGATGGTCTTTTGTATAAGAAATACTTGATGGGAAGGGCTCAACCTTGAGGATATAAGCTTGGGTTACACTTTCCTTTATAGCAGGGAGTTTTCAGGACAGTAGATTTGGTCTAAAATATATTCCTGGACTAGCAGTATTTAGGGAGAGATGGATTTAATTCTAGTTAATTGTTCAAAGTCTCATGGAAAGGGTTGGTAAATTTTCCAAACACAGCTATTGAAACATCTCCTTAAGTTGGAGTTAGACAAACTTAAGTAAGTATGAATAGTATATTAAGGCCATATACATACCCTGCATATACTTATTTAGTAATTATGAGATTGTTGAGGAAAGAGATTATCTTTTGTTTCTTATTGTATTCAATGCCTGTCTGTAAAAAGAACTTAATATATGTTCTTGGCATCTGAGAGGTAATTGCTCTTTCTTTAACCTGCTTGGTTCTGGATTACTGTCTAGGGTGGAGGTCCTGGGTTGTGTGACAAGGTGCCAGAGCTGGTGGAGGCTTCAGAGAGGTCAGCCAACTAATAGCTCTGGCAGCTGAGAAAACCCCAGCAATTTGGGACAAAGCTCTCCTGTCTGGAAACAGAGTTCTACTGTGGCAAAAAGCTCAAAAGTCAAGTAACTGAGTGGCAACATGAGCAAGGAATGGAAGCAAAGCAAGCACAGCAACCCGACAAAAGATTCCTTTTTTGGGGACAAAAGGGATCAAAGCATATAACAGGAGGAAGACAAAAGAAATAAGAACTTTTGTGCCAAAGCTTTCAAGAAAATATTAACTGGTTATAGGCCTTAGAGGAGCTTAAGAAGGATTTTTAAAACCAAATAAGAGAAGTGGAGGAAAAATTAGAAAGAAAAATTAGAACAATTCAAGAAAGTTGTGAAAAGAGAGACAAGAACCTGACTGAAGAAAATAACACCTTAAAATTAGGCTAACTCAAATGGCAAAAGAAGCTCAAAAAGCCATTGAAGAGAAGAATGCCTAAAAAGCCAAATGTGCCTCATGGGAAAAGAATATCAAAAGCTCACTGAAGAGAATAATCCATTCAGGATTGGATGGGATGAAATGGAAGCTAGTGACTTTATGAGAAATCAAGATGCTATTAAACAAATACATACCCATGAAAAAATTGAAGGCAATGTGAAATATCTCATTGGGAAAAAAAAACACTGACCTGGAACATAAATCTAGGAGAGATCATTTATAATTTATTGGTCTACTTGAAAGCCATGATCAAAAAAAAAAAGAATCTAGAAATCATCCTTCAAGAAATTCTCAAGGAAAATTGTCCTCATGTTTTAGAACCAGAGGGTAAAATAGAGGTTAAAAGAATCCAGTGTTCACTTCTTTAAAAAGATCCCCAAAAGAACACTCCTAGGAATATTACAGCCTGGTTCCAGAGTTCCCAGATCAAGGAGAAAATATTAAGAGCAGCCAAGAAGAAACAATTTGAATATTGTGGAAAAACAATCAGGATAATATAGGATCTGGTAGCTTCTACACTGAGGGATAAAAAGGCTTGGAATACAATATTCCAGAGGTCAAAGGAACTGGGATTAAAACCAAGTATCATGTACCCCGCAAAACTGAGTATCATGTTTCATGGGAAAATATGGTCATTCAATGAAATAAAGGACTTTCAAGCTTTCTTGATGAAAAAACCAGAGTTGAATAGAAAATATGACATTTAAATAAAGATGTAAGAGAAGCATAAGAAGGTAAATAGGGCAAATAAATCATAAGGTACTTATCAAAGTTGAATTATTTATATTCCTACATGGAAAAACGATAATTGTAACTTATGAAACTTGTTCTCAGTATGAGAATAGTTGAATGGAACATAAATGTGTGCTTGTATGTGAGTGTGTATCTATCTATCTATCTATCTATCTATCTATCTGAGTGTGTATTTATGTATGTATGTATACATATGTATATACATATATAGTTATATATGCATATAACTATACGTAGGTATGTATACATATGTATATGTGTATGCATACATATATGTCTGCATATGAGGGTATGTGGTCATATGAATACACATATGACTGTGTGTATATATGTTTAGAGGTATACATAGCAGAGGGAACAGGACCAATTGACTAGGAAGGGATAATACTTAAAAGGTGAAATTGAGAAATGAGAGAGGAATTCAATGAGAGGAGATGGGGAGAGACAGAATTTGGTAAATTATCTCATAGAAGAGGTAAGGGAAAACTATTACAATTGAGGGAAAGAACATGAACGTAAAAGGGAATGGGTAAACTTTACTCTCATTGAATTTGGCTTTGGGATGGAATGAAATACAATAATATGCTATCTCACTCTACAGGATATCAGTGCAAAGGGGATGTGGGTGGGGATGATGGAGAGGAGGGCAGGCTAGAGGAAGGGAAGTTAGAAGCACACAAATTTGAAAAGGGTCTGGGTCAAAGTATAGAATAGAACAAGTGGGGGTGGGATAGGATGGAGGGAAATATAGTCAGTATTTCACAGTATATCCAATATGGAAATATTTTGCCTCACTACATGTGTACAACCTATATTGAATTACCTATCCTTCCAGGAAAGGTGTGTGATAAGGGAGGAAGGGAAAGAATTTAGATTTCAAAGTTTTAAAATCAAAGGTTACATATAATAATAATAACAGTAAATATTATTATTATTATATTTTACATTCATCTGGGAAATAAGACATATAGGCACTGGCTATAGAAATCCATCTTGCCCTACTGGAAAGTTAGAGTGGAGATGTGGGAGGATATAGGAGAGAGCACATTGAGGAGGTGGTATATATTCAGATCACTATATTGGGGTGGTGGGTAGGGGAAAGATGGGGAAAAAAATCTTTATCTCAAAATATTGTGGAAAAGGATGATGTAAATTAAAATAAACATAATTTTTTTAAATTGTAGTTCACCTGCCAGATTTATGGAGAAGGGAAGATTTTATGAACAAACAAGTTTTAGAGAGCATTAAGAAATGCAAAATGGGTAATTTTGATTAGAATAAACTGAAAAGTTTCTACACAAACAAAGCCAGTATAACCAAGATTAAGAGGTAAGTAAAAAATTGGGAAAGATTTTTTACAATCAGATAAAGGACTCATTTTTAAAATGTACAGAGAACTGAGTCAAATCTATAAGAATACAAGTCATTCCCCAATTGAGGAATCATCAAATGTGATGAACAAGCAATTTTCAAAGGAAAAATTTAAAGATATCTATAAGCATATGAAAAATTCTCTAAATCACTATTGATTAGAAAAATGCAAATCAAAACAACCAACTCTGAGGTACCACATCTCACCAGTCAGATTGTTTAAGATGACAAAACAGGAAAATTATAAATTCTGGAGAGGATATGGAAAAATTGGAACACTAATGCATTGTTGGTGGAGTTGTAAACTGATGCAATCATCCTGGAGAGTGATCTGGAACTATGCCCAAAGGGCTATAAATAAGTGTATACATTTTGAAACAGCATTGCCACTTCTGGTGTTGTATCACAAAGAGAACAGAGAAGTGAGAAGTAGAACAATATGTACAAAAAACATAGTAGCTCTTTTTGGCAATGCCAAGAATTGCAAATTAAGGGAATGTCCATTAGCTGGGGAATTACTGAACAAGTTGTGGTATATGAATGTAATGGAATATTATTGTGCTACAAGAAATGATGAGCAGACGAACTTCATAATAACCTGGAGAGACTTACATAAACTGATGTTGAGTGAGAAGAGTAGAAACAGGAGAAAATTGTATACAATTACAGATATGGCATGTGTGGAATGATATAGTGGACTCCTCTCAGCAATGTAAGGTTATAGAACAACTACAAAAAACTGATGATGAAAAGAGATATCCACATGCAGAGAAAGAGCTACAGAGTCTGAATGTAGATTGAAGCATACTACTTTCTCTATATTTTTCTTGTTTTGCTTTATTTTCTTTTCTCTTCCCCATTGTTTATTCTATTCCTTATAATCCTTTACAACCTGACTAATATTTTTTTAAAGCAATCAGGGTTAAGTAACTTGCTCAAGGTTACATGGCCAGTTATTTCTGGGTGTGGTGCTAAGTATCTGAGCCCAGATTCGATCCCCAGGTCATCCTGACATGGGAGCCAGTGCTCTTACTTGCTGAGCCACCTGGCCACCCCTAAGCAATTGGGGTTAAATAACTTGCTCAAGGTTACATGGCCAGGTGTTTCTGGCTGGGTTCTAAGTGTCTGAGCCTTGATTCGATTCCCATGTCATCCCAACATGGGAGCCGGTGCTCTGACTCCCTGTGCTACCTGGCCGCTACCAACTTGACTAATATTTAATGTGAAGGTATTTGTAAATCGTATATTTGATTGCACGCTGACATGGGGCAGGGGAGGTGAGGAAGGAGAAGAAAATTTGCAAGTCAAGGAATTGTGGAGCTGAATGCTGTAAATTAAAAGTAAATAAATAAATTAATATTTTTTAAAAGAGTGTTTGCTTGTAACTCCTTCCTCCCCCAATCTTCCCTCCCTTGTATCATTGCCTCTTTTATCCTCTTCCCCCCTACTTTCCTCTAGGGTAAGATACCCAATTTAATAGTGGAGCCAAGATGGCAGAGTAAAAGCAGGAACTTCTCTGAGGTCCAACTCACATCACCTCCAATACTCATAAAATATGATTCTAAATAACTTTTAGAGCTACAGAACCCACAAAGTGACAGAGAGAAACAAATCTCCCTCTGAAGATGGCCTGGCAGGCCATTAGGAAATGTCTACAGTACAAAGTTGGCAGCTGCACTCAGTCCCACAAGAACCATGGGGAGCCAGATTCAGGGTTGCCTTGACCCGCTGCCCAAACTGGCCAGAGCAGTCTTCAGGAGAGTGAATCACAGACAGTTATGGTAGTTTCCAGACTTCTCAACCCAAAAATGCCAAAGAAAAATTTAAAGGTCCGTGGGGAGCTCTATTGCAACTGGGTGACAAAAGATTGTGGTCCGGCCCCTGCCCCTGCCCCGAGGCAAGAGGTGTTGGAGGTAAAACCTCCATGTATGTGTATGTATATGTATGTGTAGGAGGATGTATGTGTGTATAAATATATGTATGTGAGTGTGTATATGTGTGTACATGCATATATAGAGGGCACAGGATCAGTTGAAAATGAAGAGATGATATCTAAAAAATAAAATTAAGAGATGAGAGAGGAATATATTGGATGAAGGGGAAGCATGAGAAGGTAAACAGGAAAAAAGAAATAACAAGGAACTTATTGAAGTTGAACTATTTATTTCCTACATGGAAAAATGATAATTTTAACTCATGAGTATTTTCTCAGTATGAGAATAGTTGAAGGGAATATATATGTATATGTATATATATATATGCATAGGTATATATACATCTATGTATATATGTCTATGTGTATATATGTATGTATTTTAGGGTGTGTGTGTTTATAAATATATGTATGTGAGAGTGTGTATGTGTGTACATGTATACATAGATAGAGGGCACAGGATCAGTTGAATATGGAGAGATGATATCTTAAAAAAATAAAATTAAGAGGTGAGAGAGGAATATATTGGGAGAAGGAGAAAGGGAGAGGTAGAAGAGGGTGAATGATCTAATATAAAAGAGGCCAGAGAAAACTTTTACATTGGAAGAGAAGAACAGGGAGGTGAAAGTGAAAAGTCAACCTTATGCTCATTGAATTTGGCTTAAGGAGGGAATAACATACACACTCAATTGGGCACTGTACCCTAAAGGAAAGTAGGAGGTGGGGAAGGGGGTAAGAGGGGCAATGATAAAAGTGGGTGGTACATTTGGGGAGAAGGTAATCTGAAGCAAACACTTTTGAAAAGGGACAGTATCAAGGGTGAAAATAGAACAAGTGGGGGGTGGGATAGTATGTAGGGAAATATAGTTATTCTCTCACAGTTTAACTACTATGGAAATGTTTTGCCTAACTAAACATGTACAACCTATATTAAATTACTTGCCTTACCAGTAGGTGTGGGTGATGAGGAAAGGCATGAGAGAATATGGAAATCAAAAATAAATGTTAAAAATTGTATTTTACATGCAACTGGAAATACTGGAGTATAGAAATCCATCTTGCCCTACTAGAGTGTTGGGGGTATATAGGGGAGGACATAAGAGGGAATAGATTAGGAAAGGGTATTAATGGGCTCCCTATCTTGGAGTAGCGGTAGGAGAAAGATGGGGGAGAATTATAACTCAATATCTTTCTGAAATAAATGTTGAAAACTAAAAATAAATAAGTAAACTGAAATATAAAAAATATATATACCCAATAGACAGTACATATAATCCTCTCCTTAAACCAAGTTCAATGATAGTAAGGTTGTTTCATTCCCTTTTGCTTTTTTACTCTTTCCCTCCATTGCAAGAATTTTCTCTTGTCTCTTTAATGGGAGATAATTCATCCTATTCCACCTCTCCCTTTCTTCTTTTTCCAAAATATTCCTCTCTAAACTCTTAATTTTATTTTTTAGATATCATTCCTTCATATTCACCACATTCTGTGCCCTCTGTCTATGTATACATGTACACACATACACACAGCCATATACATATCCATATATATATAGAGAGAGAGAGCCTCCTATACATACACACAAATATATGTATGCATACATACATATTGATATGTATTCCCTTCATCTATCATCATATTGAGAAAGATGTCATGAGTTAGAATTATTTGCTTTCAATGGAGGAATGTAAATAGTTCAATTTTAACAAGTTCCTTATGATTTCTTTTTCTTGTTTACTTTTCATGCTTCTCTTGCTTCCTGTATTTGAAAGTAAAGCTTTGTGTTTAGCTCTGGTCTTTTCATCAACAATGCTTGAAAGTGCTATATTTAATTGAATGCCCATATATTCCACTGAAGTGTTATACTTAATTTTGCTTGGTAGATGATTATTGGTTTTACTCCTACCTCCTTTGACCTCCAGAATATCATATTCCAGGTCCTGCAATCCCTCAATGTAGAAGCTGCAAGGTTTTTTTTATCCTGATGGGGTTTCTACAGTACTGAAATTTTTTCTGCCTGGTAGCTTGTAGTATTTTCTCCTTGACCTTGGAACTCTGGAATTTGACTATAACATTCCTAGGAGTTTTCTTTTTGGGATTCGTGAATTCTTTCGATTTATATTTTGCCCTCTGACTCTAGAATATCAGGGCAGTTTTTCTTGAGAATTTCTTGAAAGATGATGTCTAGGTTTTTTTTTTTTTTATCATAGCTTTCAGGTAGTCCAATCATTTAAAGATTCTCTCTCCTGGATCTATTTTCCATTTCAGTGGTTTTTCAAGTGAGATTTTTCACATTACCTTCTATTTTTTCATTTGTTTGGATCTATTTATAGTATCTTGATTTCTCATAAAGTCATTATCTTCCATTTGCTCCAATCTAATTTTGAAGTAACTGTTCTCTTCGATGAGTTTTTGAAATTCCTTTTCCATCAGGGCAATTCATTTTTAAGGTATTCTTCTCTTCGTTGTCTTTTTGGGCCTCTTTTGCCATTTGAGTTAGCATATTTTTTAAGGTGTCATTTTCTTCAGTATTTTTTTAAGTTTCTTTAGCAGGCTGTTGACTTGCTTTTCATTATTTTCTTGCACCATTCTCCTTTCTGTTCCCAATTTTTCCTCTACTTCTCTTACTAAATATTTAAAAAAATCATTTTTGAGTTCCTCCATGACCTGTGAGAAGTTCATGTTTTTTCTTGGAGGCTTTTGAGGCAAGAGTTTTGACTTTATATTCTTCTGGTTCTATGTTTTGATCCTCTTTTTTATGTATTCTATAGTCCACATGTGCTTTTTCTGTTTGCTCAGCTTGGCAGCCAGTTACTTGATGTTAAAGCTCTTTGCCATGGTAGAAATCTGCTTCCAGGAGAGTAGTTACATTGTAGAAGAATGACTATATTTTGCTTCCTCCTATCCCACATCCCACTTGTTCTATTCTCTCCTTTGATCCTGTACCTTTACAAAAGTGCGTGCTTCCAACTTACCTCACCCCCTCAGTCTGCACTCCCTTCCATCATCCCCCTCTCAGGCGCTTCCCCCCTACTCTCCTGGAGGGAGAGATACCCTATTTAGTGTGTATTTCATTCCCTCCCCGAACCAAATTCAATGAAAATAAGGTTGACCCATTCCCTTTTGTCTTCCTATTCTTCCCCTACATTGTAACCGTTTTCCCTTGCCTCTTCTATATGAGATAGTTCACTCCATTCTATCCCACCCCATCTCCTCTTATTATATTCCTCTCTCATCTTTTAATTTCACATTTTAAGTATCATCCCTTCCTATTCAATTGGTCCTGTGCCCTCTATGTATATATACGTATTAACATATATACACACATTCACATATGTATTCATATGCCCATATACCCTCCAATATAGTCATATATCTATATCTATCTATCTATCTATCTATCTATCTATCTATCTATCTATCTATCTATCTACATACATATATCCATCCATCTACCTATACTGAGAAAAGTTTCATCAGTTACAAGTATAGTTTTTTCATGTAGGAATGTTAATAGTTCAACTTTGATAAGTTACTTATGATGTCTTTTCCCTGTTTACCTTCTTATGGTTCTCTTGCTTCTTGTATCTGAATGTTATATTTTCTATTCAAACTTGGATTTTTCATCAAGAATTGTTGAAAGTCCTCTATTCCACTCTATGACCATTTTTTTCCCCTGAAACATTATACTCAGTTTTGCTGGGTAGGTGACTCTTGGTTTTAATCCCAGCTCCTTTGTCCTCTGGAATATCATCTTCTTAGCCCTTCTATCCCTCAATGTAGAAGCTGCAAGACCCTGGTTTATCGTGATTGTGTTTCCACAATATTCAAATTGTATCTTCCTGGTTGGTTGTAATATTCTCTCCTTGATCTGTGAATTTTGGAACCTGGCTACAATATTCCTAGGAGTTTTCTTTTTGGGATCTTTTTCAGGAGGTGATTGGTGGATTCTTTCCACCTCTATTTTTCCCTCTAGTTTTAAAACATCAGGGCAATTTTCTTTGAGAATTTCTTGGAGGATGATTTCTAGGTTTTTTCTTTGATCATGTCTTTCAGATAGTACAATAATTTTTAAATTGATCTCTCTAAAATTAAGTATTAATCTAAAAATTAAATTTTTAAATGATCTCTCCTGGATCTATTTTCCGGGTCAGTGGTTTTTCCAATGAAATATTTCACATTGCCTTTTATTCTTTCATTTTTTGGATCTGTTTAACAGCATCGTGATTTCTCATAACGTCATTAGATTCCATTTGCTCCAATACAATTCTGAAGGAAGGATTCTCCTCAGTGAGCTTTTGAGATTATTTTCCCATCTGGCAAATTCTACTTTTTAAGGCATTCTTCTCCTCATTGCCTTTTTGAGCCTCTTTTGCCATTTGAGTTAGTCTGTTTTTTAAGGTGTTATTTTCCTCATTCAGTCTGTTGACTCTCATTTCATAATTTTGTTGCATCGTTCTCATTTCTCTTCCCAATTTTTCCTTCTCTTCTCTTATATGCTTCTTAAGGTCCTCTATGGCATGTAACCAGCTTGTGTTTTCCTTTGAAACTTTTGGTGCAGGACTTCTGACTTTACTGTCTTCCTTCTGTTGCATGCTTTGTTCCTTTTTTCCCCCAAAAAGGAGTCTAATATTGAATTATTCTGTTTGCTTTGCTTCCTTTGCCTGGTCATCTTGCCACTCAATTACTTGACTTTTGGGCTTTTTGCCACAGTAGGACTCTGTTACCAAACAGGTGAACTTCGTCCCAAATGCTACGGTTTTCTTAGCTTCCAGGGGTATCAGTTGGGTGTCCTCTCTTAAGTCTCCACATATGCTTGCAACCTGGACACACACCCCAGGACCTTTACCCTAGACTGCAATCCAGATCCAAGCAGGGTAAAGCAAGAACAATTACCCCTCAGCCTGGTCGCTTGTTCCCCCTACACTCTGCAGGCCACTCTGAAGCTGTCAGGTGGCAAGGGCTGAGCAGCAGCCCTCAGGGGCTTCTTCCCCTGGGGGCAAAAGCCAATGTGCTCCCAACTATGGAGTCCCAAATTCCACACTGCACTGATCTCTCACTTTGTCTTTAGAATCTGTGTGTTGATAATTCTGGACCACCACAGCAGCTGGTAATCTGGAGTCCCTGCAGCCAGTGGCTGGTTAGGCCTGCCCTAGGGCTAAAACCTCACCGTGGAGCTGGGCTCAGCTCCCAGGGTGCTGTGCTGGCTGATTCCTGCTGTCCTGCCAGGCCATCCTCAGCAGGACTTTAGCTTCTCTGTGTCATTTTGTGGGTTCTGTCACTCCAAACTTTGTTCAGAGTCCCCTTTTACATTGTTTTGGGGTGGTTAGAGCTGGAGCTGCATACAGGTGCTTTTTCTACTAATCAGTTATTTTTTACAAGTGACATGTACACCTGAGGCAAAAAAAAAAATGTGGGTCAGGATGAGACATTCTTCTAGTGCTATACAACACAGGATTTTGGCAGGAGAGATCTGAGACATAGGGGTAGAGGATGGCTATACATGAATGCATGTAACACTAGCTGTAAGACTAGATGTTGGTGTGTGAAGCAGCATCAGCTTCTGGAACTCTCAAGCTAGAGTTATTTAGAGGACCTCGTCATTCATCAGATCTTTTCATTTAGCACTAGATGGGTACCAGATATGCTTGGCAATTCCATTGCCTCTCCGCACTTCTGATTCGTGGTAAAAGGACAGAAGGTAACAAATTCAAACAAGATAGAGCAGTGCCCCTGAGAAACATTACTGCTTCAGCTCTCAAGACACCAGGGAGTTTCAGGCTTAGTACTGATGGCCATTCCAAGGGATCAGGTGCTCTTCCTGAGTAGGAAAGCACTGACCATAACTCTCCCCAGATCACACCACCTTGGAAGCACTGACAATTTCCAACCCCCCAGATACAGCTCTGTAAACATTAGTCCTTAAAAGGCTAAACTTGGGATTGTTATTTTCCTCCCTGTGTGGGTAACTTAGCTCAACTTTAACATAAAGTTCAATATTAAAACAAACAAACAACAAAACTGGGAGGGAAAAATACTCAGCATTGATTTTTTTTTTCATTGAAAGGGGCCATCATTTGACTGTCTTCATAAAGAGGCCCATTTACTGAACAGGCATTGCCTCACTCAAAATGAGAACCTGAAAAGACCATAACTTAAAAGGGCCATGGTCTCCCATTGCATTCTGGGCCACCTCCAGTCATATTGTTCAATATCTGGTCACTCCTCCCAGATGGCTCTGGGAGATAAAGTGAAGCTGATATCTTTGCACATCCCTCCCTCCCTCAAATCAAAGACTATTGAAAGTCATGTCATCATCCCCCTGATGTCATGGTTCTTTTCTAAAATGAAGGAGAAACCATAACAAAATACACCCAGCAAAAAATAAATAAAAAAATAAAACTGAAACATGAAAAGAGCAATGCTAAATAAAAAATTTGACAATCAAAGAGAAGACTCAAGAGAAGTAAAAAAAATAGCCATGAAATAGTATTCATAAGGGATTCAATAAGGTTAAATTGCTTAGATATTTTTCAGGGAAGATGATACATATAACTTCTGAGAACTTCCTCATTATTAACATAATGTGAAAGATTCTGCTCTTGTCTGTTGTCATTCATTTTTTTCAGAAGTTTATCATATATAACTTTTCAGAAATTCTGTTAATCTATTTACCTTGTCTCTTGTTTATGTGACATGATAGTTAAATTTATTTAGTTCTGAGAGAGGAATATTGAGGTTTTTAACTACTATTAGTTTTGCTGTCTCCTATTACACATTTAAGTTTTCCTTCTTATTGCTTTTAATTAATCTGTTTTTCATTTTGCCTTGTGTGAGTTCATGATTGTTACCACTTTTTTTTCTCCAGCTGAAGGATAAATGTCTTACTCCATCTCCTTATTTTTAGCCCTTCTCTGTGCCTCTGTTTCAAATACGCTTCTTGTAAACAACATACACTTAAATTTTGTTTTTTAACCCATATTGCTTTCCACTTCTCTTTTATGGGTAATTCCAATTCAAAGTTATGACTAACTATATATTTTCCTCTATACTATTTTTCTCTGTTGATGCTCTCTCTCTCTTTTCACTTATTATTCTCAGAAGTCTCTTTCACTTCTAAGCATTGTTTATTATCCTTAATTTTTTCTCGCTTTCATCAGCCCCCATATCCTCTTATCATGTTCCTTTCCTACTTCTCTACAGGGCAAGATAAATTTTTATACTTGCCTGAAAGGGTATGTTACTCCTTTAAGCTGATTCTAACGAGAGTAAGGTTCAAACTTTGCATACTCCCTCCTCTATCATCCCCTCCACTTTAAAAGCTTTTCCTTTCATGGCTCTTTAATGTGAGATTTTTTTTTTCCCATTCTACCTTTCCCCTCCCTCTTCTCCCAGTCCACCTCTCTTTCTCATTCCTTAATTTTATTAATGTGGAATCACCCTAACCTTGTCAATTCACACCTGTGCCCTTTTTAAAAATATATCCCTTCTCTCACACCAAACAATGATAAACTCCTTGGGATTTAAAACTACCATTTTCCTATATAGAAATGTAAACATTTGTGCCTTATGGAATTTCTTCATTATTTCTATTTCATGTTTACCTTTTTTTTTTTTTTTTGCTTTTTGGAGAGCAATTGGGATTAAGTGACTTGCCTAAGGTCACATAGGTAGTTTTTGTGTTAAGTGTCTGAGGCCAGATTTGAACTCAGGTCTTCCTGACTCCATGGTCAGTGCTCTATTCACTGAGCCACCTAGCCTTCCCCATGTTTACCTTTTTGATGCTTCTTTTGAGTCCTGTATTTGAAAGTCATGTTTTCTATTCAACTCTGATCCTTTCATTAGGAATGGCTGAAAGTCTTTTATTTCACTAACAATGTTTCTCCTTGTGCTCAAACTGTGACCTGAAACTGTGTATAGACATTACAGAAACAGAACCTGCAAAGAGTCCTCTTTAATCTCTTCCTGACCATTTGTGTGATTCCCTTACCATCTGTGCACTGAAAGCTTTCAAACTCACTCCTGTTGCTGATGAAGCCCCCTCCTAGGCCTGTTGCTGTCACTGCTAGGGAAGATTACCTTGGTGTGACAGACCTTTCCTGATGACCTCCTACATTGTATTGTGCTAGTGATTGTCTTCCCCTGATTTTTTGTTGCCTGTATTTCTCCAGAAATTTCTTTGAGGAATAATTTTAAATTTTTTTGGAAGGGAACTTGGATGGTTTAGTTAAGCTACTGCCTCCACTTCATTATCTTGGCTCCCAAAAGAACATTATTCTAACAAAAAGTGTTCTTAAACTAAGAGGGAGCTGATAAGGAGGCATCATATGCCATTTTGGTTGTCTGGTAAAACTATGGAATAGAAAACACCTCAGAATAATGGTGTCAAATACGTAAAATAAAACATTTAAGGCTAAAAATCAATTTTATTGAATTACAGTTATATATGTATATATATACACACACATGTTCATGTGTGTACACATATACGATATGTGTATATGCTGCAATGCCCTTGTTTATGTGTGCTTACATAAAATGAGTATGTATTTTCATATAGAGGTGTGTACATAGGTACCTAAAACTGAAGAAAAACAACAGAGAACAGAAACAAATCTCACCATATTAATCTCCCAGAGCGATAAAAAAGACCGCAGGGGAAAGATGACTTCTCTCTCTTGAGAAATTCATTTTATCTAATCTAAGAGAAAGATAAGAGTTGCATAAAAGAACAGAGCTGAAAAGAGGTAAAAAAAAGAACAAAATTCAAAAAAGAGTAAGTGAGTCAGTCTCATCATTTAAAGATGTTGGTGGCTAATCAAAGGACCCCCACTCACATTGTAAGGGATGAAGAGGTCTCCAATTTTTGCAGTCTGGTCCAAAGACCCTCAAGGTATCTCCATGTTATGAAAAACAGGCAGGCCCATATTAACCCAGGTTACAAAGCAACAGTTCAAGCACCTTTCATATTTTGATCACATGTCAAAATAGTGTGACATTATCATGATTACATTGATATTTTTTTCTCATCTTTTTATGATCACAAGTTGTTAAAATGACTTTTTGACCAATTTTTCCCCATAGAATCCATGTTGTCCTATGTGATTTCAAGGAAATTAAGGGAGAGTGTTAATCTTTAAAATATCTATTCTTTTTTCATACCTCCTTTAGGAAAATCCTTCTAAAAGCCCTCAAAAATTGTTAACCAATGTTCAAACACAGAATTGCTCAGTGCTACAGACCTTCAGCAATTTGAATGGCTGGATTTAATTTTTAGGAGCAAAGGATTCTCTTACATAACACTTTTTTCATGCTTTTATGCTTTTCACTTATGCCATTTATTGCACTTGTTAATTCATCTCATGTCAATACCCTGTGGCTCTGCTTTGTTTCCTCATATGACAGCCTGGATGTAGGTCTGTTCCCCTAAGCATTAAAAATTCTAGCCCTTGCTCTTAGGCTGTTCCATACTGATCAGAGATTATTGAAACCACAGCAGAGATAGGTCATGGTTGAATTCATTTCTGGAGAGAAAAAGGAATCAGCATGAATTACTAGGACCAGTCATCAGTGGAAACGTCACATATGTTCATTGCTGATAATGCAGTGACTAGCCATTTGAAACAACTATCCACTATCTAGCTCAGTGGTCACTAAAGCAGCCATAAAGTGTAGGCAATTGCTCTTTCAGAGGCTTTGTTCCTGCTAGTTTTTTTTTCCTGTTGACTTGGCAGGTTTCACTCTACTTTAAAATTTAACCTAGTACATATCCAAAACAAACACAGCATGAGTGTAGCATTTATTGACTCCTCCTGAAAAGTGATAATGACTGTACATAGAACTCTCACAGGAAGTAAGGATCAATAAATGAATAAATAAAGATAAAGCCCATTCTAAATTCACCTACTGAAAAATGCCTACTTATTAAAAAAAGCAATATTCAACTAAACTTATAAATTCTATGCCACCACTTCTCTCATCCTAAGATGAAGTTTCAAATAGTTATTTCTATGAGAAAAGGTGAACTAAATGGTGTAAAATTGCCATCAGAGTAGGGAAAACCGAAGTTTAATTCCTTTCTCTGAAACAATGAACTTCCCTCTCCCTTGCCCTGCTCCTTCTTCTGCAAGCCTTTTCAGGAGGCTTTCAGATTTCTCATCTTCAGGTCCCTATTGTGGCATCAGGAACAGACTGGGCTCTGTCCTCCCCCGCCCCCCCTGCCCCTTCCCTTGCTGTCAAGCAGCCTCCTTGGAGGGCTCCTCTGGCCACCTGTAGGAAGCTGAGTGCCTCTGCTGGCCAGGAGGGAGAAAATGCAGGTTGCCAATGATTGTGGTTGGGACAGGGAAAGCCTAGCAGACTGGAGGTCAAGCAAGACACAGATATTCCTCAGGATGTACTGAGGAAGGAGGAGGGGGAGGACCTCTCTGCCCTCTGAAATGGAAGGGGGTGGTTAGGATACACCCCAGGAAGGAATTAAGGCAATCCCCTTTCTAGAAGACTAAGAGAGAGGGAGGGGATGGAGAGAGAGATGATCAGGGGAGGGGGAGCACACCTCGGGCTTCCTTTCACCTTCTTCAGGCAGAAGAATGATGAGGGGGAGCCTTCCCTGAAGGGAGAATCACAGCCACGTGGCTTGTAAAAGGGCCAGGGGAACTGACCTGAAAAAAAAAATCATGAAAATATATACAGAGTTTTAGAGTTATAATTTATTACCTGTGTAAAGTGGTACAGAAATGCATTTACCAAACATGATCAATGGGATAGAAGTAAGTTTTAAATATATAATATTTGGGACGTTTTTTAATATATTCTGTAATTTGATAAAATTATTAATTCTGTTCAAGTTTGTTTCATCTAGGAATATACTTGTGTATGTTAATTTGAATATATGTGTAATGTGGTGTGTTTTGAAAATTT
Organism: Petaurus breviceps papuanus; assembly: GCF_028583685.1. Taxonomy (NCBI): domain Eukaryota; kingdom Metazoa; phylum Chordata; class Mammalia; order Diprotodontia; family Petauridae; genus Petaurus; species Petaurus breviceps. The sequence goes on from NW_027185653.1 coordinate 9,003,079, forward strand.
ATTTTACTTAAGGAGTTTGAATTTCTGATTTCAAAGTTTAAAAAAATTGAGAACATGATAATTGTGTTACTAGCAAACAGTTGTATTATCTATGTTGTAACAGAAGCAATTTTTTTCTAGTCTAAATGTTATTAAATTAGGAACTATATTGTTAAGGGAATAGAAAATGATGAATGGTACACTCTGACCCAAGTGCTGTAATAGTTTGAAATTTGGAAAATCTGTAAAATCTCTTTATTTATAGTTCCTGGTCTGGCATGTCTGGAATTATAATGAAAATTAGAAATAAAAAAATATCTTTGCAGATTCTAAGAATTAATCATTAATAATTTGGAAATTGGATATTGGGATTACTTTAACAACCAGAAGGGTTTCTTTTTTATATTATCTCTGCTTGACCTGTTTCCTGAATTTATAAAGGGAAAATTAATATTGGTTGTTGTGGGATCAAAATGGTATAATGATTGTAAAATGTTTAGTGTAATGACAGGCATGTTTTGGATACAACATTATTATCTCTTTGACTTTGAAGGAGATGCCAGAAATGATAAGATCAAAGATTTTATAAGTCATTTGATGACATTTGAAATTCATTGTTATCTTGTTGCCATATTTCTAATATTGTATTGTGTTTCTAAAAGTCTGCTTAGCTAGTAAAAAAAACATTTTTGTAGCAGAAGGAATAGGGTTACAGCAATTTCTTTTATCTGGATTTTGTTACATGTGATTTGGGTTTTATGTTATAAAATTTCATAATTTAAAGCTGTTATATTTGGGTTACAAACAGATCGTAGTAATACCGCAGATATTTCATTTAAAATTTTGGCAATCATGGAAATATATGGTGATTTAAAGTTATTAGTTTCTACATTATTAATGATGAGATGAATGATTCTTTGTGTAAGGTGAATTGGAAATGTGTTTTGTAGAACTATTATGGACCTAATGGAATACCCTGAAAGAATGCACACACACACACACACACACACATATATGAATGTGGTTTTACTATTTGTAAAGGCTAGGTCATCAGCCATAGGAAAGGAACTTGTTTTTTATATGTAGTTCCTAAATCATAAACCTGGCCTAGTAAGAAGTTGCAATTCTACGTGAAATAAATAGAAGGGATTTCTACCATTGGCTTTTACAGCAGGACAAGTTTAGAGATATTTATTGGTTATTGTAGGTCCATAAGAATAAAAACTGGCTTTAAGCTGTGAATGGTGAAATTTGCTGTTTAAGGTAAAAGACACTTGGGATTTGGATATATCTGTCTGCATTTAATCAATATCTGAGTCATGGTTGGAGAAATGTGATTCTATCTCAGTTTAAACAGAGTCAAGGATGTTTTATCCAGTCATATTTGCAATATCATGTGTCCTGATTTTTTTTTCCTTCTATAGCAAACTTTCTATGATCAAAGCAAGTAGTCAGTAAATGATATGAGCCCTTTTGTGTTAAGCTACTGGGAAATCTAAGATTACCTTTTTAACTAAAATTAGAATATGTGTAGAAATTTATGATGTTCCCATTGTTTAAAAGGGATTCTAAAAATAAATCGATTTTTAAAATACTGACTGTGATCTAGGAATTTTGTACAGTACCTTAGGAATTTATGTTACTCAAGGACACTAACTTAATTTAATGAATTACAATTTTAAGGTTTATTTTACTTTAAGGAAAAGAAAGATATTATTTAAAACTTCCCAGTTGATTTTTCTTTCATAAAGGTTTGGTGATTATTCCTCTTAAAACCAGGATTAATTCAAACTGTTTTAGGGGAAGAAATACTTTTTGAAAAGATGTTTTGAAAGGTTGTATTTGAACATGTAAGTAAAAATTTTAGATTCTTGAAGTATCTCAATCTTCTAGACTGAGGATAATTAGGAAAGAATACACAAACTTGCAAGGAAACTAGTATTACAGTGTAGAACAGTTATGTTAGTGAAAATAATATTAACTTATGAGATACCTTGTTTTATGGTTGTCTGTAAAGAAAAGCTGAATAAACTGGATAATGGGTTTGAAGAATTTGGAAACATAAATAAAATTTTGAGGGGAAATATGGAGGGCAGATAAAAAGGTTTGGGAACAAATGGGGTTTATCCAAGCCCCTCCTGTTTCCAGATAGTTGACATCAGTTTTAGATGGTTAAGTATGTCGAGAGAGTATGAGGAAGTTTTGGGAAGGAAGAAAGATTTGTAATTTGACATTGTAATAAATAGCTCAATCAAATTTTAGATGGCCCTATCTGAGGGACACTAGTCCATATTTATTCGCTACTTAATAATTTAGGGGACTGTAAATTTTACTATTATTCTGAACCTTGATTACAGACTTATTGTCATAAAAGCCAATATTGGGATGGCAGGGGCTGCAGGCTGCAAAATGCTCAAGGTGGATGTCTATGCTTAGAAAAGTTTGGAGACAGCCTTGGACACTGCTCAGGTGGGATATCTCTGACTTTATTTCCCAACTGTATGTTTTCTTTCTGCAAAAGGAACCCCTCCCCTCACCTATTCATGCCTAAGCCCTGCTTTCAGCACCTGATGGCTATTTTAATGACTACCAGAGATGACTCATGCCTGGAATCAAACAAGGCTAATGAAATTTTCCTTCTGGCAAGGATTATGAAATTGTCCTTCTTTTTCTTCTATAGCAAATTCATTGAGAAGTAATATTAAGGGCCAGACGAATGAATACATATAGAGATAACATCCGTAAAAGAAGAAGATGATTAGTAATAAGGCAAAATGTAATTAAATAGATGCCTAATTGACTAGGATATTAAAGTTTTAGAAGAGCGATGGGATCAGACTTAGATGATTCCTCTAGAATTAAATATAGATGTATGAAATTAGCTTCAAAACTTTTGTCTATTATGAAAATTTAAGCTTTGAGCATTTTGGGGAATAAGATCAGAGGTTTGGATTTTAGCACAAGGATTATATAACATAGTGGTAAGGGTGAAACTAATGTTACTTTATTAAAGCATCTCTCTGATAATTTTACAAAGGGCATATGACGTCATTAAGTTTTTTTTTTTTTATTTTCAAAGATTCCTATACCAGGTACAGGATTTAGGAAAGGTGGAAATAACAAAGAATAAATAAACTGAAAATTATTTGAAGTTCCAAAATGTGGAAATAATCTTAAGTGATAGTATTAATTTACATTAAGTTAGAAGCATTTGGTAACCTCTAGATCTTGAATTGTATAATTACATGAAGCATGTGGGATTCAAAAGTGTTGTTTAAATGAAATGGGTCACTGGGATACAACTAATTGGATGTTAATTGTGTAAGTTTTCTTGGTTATCTTGGTGACATGTAACCACCTTTCTAAAAGATATTGTGTACCTCACTTAATGTAATCATGTCATTTTGTAAAATTGTAAAAAAAAATATTGTATTACTTGAACCTAGCCCTGTGTGGCTGAAAAAAAAAAAACGAACTATTTGATTCTATTGTTTGTACCTAGTCTTGCACGCCTGGGACTGGACCTTTATATGTACCATTGGTGTCAAATCATATGTTTCTGAGAATCCTGTCATGTCTGACTGGCTGTACCAGCCTGTGCAAATGAACTCTAGGCATCTGAAGATTACCCCTCTTCAGCCAAGGGATCTGAAGAAGATGACATCAGATGCAGACAGCTTTCCCAAGAGTCTGGACCTGGTCTTTACTAGGACTGTTTCTTTCCTGGAGAATCCATTTTAGGGAGATCAGTGATCAAGTGAGAAGTTTTCATAGGATGAAGAGAAGGGGAGGATTGTCTGGGGAGAAAGTGAAAACTTCTCAAACTTACCTCTCCCTTCCCCCACTCCTTCTTCTGCTGTTAATCAGCAGCAAGCCCTTTCAGGAGACTTTCAGATTTCCTGCCCTTGTGGGCCCCTTCTCCCAGCAAGTGTGGGGTGGGGGACAGCCCGAGGTCACTCCTCCCTATTGTTTTGGAACCCTTCCTCCCCCCTTTCCCTTGCTGTCAATAAGCCTCTTGGTAGGCTCCTCTGTTGTTTACCATCAGGGAAGATTTTCAAGCAAAGGCTTGAGCCCACCTCCCAACCAATGGGAGAAGAGACCCCATCAGGGTATAAATTTTCATTCTGCCTTTTGTAATTTGCCTCTTCCTCATGATAGGTCATGGGGAAGACCGCACTCTTCACCTGGGAAAGAGAATAAACTCCTGTTCCCATCCTAAGAGATCTCTGTGTTCTTGATTAAATTGTGGATAAGGTTTTTCATCACAAATAGGTGGGTGATATAGATAATATTACTATCCCCATTTAACACTCAAGGACATTGAATTACATAGAGTAAATATGTTGGCAGAGTAGGGAGAGTTGGTTTAGTTTTGAAAGAATTCCATCAGATCTTCTCTTTAGCCAAAGGGAGCTTTATTGATGTAACAGCATGTGGGCCTGAGACTTAGCAAGGAGCTAAACAAAGGCAATGATATAGGAAAAGGACCAGACTTATATACACAGAAAGCTACACAGGCTGTAGGATGATGATGTAATTTTAGGGTTTTTTATGGGGATTGGAGGTTTAGGCACAGGATGAGGAAGATGAATGACAGAAGATAAGGGAGACTGGGGAAATTTTATGACTGAGGATGGAGGGGCAGTGACAAGGAATTCCATGGTTCTGGACAAGTGGGAAGTTTTATGGCATTTCAAGATAAGGGAAGAGACTTTAGGATGCTCTCCAGAACAGGAGGGCTTCCTAAGGTACATTGAAAGCAAGCCTTAATATTATATTAACCCTTAGGCACCTCTGTATCCACATCAATGGAAGGCTGAATTTGAATCAGTTCTTCCTGACCCCAGGCTCTGTGTTCTAAATACTGCACCACCTCTTATTATCAAATGAGAGGGGCTGTGGTGCCTTGATTATTTTGTTGGATTTGTGTATAAGAAAGACTTAGATTTGCATAGTACCTCTGATCCTTATTGACTTTATGACCATAGGCAGGTTACCTAAGCTCTTCAGACTTAGTTTCCTTTCTTACAAAATGAATAAACCATGATTATAACACAGTTTTTTTTTTCTAATGCAGTACAAATATGATTATTGTAAAGAATTTTGGAAACTTTAAAGAAATTCTGTGTCAACTACTAATTTTATTACCACCACAATGACAGAAATATTGGGAGTGGTGCTGCAGAACAGATGTGAGTCTTAGACACCCCTAGCTTCCCTTCAAATCAGGAATATAAAGGGATGGTATTTATTTGACCCATGGTTAGGCCAGCTTTTCACGTAAGTACTTCATTTGAATGCCATTACTTCTAAGGTGATTAAAAGTGGCCCATTCCATCCACAGTCATTGACATGTAGAACTAAATGAATGGAAACCTATGAATCATATTCATTTCCATATGACTCTCTGGCCCACTTAAAGTCAATGCATGTGTTACCTTGTGAAATTATCCATGAAGTTTGAACATCTGGCTCATTTTTTATCCTTTAGGATCATGGCTGACTATAGCTTTCAAATGTCATGCTAAGGAGTCAATATAATGAGTTTAAAGTAAGACAGAGCTATTAGAGGCAGTTAGCTATAACAATGACATGACACATTACATGATGCATCAGAAATTGAAAGGGAAATGATCTTTTGAATCTGCTTTCCAGGATACATTTTCCATATTTACTGACAATCTTCATTAAAAGAATAATTGCTTTATGGTTTGATAGAACATAATGTCAGTCACCTAGTAATGATAAAATTGTACCATTTGGATGAAGAATGTATAGACATGGATGAAAATATAAATGCAGAAATAAAATGGAGGACAATATGAGAGACAGAGAGAAGGAGAGAGGAAAGTGAGATAGAAGAGGGGGGAGAGAGAGACAGAGACAGAGAGACAGAGAGAGAGACAGAGACAGACAGAGCAAGCAAAAAATTTAAAAAAATACAGTAAAAAAAGAAATAAAATAACACTGGCTTAGGTAAAACTGTACTTTAATCTTACACTCTAATAAAAATTTACGAACATGAAAATAAGTATTTAAATTTTTTAATATCATAAAAGTGACAAACATCAGAGGCTGCAATCTTAGAAATTGCTAAATTGGGGGGGGGGGCTGAGCCAAAATGGAGGAGTAGAGGCAGGACCTCCCCAGTGCTCTGGCTTCCACCTTCCCTAATCCATGTAAATAGGGGACTCTAAACAAACTTTGGAGCTGCAGAACCCACAAAATGACACAGAGAAGCTAACTTCCTGCTGAGGACAGCAGGGCAGGCTGGCAGAAATTGGCCAGCTCAACGCTCTGGAAGCCGAGCCCAGACCAAAGCCTAGTTTTTAGCCCCAGGGCGAGCCTGACTAGCAGCAGCTGGAAGGACTCCAGATCAGCAGCAGCTGTAGCCGTTTCAAGATTTATCAACACACAGATTCGAAGGACAAAGTGAGAGGTCAGTGCAATCTGGACTTTGGGACCAGTAAGTGGGAGTGCATGGTTTTTGCCCCCGGGGGCAAGAAACCGCTAAGGCACCAGCATAGCCAGTCAGTGCCACGTGGCAGCTTCAGCTCCTAGCCTGCAGAGTGTAGGGGGACCAAGCACCAGTCTTAGGGGTAATTGCTCTTGCTTTAACCTGCTTGAATCTGGATTGCAGTCTAGGGTGGAGGTCCTGGGGTGTATGTCCAACTTGCCAGAGCATGTGGAAAGCTCAGAGATGGTACCCATCTAATACCTCCGGCAACTGAGAAAACCCCAGTGTTTGGGAAGAAAGCTCCTTTGTCTGGTGGCAGAGTCCTACTGTGACAAAAAGCCCAGAAGTCAAGTGACTGAGGGGCAACATGACCAGCAAAGGAAACAAAGCAGACAGAAGATTCCAACATTAGACTCCTATTTTGGGGACAAAAAGCAGCAAAGCATGGAATAGGAGGAACAAAGTGAAGTCAAAACTGCATCAAAAGCTTCAAAGGAAAATATGAGCTGGTTAGAGGCCATAGAGAACCTTAAGAAGCAGATAAGAGAAGTGGAGGAAAAATTGGGAAGAGAAATGAGAACAATGCAAGAAAATTATGAAATGAGGGTCAACAGACTGACTGAGGAAAATAACACTTTAAAAAACAGACTGACTCAAATGGCAAAAGAGGCTCAAAAAGGCAATGAGGAGAAAAATGCCTTAAAAGACAAAATTTGCCAGATGGAAAAAGAATCTCAAAAGCTGAATGAGGCGAATCATGGCTTCAGAATTAGACTGGAGCACATGGAAGCTAATGACTTTTTGAGAAACCAAGATGCTGTTAAACAGATCCAAACAAATGAAAGAATAGAAGGCAATGTGAAATATCTCATGGGAAAAACCACTGACCTGGAAAATAGATGTAGGAGAGATAATTTTAAAATTATTGGACTACCTGAAAACCATGATCAAAGTAAGAACCTAGAAATCATCCTCCAGGAAGTTCTCAAAGAAAACTGCCCTGATGTTTTATAATCAGAGGGCAAAATAGAGGTTGAAAGAATCCACTGATCTCCTGCTGAAAAAGTTCCCAAAAAGAAAATTCCTACGAATATTATAGCCAGGTTTCCATAATTCCCAGATCAAGGAGAGAATGTTACAAGCAGCCAGGAAGATACAATTTGAGTATTGTGGAAACAAAATCAGGATAACCCAGGATCTGGCAGCTCCTACAATGAGGGATCGAAGGGCTTGGAATATGGGATTCCTGAGGGCAAAGGAGCTGGGATTAAAACCAAGAGTCACCTACCCAGCAAAACTGAGTATCATCTTTCAGAGGAAAATATGGTCATTCGGTGGAATAGACAACTTTCATGCATTCTTGTGGAAAAAACCAGAGTTGAACAGCAAATTTGACATTCAGATATAAGAAGCAAGAGAAGCATGAGAAGGTAAACAGGGAAAATAAATCATAAGGAACTTATCAAAGTATAACTATTAATATTCCTACATGGAGAAACAAAAATTGTCACTCATAAAACTTTTTCTCAGTATTTCAAGGGAATATATATATATATATATATATATATATATACATATATATATATATATAAGGGTATATGGGCATATGGATACATATGTGAATGTGTGTATATATGTTTACAGATATACATAGATTGAGGGCACAGGACCAATTTAACAGGAAGGGATGATACTTAAAATGTGAAATTAAAAGGTGAGAGAGGAATATAATGAGAGGTGATATGGAGAGACAGAATGGGGTTAACTATCTCATACAGAAGAGGCAAGGAGAAATGGTTACAGCAGAGGGGAAGAATAGGAAGGCAAAATGGAATGGGTCAACCTTATTCCCATTGAATTTGGCTTGAGGAGGGAATGAAATACACACTAAATAGGGTATCTCACCCTACAGGAGAGTAGAGGCGAAGGTAATGAGAGGGGGGATGATGGAAGGGAGAGCAGGCTGGGGAAGGAAGTTGGAAGCACCCACTTTTGAAAACAGACGGGATCAAAGTAGAGAATAGAACAAGTAGGAGGTGGGATAGGAGGGAGGGAAATATAGTCAGTCTTTTACAATATATCTACTATGTTATTGTTTTGCATCAGCCACACATGTACACCCTTGTCTTCCCAGTAAAGCTGGGTGACAAGGGAGGATGGGAATGAATCTGGAATTCAAAGTTTTAATATGAAATATTCAAATATGTTTGTGTGTATATATATGTGTGTGTGTGTGTGTGTGTGTGTGTGTGTGTGTGTGTGTACTATTATCAATACTATTTTACATGCAATTGGAAATAAGATATACAGGCACGGGGGCATAGAGATCCACTGGAAAATTTGAAAGGTGTATCGGAGAAAATATGGGAGAGAGCAGATTGGAGGAGGGGATATCCTGTGGGACTGCTATTTGGGGGGGGTAGGGAAAAACAAGGTGAAAATTTGTAATTCAAAATCTGGTGGCAATGAACTATGTAAATCCGAAGTTAATAAAAAATTTGAAAAAAAATTGCTAAATTATATTCATAAGTCTTAGAGATTTCTGTTATTTTTTTAGAAAAAATCAAAATAATGGCTAACATTAATAGATGCAAACTAAGCAAAAAATTCTTTATATTATTTAATGGCTACATGTCAGAGATCATGCGGCCCCAAGCATTCAAAGTTTCTTTCTTCCATACTTCTTTCCACAAAGATGATAGTATTGAACAGGCATTATCATTGTAATATAAAAAAATGATGTATATGTTCAGGTAAATAATAAACTACAAGAGATGAATAGATAGGTTGTGCCATAAGTACACAGGAGGAAAATGAAATTATTATCTGAAGGGTATTTAATTTCATATTTTTTCAGGGTATTGAAATTCCTTTTTATATAAAAAATTTATAAAGAATTTTAGTTGTTACAAAGGGAAATTTTGAAAGCTAGTAGATTAAAAGACCTCTGTGAAAATCTTCATATGTAATTACACACTATACACATATACTATTACATAGTCTATATATACTTATTTTTACCATATATCTATATATGTATAGTGTTGTGTGTGTGTGTGTGTATTTGCATATAAAAACCTGGAAATTTTGCACATTGTTATTTGGGACTTAGCAAAGGAAAATGTAATTGAGGAGAGGAAGGAACTTTAATATAAACTAATTTTTTAAATCTATGAAACTCTTTTTCATTGAGAAAAAAATAGTTAAAGTAACTAAATAATAATGATATTTTCTTTTTGAAATTTTAGGAAATATATTTTAAAATTTCTTTTGTTATTTATAATTTTGGACACAAAGTCTATTTTTAAACTATATTGTGAGTTTCTTGAAGACCTAAAGAAAAATTTCTTCTTTACTTGGACAAATCTACTATGGAATCATGCAAGTCAGTGCCTGAATCTGAACTTTAATAATACATACTACCACATTTCCAAATATATGAATAGATAGATAATATAAATGCATGAATGTGCATGTACACATGAACATCTGATGTATGGTTCACATATATTTATATATATTTCATGAACACCCATGTGATAAATATGGCTTGTGTGTGTATGAACACGGGATAGGTGGATCAGGTGAGTATACATTTATGAGACATACACAGTCAGACATACACATAAACATATATGAGACAATTTTGGTTTCTTTGTCCACTATGCCTTTTATCTGTTCTCTCTCTCTCTCTCTCTCTCTCTCTCTCTCTCTCTCTCTCTCTCTCTCTCTCTCTCTCTCTCTCTCTCTCTCTCTCTCTGTCTCCCTGTTTCTCTCTCTCTTTCTCATTGTTACATATTATCTTCTATTTGATCCACTATTTACATTTTGGTGTATGTCTATAGATATAGATCGATCTTTCTACCCTCAAATGAGCCTGTATCACATATTTAAAAATACACACAGTATTGTTTATATGCACATTGTGTATATGTATACATACATGCATACATACATCATGAAATATATACACACACAACTATGTACATATACACACAAATATGGACATATATATTCAAATTCATATATGCCACGTGTGCACATATGTATACAACATATACATTCACACTTGTTTATAAACGTATGCGTATATACATACAATGTATTTACATATATACTGACCTTAAGGAGTGTTTATATGCCATTATTCATTTAAAACATTTTCTCCAATTATATTTCATAAGTAATGAATTTGTACTTACAGACTGACTTCCAGTCATTTTATGTTGTTCTTATTTTTAATGTGATTTCACTAGGCCTCAAGTCTTCCTTACTGTTGTTTTCTTAATTCTGATTTCAACCTCAATCTCAGAAACTTCCCTCTTCTTCCCTTAAGCACCTTCCACACTGGTCCAAAAAATGTTCTTGCTCCCTCTGGTGCCACACTCACCAGGCCTGTGCTCACTCCTCGTTGCACACAATCATAGCCAGAGATCAGGTCTCTGGTCAGCACCACTAGGGATGACTTCTAGAAAGAATAGAGCATCCTTCAAGCTTCCTAATCTCAGGGATCTGCAGTTCTTTAGATGAAATCTTTCGAGGTAAAATGTGGAGAAAGTTCCTGAGGTAAAATTTCTTGAGGTAATGAAGGAAGTGAAATTTCTTTAGTCTTAGTCTGTGTCTCTCAATGTGATTTCCCTTTCTCTTATTTCTTATGTATTCTCTTGTTGGTACATGGAATTGGCAGGGATTTTCTAATACTTTTTTCTTTAACAGAAATGGTTCATTGAAATAGTTTTGTTGTTGTTTCAATATTCCTGATTTTTCTTCTTTCTTTCTTACTTTCTGGTTTACTATATTTATTGGTTATAAACTAAAGCTTCTGTTGGGGAAGGAATATGTTTGGGCAGGTTGACTCTTAAAAAAAAAAAAACAACATCAATTAAATGTTTCCAGAGCACAAAAGTTCAATAAGGGACCCAGATCAGAAATGGGGAACTGTTACAAAAAAGCATTTTGGAATGTGTTAGAGTCATTGATGTATATACAACTCTCTTGCTGTCCTTTTACATAGAAATGTTTGCTTTCTGTTGTCGAGTCCATAATAAAAATATTTTAATGTATGTTAACCATATTATGTAGGGAATTAACCCAAGTATTTAACATCAATAATAAGTGGTCCACGAGTTTTCAAAAGACTCAAAACTATAGTGACCACATGAGGCAAGACACTAATAGTGATAGAAATGTAAATAAAAATATTTTTAGTGATGAATCTGGAAGGCAACAAAGTGAATGAACTCTCCACACTCGTTGACCCAGCGGGCTCACTACTGGTAAGTGGACATTTACATCAAGGAAGAAAGTTGAAGACAGAGATAAAATTATAATATATACCAAAATATTTACAGCAGTACTCTTTGGGGGTAGTATAACAACTAAAAACAAAGAACTGAGTTTTGTAAGTGAAATAGTTGACGTCAATAAAAAAAATCATATTATGAGGATTTCAGGAAAATATGCAAAGATATATATGAAGTGATGCAGAGCAAAATTAGGAGAAACAAGAGAATATACACAATGGGTCCACAAGTATTATTGAAAGAATCTCTAGAAGGAAATCAAACTAATTTGAAAAATGAATGGTGTTCACAAAATATCATGAAATTTCACTAAGGAAAGTGGAGGTAGGGGACTACGGGCACAAAATATTTACATTGTTAACTGCAATGGCGATATTTGGTGGCTTTCCTCCTTAGTCTTCCATCACAAGGAAGTATTCAATCTGGAGGGGGAGGCTTCTTTCTCAGAATTAATAGTAGTAATTAAAAATAACAATAAGGACAGGTTTATATTTCTCTGGTACTTTCACATCAGAAATGAGCTAGCTCTTGACAAAATTACAGAATCTCTCCCTGGTTGTTGATGCCTAGTGCCAAGTACTTCTGCCATGCTTGTCCTCAAATATACCTTCTGATTACTCAGAGCCTTCCTGCATGCATTTGCCCTCTCCACTAGGTCTGGGTAATATGCAACAAAAGAATCATCACTACCATCTTACCATCAAACAATTTTCATACTGAAAATCAATGCTGTAATTTCAGGTACTGTGTGACAGGCCTGTGTGTTATGGGAATGGGAATTTAAGATCTTCCCTGCCCCTAGGCCCTTTGGTAGATTAAGTGACTCTGAGAACCTTCCTTGATTTGAAAATATGCTCTGCCCCTGAATATGCTGAATGTGGTCACTTGGAGCCTGTGGTCGGTGGCTTGTTTTTCAGGAACTCCCACATCTTCTTGTTTCATGATTGGGCAGTTGGTCAAGAGAGTTGTGACATTCTCTGAGCCAGGATGTGAAATTTTGTTTGGGGGCTCACTCTGAGAAGACTTGTATGATTTGACCAGAGGAGACTCTGGTAGCCGTTGAGCCCCCCGGCTTTGAAAACGCAAATGTTGGTGCTTCCCTCTCTGGTAACTAAGTATGGATGTAATGGTCAGACAGCTGGAAGCCTGTCCGCTGATGTTTCTCTGTATTTGTTGTCTGCTTGTAACTTCTTTGTATTCTCTGAAGTTCGGGGTACTGACATTTTCCCCCTCAATAAAGTAAATGACCTATGTGTGATTAAAGCAAGATTGTTAACCCATTTTGAGTTGTTTTCCTTTAGAAAAGCAGATGTAAGACCTCCATTGGCAGTCACCCTGGGTATGCTAGGGTGTTTGCTGCTACACTGTGAGAGAAATTTTTCAACATGAGTGGGCATTTTTTAAAATGATTTTTTCCTAGATCATCCTCGAATATTGAGTCAGCAATAAGGTCTCAACAATTTCAATAACATATGATATATCATTGGGTATGAGTTAGGGAGGAGATAATTATAACAAAGCCCATGGACAGAATAAGGTCCCTGGATACCTTATCACTTGGAAAAGTTATATGGAGAGACATTTGTAGAATTCAGAAAACATAAGTTACCCCTATTCAGTAAGTATTCTAATGGGTAAATATAAATTCTAATTGTCAAGTCTGTTGTGTCCCTTTGAATATAGGTCTCCATTTAAAAAGGGTCAATGAATAATTGATAATTATCCAAATTACATAAGTAAGAGGTATGCCTTTGTAGTTGTAGAAGTTCCTTGCTAAATACAGGGGGTTTATAATTGCTTTTGTATGTGTGTCCTGGCCCTCTCGGTTAGGCTGTCTGTTTTTTTTTTTTTTTGGAAATAAAACATTGCCATGTACAAATTTCTCCCTCAATTTTATAGGCAATTACTTAATTAAATTTTCTATGTTATTATTTATTTTTCCACTCTATACACATGTGTGTGCATATATATACATCTGCAAATATATGTATGTATGTGACCATGTAAGTGATTTTGCAGATTTTGTAGCCTATATTTATAGGTTTAAATTTAAACTTTAAATTACATTAAGATTTTCGATATGCTCTATATAATTCCTTTAGTGTTTCCATTCATTTTCAGTCCAAATATTTCCAAGATTTTGTTCATTTTTATGTTTTCTGTTTTGTTTATCTTTGTATGAATTATCCCTTTCTCAGAAGGAATATAAAGGTCTCCTACAAGTATCATATTATCAGCTTCATCCTTTGCATTTCAGTAAATGCTTCCTTCTATAGCTCACTTATTTTTTATGACTCTCAGTTTCCTCATCTAAACAGTGAAGGTGCCAGGAGTACATAATTTCTGAGATCTCTTCTGGTTTACATCTATGAAAGAATAGACCTTTATAAATTTAAATGTGCATTAAGCAAAATTTAGTTCTGTTACTTTTGACGGCATCTTTAATCATATTACTTCAACATTCTCTTTTTTAACTTTCTTACCTCTGTGGCTATCTTTGTGTTGTTATTCAGTCATGTCCAGTGCTTTGTGACCCCACTTTGGGTTTTCTTTGCAAACACACTGGAGTGATTTACCCTTTCCTTCTCCTGTTCATTTTGCAAATGAAGAACTTAAGCAAACAAGGTTAAGTGATTTGCTCACAGTGAAACAGCTAGCTGTACTCAGTGAATATTTTCCCCTAATCACCAAATGGAGAGAACAACACAGAAAAATAAATTGTTTAACCCTTTGAATCTCATGCAGCAATTGCTTTTTACCCCCTTAGGTTGCCCTACCCCTCAACTATACATACAAACACAAAGTAGACAGCATGTGTTTCACTGTACTTTTGCAAACGAAAAGAAAATAGGTCTATTATTTATCCTTCTATATTTGGCCTCACATGCTTTTGCAAGGTATTGAAAACAACACCAGTTCCCTCCTTTTGCTTCTAAACCTCCAGATTTCAGTGTAGCCTCCCTGGCCAATTATGTCTTTGGTTTGTGATAGGGGAATGATACCTTTTCTCCTTATCACTATCGGTCTAGGAATTAAGAGATAAATGACATAGTTCTTTGGTTGGTCAAAGCTTTGTCATTAGGTTAACAGCTTGTGCTAGGAAGGAAACATTTAGAAAATCAACAGGATTGCCAAATCTACTGGCAAACAGAACTGTCTTTCCAACAGCCTAGCAGGGTCATATGAAAGCAGGGAATATGAAAGAGGAAAGATTACATATGGATGCTTTTCTTCTCTCAGAAGAGAGAGAGAGAGGAAAGGAGAAAGGGTCGTCATCCTTTGCTCTTAATCTGAAAAAAAACCAAACCAAAACAAATCCATAGTACACAGTTCATGAGACAAATTAGGAATATATGCACCATTCCTTACCTGGACAATTTCTCTGGTTTGATCTTCAGGAGACCAAATGGCTCTTTGTAGCAGGTGTTTACAATTCCTGGTAGCCTCATGTTTGGGATGGCTTTTTTTCTTTCTTTTTAAATTTCTTTCCTTCATTTACACCTTCCTTTTTTCCATCCCTACTTCCTTCCTTCCTTCTTTTCATTGTATTTCTTTATTTTCTTCTTTTCCACCTCTCCTTTGTCAGCTTTTTCTTCATGTTATTGCTGCTTCAGCTGCTCTTGTTGCTGTTGCTTTGGCTGTTGTTCCTGTAATTCTGGTTCCCCATTTTTTCCTTCTTATCCTTTTCTTTCTAGGTTAAGGTCTCAGGCAAACCCTAAAACTTGGAAATATTCAATAAACCACCTAGTCAGTAATTAGGTTCTCTTACCCAATGGAAATTACCCTGTAAAATAATATTAAAGACAGACTATGTTCCTTTTATCTGATTGCATGGTTTCCGCTCTCATTTGTTTGGCATTAGTTGATAAATAGAAAAATTTGTTCTAGCAGTGTTCCTGCCAGGAGTCGAATATGTACATTTCAGAAATGACTTCAGTTGGGTTTCCAATAATATTTCTTGCATTTTTAATTTTTCCATTTCCTTTTGTGCTGTTCTGTTCACTTCTTTAGTCCTCTATTGTTCTGCCACCTTTTTCATTCCTTTTCACTGGGTTATCAGAATCAATGTTTACTGTCTCCTGTCAATGATGGATGGTTCAGGTTATGTCATTCAGTGGAGGGATGGGGATAGTAGTACCAACTGTTGGTCCCTAAATCACAAACCTGAGGCTGCTTGAGCTGCTAATACAAAGATTTAGGGGAATGGGAGGTGGAAAGGGGAGGGGAGGGATAAAGACATAGAATAAGAGTTGCAAATAATTAATTTCTCTGATGCTCTTTCATGATTTTTTAAAAATTTTATTTTATTTTTGCTCATTTTAAAAAATTTTTTAGTTTAAATCATTCATTTCCACAAGATTTTGAGTTACAAATTTTCTCCCCATTTTCCCATACCAACCACCTAAAAAGAGTGATCACACTGAAAATCCCTGCCCCCAATCTGCTCTTTCCATATCTTGCCCCATTTGCCTCCAACTTTTCAGTAGGGCATGGCAGATCTCTGTGCCCCAGTGCCTGTATATTTTATTTCCCAGTTACATGTAAAATAATTGCATGTATATTTAAATATTTGATTTTAAAACTTTGAATTCCAGATTTTTTCCATTCCTCCTTCTTCACCAACACTTCCTGGTAATATAAGCCATTCAATACAGCTTGTACATGTGTAGCTATGCAAAACATGTCCATAGTGGATATATTGTGAAAGACTAACTATATTTCCCTTCATCCTATCCCGCCTCACACTTGTTCTATTCTCCACTTTGATCCCGTCCCTTTTCAAAAGTAGGTGCTTCCAACTCCTCTACCCCCTGACCTGACATATCTTCCATCATCCCACCTCCCATCCCCTACTCCGCTCCTCTCCTATAAGGTGAGGTACCATATTTAGTGTGTATGCCAACCCCTCCTAAGCCAAATTCAATAGGAATAGGGTTGAATCCTTCCCTTTTGCCTTCCTGTTTTTCCCCTCCATTGTAACAGTTTCCCCTTGCGTCTTCCATATAAAATAATTTACCCCATTCTTTCTCTCCCCATCTCATTTTATTATATTTCTCTCTCCACTCTTAATTTCACATTTTAAATATCATCCCTTCCTATTCAATTAGTTCTGTGGCCTATATCTATGTATACCTCTACACATATACACACACACCCATATGCCCATATACCCTCCTATATAGACATCTGATACGTATGATACATCTGATACATCTGATATGTATACATACATGTATACATACATACACACATTTCTATTGCATTCAAAAATTCTCATACTGAGAAAAGTTTCATAAGCTACAATTATCGTTTTTCCATGGAGGGATGTAAATAGTTCAACTTTGAAGAGTTCCTTATGATTTCTTTTCCCTGTTTATCTTCTCATCCTTCTCTTGCTTCTTGTATTTGAGTGTCAGGTTTTCTATTCAACTCTGCTTTTTCATCAAGAATTGTTGAAAGTCCTCTATTACGTTGAAATACCTTATTTTCACCTGAAACATGATACTCAGTTTTTCTGGGTAGGTGATTCTCGGTTTTAATCCCAGCTACTTTGACCTCTGGAATTTCATATTCCAAACCATTCCATTTCTCAGGGTAGAAGCTGTCAGATGCTATGTTATCCTGATTGTGTTTCCACAATATTCAAATTGTTTCTTCCTGGCTGCTTGCAATATTTGCTCCTTGATCTGGGCATTCTGGAACCTGTCTAAAATATTCCTAGGAGTTTTCCTTTTGGGATCTTTTTTCAGGAGGTGATTTGTGGATTCTTTCAAACTGTTTTGCCCTCTGGTTGTAAAACACCAGGGCAATTTCCCTTGAGAATTTCTTGAAGGGTGATTTCTTGTTTTGTTTTGTTTTGTTTTTGATCATGGCTTTCAGGTAGTCCAACAATTTTATATGATCTCTCCTGGATCGATTTTCCAGGTTAGTGGTTTTTTGAAAAAGATATTTCACATTGCCTTTTATTTTTTCATGTTTTTGGATCTTTTTAATAGTATCTTGATTTCACATAAAGTCATTAGCTTCCATTTGCTCCAATCTAATTGTGAAGGAATGATTCTCTTCAGTGAGCTTTTGAGATTATTTTTCCATTTGGCAAATTCAGCTTTTTAAGGCATTCTTCTCCTCATTGCTTTTTTTTTTTTACCTCCTTTGCCATTTGAGTTAGTGTATTTTTTAAGGTTTAATTTTCTTCTGTCATTCTGTTGATACTCATTTCATAATTTTCTTGCATTATTCTTATTTCTCTTCCCAATTTTTTCTCCACTATAATTATTTGGTTTTCAAAATCTTTTTTAAGCTCCTATATGGCCTGTAACCAGCTCATATTTTTTTTGGAAGCTTTAGGTGCAGGAGTTCTGACTTCGTTGTCTTCCTCCTGTTTCATGCTTTGATCCTTTTTTCCCCAAAAAGGAGTCCAAAGTTGGAATGCTGTGCTTGCTTTGTTTCCTTTGCTCACTCTTGTTGCCACTCAGTTACTTGACTTTTGAGCGTTTTGACACAGTAGAATTCTGTTACCAGAGAGGGGAGTTTGCCCCAAATTGCTGGGGTTTTCTCAGGTGCTGGAGCTATAAGTTGGCTTCCCTATATGAAGCCTCCACATGCTCAGGTAAACTGGTCATGAACCCCATGACCTCCACCCTTGACCACAATCCAGATACAAGCAGGTTAAAGCAAGAGGGAGTACTGCCTCAGCCTGGTCCCTTGGTCCCTCTACAATCTGCAGGCCAGTAGCTTTGAAGCAGTCACTTGGTGGTGGCTGCACCACCTCAGTGCCTTAGCTGCTTCTCCCTCCAGGGGGTAAAGGCTGTACCACACTCCTGGACTCCCTCTTCCTAAAGTACACACTGCACTGACCTCTCACTTTGTCCTTGGCATCTGTAAGTTGACAATTATATAAACCGCCACAGCTGCTTGTGATCTGACCTTCCTCCAGCCTGTGCCTGGCAGCTGGTTGTGGCTACCCTGAGGATAAATCCTCTAGCTCACATAGGTCTGGGCTCTGCTCCCAAAGTGCTGCACTACTCCCTTCCTTTCGGCCTGCTGGGTTTTCTTCAGTGGGAGGTAAGCTGCTTTCTGTCATTTCATGGGTTCTGTATCTCCAAAATTGTTTAAAGTTATTTTTTGCATGAATTGGAGGAGGTTGGAATAGGAGCCAAGTGGAAGTCCTATTTCTACTCTGCCCTCTTTCATGACTTTTTTTTAAAGCTATGCATGGTTTTTTATTTTACTTAATAGATTTGTCTTTAGTTATGTTTTATCAGAAATAAAAATTATTTTATTTTTTTGTAATTTCAGAGTTGGAGATATTTGAAGAAAACAAGAAGCATTTAATCCCATTAAATATATGAATCTAATTCTGAAGGAATGATTCTCTTCAGTGAGGTTTTGAGATTATTTGGTCACACACCCCAGGACCTCCACCCTAGACCACAATCCAGATCCAAGCAGGTTAAAGCAAGAGGGAGTACCCACCACACTGGTCGCTTGGTACCCCTACAATATGCAGACCAGGGGCTCTGGAGCTGGCACGTGGTGGCAGCTGCAAGGCTGTGAACCCTCAGCTGCTTCTTGCCTCAGGGGCAAAGGCTGGACTGCACTCCCGAATTCCCTGTTCCCCAAGTCCACACTGCACTGACCTCTCACTTTGTCCTTAGCATCTGGGTTGATAATTCTGGAAACTTCCACAGCTGCTGGTGAGCTGAAGTTCCTCCAGCTGGTGGCTGGTCAGGCTGTGCAGAGGCTAAAACCTCTGGCTCATGCAGAGTGCTGCACTGGCCTTTTCATTCCAGCCTGCCAGGCTGTCCTCAGTGGGAGGACATACCTTCTCTATGTCATTTTGTGGGTTCTGTAGCTCCAAAGTTTGTCTAGAGTCATTTTTTACATGAATTGGAAGTGGTGGGAGCCAAAGTTCCATGGAAGTCCTCTTTCTACTCTGCCATCTTGACCTATAATATTAGAATAAATATTCTGAAAAAAAATATGCCCCAACAATTCTTTTTCATCAGCCCCTACAATTCATTGATGAACATTTTCCTGCTTTTGGCAAAACACACATTTAACATGAAAGATCTAGAGACACAATTAGTCTCTATTTTTGCTGAAAGTCTACTGATTTGTTTTGTAAAAATTTTCTGGCTTACTTTTCATTTATTTTTTTAAAATCATTTTTCCCTACTTAATAGTGTTTAATTTTTCCCAACTACATGTAAAGATCCTTTTCACCATTCACTTATATAAGATTTTCTGTTCCACATTTTCTTCATTTCTTCTCCTGGCTCTGCTCCCAAGTTGGCATGAAATCTGATATAGGTTATGCATGTGTAATTCTATTGGACTAATTTCCACAATAGTCATGTTGTGGAGGAAGAATTAGAGGAAAAGGGAAAAACAATCATGATGACTGTCTATACCTACATTCTAATTGCCCCCTTTTATTCTATTCTCTCTGTCCTTTTACCCTGTCCCTCCTTGAAATTGCTCACCTTCTGAATATCCCATCCCCCAATCTGCCCTCCTTTCTATTATCTCTTCTCTCTTGTCTTCCCTTCCTACTTTTGTGTAAGGTAACATCGATTTCTGTATCCAGTTGTTAATGTATGTCTGCCCCACTTTGAGCCAATTATGATGACAATAAAGTTCACTTACTCCTCCTCACCTCCACGATAAAAGCATTTTCTTTCCCCTTTGATGTGAGATAATTACTCCATTCTACCTCTCCCCTTCTCTTTCCCCCACTATGCCCTCTCTTAATCTATAATTTTATTTTTCAGATATCATCCTGTAATGGTAAATGGAATATGAAGATCTTCCCTGACCCTTAATAATCTGAATGTAATCACATGGAGCCTATGGTAGGAGGAGTTTGCAGAACAGGTAGATCAGGTAGGGTGGAGCAGAGACAAGAGGAAGCTGGGAGTCAGAGCAGTCAAAATGGAGGGAGGAGAGAGGACATTGGCAAGGAGAGAGTTAAGTTTGTGAGTCTTTGTGGGAAGGCTTTGAGATGATGTTGTGTATAGATTTCTTTGTTGCTATGATGACTTTGGTTTTCTGATGCTGGGATTTGACTTTCTGGTGTCTGAATCAATGTTTTACTTCTGTCTTCTATATGTAGAGTCAGTTATATTTTGTGATATAGAACTATGATATAATGGTAATGTAATTTGAATTTGAAGCAGAGGAGGCAGAGCAGCTACAGAAGAGAAATGAGAATTGAGAACTGAGTGAATTTCCTGATAACTTGTGGGGGTTGAGCTTCTTCTGAAGAGGATCCCAGGAGCCCAGCAAACCCCTCCCCACCAGGCTGGGTAAGGTGATTCTGATTTTTTGAACTAGCTGCAGAAGACTGAGGAAGCATAACCAGGATGCTCAGACTTTGTCTGTTTGTGACTTGGTTGTACCTTGAATTCCCGGCAGCAGAAATTGTGAAGGACTTGAGATGGACTGGACCCTGTGAACTTCAGTGTGGAGCAGGACTTACATGGAGAGATGGACAAGTAATTGGGAGCTGTCTGCCTTCCAATCCGGGTGACTGTTTGGTGGATTCAGGTAGGAGTTGCCTGCCTCGAGTCAAGATGAAAGACCTCTGTGTGGGTACTGAGTACTGATGAAATTGTAGTTCATTAGTGACCTAGGAGGGGAGGATCTGTGTATTTTCAAATGATTGTACTTAGTAACTGATTGCTGAATAAGTTCCTGATTGAGTTAACTTAGTGTGCCCCATGAGTGGAAGATTTTGATGATTGTTAATATTATATTGTGATTGTCTGTGATAAGTTGTAATATTGTGAATGCTGTTCCTTGATTTTATGTGAATGTTTTGCTTTGATATGTTACTGAATAAATTGAGTGCTCACTATAATGTGTAATCAGAACCTTAAAAGCTGTTCATAGTAGCTTTCTTCAGGAAAGCTGCTCATGCCTTGCATTACATATGCTTGTGTATTCATAGTTGCCCTTGTGAATATCATGTTGGTATTACACATTCATATTCAACTCACAATTGTGTCCTCTCTCTGTATTTTATTAAAATAAAAAAAATTATTTTAATCACTGATTCTAGAATAGTATAGAATAGAAGGCAGTTTTCCTTGGTAATTTCTTAAAAGATGATGCCAAGGCACTTTTTTTTTGGTTCAGGGTTTCAGGTAGTTCAATAATTTTTATATTATCTCCCTGGATCCTTTTTTTTCACCAGGGCAGTTGGTTTTCCAGTCAGATATTTCACATTGTCTTAAATTTTTAACAGTTATTTTGGTTTAGTTGTATTGTTTCTTGATTTCTCATAAATCAAGCTTCCATTTACTTCATTTTTATTTTAAGAAATTGTTTCCTTCAGTAAATTTTGAACCTCTTTTTCCATTTGTCCAATTCAGATTTTTAGGGCATTCTTCTCCTTGTCTATTTCAACCTCTTTTGCCATTTGTTCTAGTCTTTTCTTAAAGTGTTATTTTCTTTAGTATTTTTATTTTTTTTCTTTTCCTTTAACAAACTATTGACTCTTTTCTCGTGATTTTCTTGCATCACTCTCATTTGTCTTCCCAATTTTTTCTCTACCTCTCATATTCGATTTTAAAAATTCTTTTTGAGCTCTTCCATGGCCTGAGACAAATTTATATTTTTCTTGGAGGCTTTTGACATAAGAGCTTTGAGTTTATTGTCTTCTTCAAAGTGTGTGTTTAGATCTTCCTTGTCATCATAAAAACTTTTTTATAGTCAGAGGTTTTTTTTTGGTTTGTTTGTTTTATATTTAACCAGTATTTGCTCATTTCCCAGCTTATTACTTGACTTTTAACTATTGCTTAAAGTAGGGCTCTGCTTTCAGGGCAGAGGCCACATTGGTGGAAGGGTTTTGTGCAGTTGTTTGCAGAGACAGTTCTAGGGAACTATAAGTTTTCATTTTTTTCCCAAGTGGTATGATCTAAGGCAGACCTGCACAACTCGGCAGTAGGTTGGGACAAAAATTAGAAAAGGCTAAATTTCTTCAAGCTGCAGATAGGTAGTAAGTGGATAAATTTCTAGGTAAAGGAATAATTAATGAGTAAACTTTTTTGAAAATAAATCATATTAAAAAAAGGTAAATTACAATTAATATTAATTTCACTTATTAGATAAATTGTTTATTCATCATGAAAGCATTTTAATGTTAAAAAAATTACTTTGCTAAGTGGTACAGGTTTTAGTACATTTTTTTCAGGTTTTCTTACTCTATATATTTAGTAATGACTGAAAACAGAGAAGAGAGATGATTTTCACTCCTCTCAGACTAGAAACAGACAGACTGCTAATGGTTGCCTTGCATCACATGGCTAACAGGAGACAGAAGGTAGTGTCAACCCACCTGCCAAACAAATGATAGTCACAATGGTGACTAGTGGAAGATAGGTTAAGCACTCAGTGCTGGACAAAGCATTAGATACATCTTTACTTTCTGTATATCCTCTACATTTTTCACAGGCTGCCTGAAATCCTTTGGGAGGGGAGAGGCGCACAAGTGCCAGCGGTCTATATGTTGTATAAGCCTGATCTAAGGAAAGGTGTTTACTGCTTTCTTGGCCTGTGTTCCAGTCTGTGAGTGACCACCAGCATTCTTTTGTCTCCTGGAACTATGAGCATAATGCTCCTCCCCTTTGACCAGAGGCTCTGCTGTGTTAGTGCTCGTCCTTGCCCTGAGACTGCCACCCAGCACTGCCACCCAGGACTGCCACCCAGGACTGCCACCTGTATCTAAGTATAGGCAAAGCAGTAGCTTCCTGCTTCAGTGCTAACAAAAAGACCTCTGTAATCTTCTTTGGACTAGTTTCTCTACCCACTTACCATCTGTGGGCTGAAAGCCCCAAATCAATCACTACCACGGCCACTGCCACTGCCACTGCTGATTCAGTCCCTCCCAAGGACTGCTCCTGGTTTGTTGGATCCAGGGCTGTGTTGGTGTGGCCTGTGCTGGACAGCACTCCACTCACACCCAGGTGCAACAGACCTTTCCTGCTGACATTCTAATTTTTCTTTAGTGATTATAGGTTGAGAGGTCTGGAAAACCCGCACTGCTGCCAATGATTCAATTGTCTCTAGGCCTGCTCTTGATTGACTGGGATCAGGTCTGTGTTGCCATGGCCTGCAATGAACTGTACTTGCAAAAGACTTTTCCTGCCAGCCTTTAAAATTGTCTTGGGCTGGAAATTTGTTTCACTGCATATTTTCTCCTTTGCCCCCTCCTCACAAATGTCAATTGCTGTGTGCTGGTCTCTGACATCTTTGCCAGTCAGACCAGTAAGGCTGGACCAATAGCTCAAGTCTGTCAGCTCTGACTCAGTAAACTACAGGATATCAGAGTTTGCAGTGAAAAGGGCAAGTGTTCCTCGAGGTAGAGACAAAATTGAAATTATATCTCTTTCCAAAAGACCCTTGTGACATAAATCTCCTGTGACCAGCCTCTATCTATTTATTTTAATCTCTTGCAGCTATTTAGCCTCAATACATTTCATTTCTTTGGATCAGAGTGGAAAATGTGGGGAAAATATCAAGTAACTGAACCATTCCAGAAAAGTTTCTAAAACAGTTGCTACATATAAATTTGGATAAATGATACTCCTCATAATTTTATTGGGTGGAAAGTGTTTTGAAGAACTAAAAGCAATATTTTTCACATAAACACTCTTTAAATAGACTGTCCATTTCAGGAGATTATGGCTCATCTCTTTTGCTATTTTGTATCACTCTTTAAATTTAGCACAATTCAGAATAAATACAGAATAACTCCTGGATGAATGAATATTTAATGAATATATATTTTTCATGACACACCACATGGCTTAATTGTTAGAGGATCAATATTAGCTACATCAGATATGACCTCTGACCACAGTATGGCCATTTGATGGATCTTTTAATCATTTAATATAACCAAAGATTTTCCCTTTCTGTTATAAACACACACACACAGCATTGTAACTGTGGAGCAAAATTTAAAATTAGTGCCAAACTGTTATTTTTTGTAATGAGAATTCAATGACAACATGGCCTGAAACAGAGTATGAGTCCTTTTTCTTGTCCTTGAAATAGTGAATACAATGAAGTTTTTTTTTTTTCAATTAAGCAATCAGGGTTAAGTAACTTGCTCAAGGTTACACGGCCAGTTATTTCTGGGTGTGGCGCTGAGTGTCTGAGCCCGGGATTCGATCTCCAGGTCGTCCCGACACTGGAGCCGGTGCTCTTACTCGCTGAGCCACCTGGCCGCCCCTAAGCAATTGGGGTTAAGTAACTTGCTCAAGGTTACACGGCCAGGTGTTTCTGGGTGGGTGCTAAGTGTCTGAGCCCGGGATTCGATCTCCAGGTCTTCTCAACACTGGAGCCGGTGCTCTTACTCGCTGTGCTACCTGGCCGCCCCTCACAACGAAGTTTTAAGAGAAACAAAATTCAGGATTGTTTAGAAGCAAAATACTTTTCTCCACTTAAAATGCTCTGAATAAATACTTATCTTTATAACTCAGGAGCTTAGGGGTGGCTAGTTAGCACAATGAATAGAGCATCAGCCCTGGAGTCAGGAGGACCTGAGTTCCAATCTGTTCACACACACACACACACACACACACACACACACACACACACACACTAGTCGTGTGACCTTGAGCAAGTCACTTACCCACAACTGCCCTCCCAAAAAGCAAAAAAAAAATTCAGTAGCTTAGTTCTAACGCCAAGATGAATAATTGGATTTTTGCCCATTTTGGAGAATCTGAAGGGTAATCATGATAACTACTGGGAATTATGTCTAATAGAATAAATTGAAAATATAGTATCTTGAAACTTTACACTGATGTCTAGGAAGGGTAAAATAAATGTGTTTGATTTCAAATACTAAATCAGCAACAGATTATATCCAATTAATGTTCCCCATATTCCAAGAAACATGAAGTCACTCAATAAGATTATTAGAATATATAATGCTAGTGCTATACATTAATGTGTTTGAAAGCACCCACTTTCTATTAATAAGCTGAGGGTAAGACTTCTAGATAAATTTTAATTTAAAGCATTGATTGTATAGATTTAATTTAAAGAATTTAATCGGGTGTGGGAAAACTCCCTCTGAAATATAGCATATAGATTTGCTTTGGGCACCGAGAGCTTAAATGGCCTTCTTAGTGATACAGGTAGTATGTGTTCAAGGGAGTACTTGAATTGTGGCCTTCCTGGTCCTATGAATCTTTATTCTGTTACAAACAGTGTGAATGATGTCATTTAAAGGAGATGATGGGCGTGGTTATACATTTAAATATACATTTCTGTGTGCACACAAACACACACAGATACATATTTTCCACTCATGGAGTGGAAAAAAAAACCTACCAGTTGTTACTTTTAAAGCAATGTATGGTAAGAATTCAGCACGGTGGCTTGGTAAGCTTCTTGACTGCTGTTAGGTAGACTTTTCTTTTTAAATCATAACTCAGATAAGAATTATTTGTATTTAAGCTTTTTTCCCAAGAAAGCTGAATTCCTAGCATTTCTGAATCCCTAGCGAACACCTTTTTAGAAAGAAGGGAAATGAAAATTTTCAGTTTTATCAGAGGGAGATTGAGAAGCATGACAATCTTAGTAGGACTATCTTATGTGCATAGAACAGAAGAACACAGCAGAAAAAGCATACTTTTCAAGCTACAGAGTTATTAGTTCGGTTCTAACACCAAACAGTACCAAAATAAACTAGGAAAATACTGCTGTATATTTAAAACATGCTTTTAAAAACTTTTTATCATCCTAAAACAAAACAAAAGAGAATGAAAAAATAAACAAAAAATACTGCCATATGTCATTCATTCTATAGGTTATTAAAGAGGGAGGCATTATCATAACTCATATATATTATTTTTCTTTCTATTTTCTCTTGCAGAATAGCCTTAATGAAATATTTGTGATATGACACATTTCAAGAGAAAAGGAGTATTATAATTCTAAATTTAGGAAAGGAAATGTCAGGCAATGAAGAATTGCATTCTAATTAACATAGAACTATCTTTAACAGCAACAAAGAAAATTGTCAAATCCAATTGTTTGTTTTGGTTTCTTTGTTTTCTTAAAACTACTTATTCCTTTTAGTTCAAAAGGGTCATAATAAAGTCTTTCTCCCCAAATGAAAAAAAAGTGTTTCTCTCTCTATTGCTTTATCCCTTATTAGAACTTAAGGAAATTTATCATTAAGATATCTTAACTAAGTATGACTGGGTTTGTCCAGTTCCCAACAAGATTTCTGTTTCTAAAACAGACACTTTTGGCCATCCAATATGCAGGTTTTACTCAGAGCAATGCATGCAGATGGCATGGAAATTATATTACTTCAATCACCAACCTTTTCCACTTTCCATTATTCCAGCTAGATTTCAAAGGCACCACATTATTATTTATTTTTTTCCCTCACAGACTATACCCCTAAATTGTAAAACAAACAAACAAAAATCATCCATTTTTATTTAGAATTGGAGATCAGCAGCAGTAAGGAGTAGTATTGGCAGTAGGAGGGAAAAAGAGAAGGAAGGAATAAGAAATTAGCAATGGCATAGTCAAGATGCTAGAGGAAAGGCAGGAACTCAGATGATGTAAAATAATATTATTAATAATTATATATATATATACCTTTGTTTTTAAAACTTTCAATTTCACATTCTTTCCCTTCCTCCCTCATCACCCACCCTTACTGGGGAGCAGAGCAATTTAAGATGTTGTACATGCAACTGTACAACAGTACTGCACATGTACCATGCAACACATTTCCATAGTGGATATGTTGTGAAAGACTGACTATATTTCCCTCCATCCTATCCCACACCCCACTTCTTCTATAATCTATTTTAATACTGTTCCATTTCAAAAGTGTGTATTTCTAACTTCGCTCCCTCTCAGCCTGCCCTCCCTTCTGTAATCCCCCCTCTCGTCCCATTCCCACCTCCTCTCCTGTATGTTGAGATACCCTATTTAGTGTGTATGCAATTCCCTCCCTAAGCCAATTTTAATGAGAATAAGTTTGACTCATTCCTTTTTGCCTACCTGTTCTTCCCCTCCATTGTAATAATTTTCCCTTGCTTCTTCTATATGAGATAATTTACCACATTCTGTCTCTCCCCATCTCCTCTCATTATATTCCTCTCTCAACTCTTAATGTCACCTTTTAAGTATTATCCCTTCCTATTCAATTGATCCTGTGCCCTCTGTCTATGAATATCTGTACACATATATACACACTCTAACATATGTCTTCATTTGCCTATATAGCCTCCTGTATCACTGTCATTTGTGGAGTTTCCAAACTTCTCAACACGCAGATGCCAAAGACAACTTCGAATGTTAACAGGGAAGGTCTGTCATACCGGGGTGAGAGTGGAGTACGGTCCAACATAGTTCATATCAGCACAGCCCTGGCCACAGAAAACCAGAAAGAAGTCTTGGGAGTAACTGAATAAGCAGCAGCAGTGGCAGTGGCAGCATCAGCAGCTGCTTCCTGAGCTCTCAGATCATGGATGGTAAGGTGGTCAAAAAATGGCCAAAAAGAAGTTACAAGGTTGTTTTTGAAAGCCCTGAAACAGGATTCTTTTACTTTGCTTAAACTCACATCCAGGTCCTAGTCCTGACTGGCTTTCTCAGGGCAGTCCTATAACATACATTGAAGCCACAGTACAGGGGCGCCCTCCTCAGTTCCAGTGTAGAAAGGAGTGCTTGTGGACACTTACAGACCAGTGTACAGGATCAAAATAGTGGTAAACACGTCTCCTTAAATCATACCACCTTGGAACAATTGAATACTTACAGCTCCCTAGAAGTATCTTTGAAAACAGATTAAATCTGTTTGTATCAAGTTTTGATACAAGTATCAAAGCTTGTATTTGTGTCAAGTATCTTTGAAAACAAAATCCTTGAAGCTTAGGGAAATGCTCTCACCACCCTGGAAGAATAGCCTTACTTTAACCAACTGTTAAAAATGAAGTAACAGTCTGGGAAAATGAGTAAAAATATGGGAAAAAAAACCTCTGAATATGGAAAGTTGTGATGGTGAAAAGGAAAATTAAAACACATGGGAGAAAATAGCAAAGTCAAAGCTCCTATATCAAAGACTCCAAAAAATCCCTCTGAATTGGTATCATACCATGGAAAACCTCAAAAAAGTATTTTGAAATTCAAGGAAGAGAAGTAGAGGAAAAATATGAAGAGAAATTTTTGATAAAACCGTCATTTCTCAAACATAGACAACTGAGTCAAATTTCTAAACATAAGAGCCATTCTCCAATGATAAAAGATCCAACGATATAATCGTTTTTCAGATGAAGCAATCAAAGCTCTTTATAGCAACATGAAAAAAATATTTTGAGTCATCAGTAATTAGAGAAATACAAACAATTCTAGTGTGCTGACTTATCCCTATGAAATTGGATAATAGGACAAGGTAATGGCCAAAAAATGCACTTTGCTCCTTATTTCAGCTAATCCAGTACATTTGAGATTCACCTTTGATTGTGTCAAGTCTTTGTTGGAAACAGTACACATTGTGTTGCTGTTAATAGGCCTAAGGGATCCTGGAGTCCTTTACTGGTCTCAGTGCCCAAGGAAATTTGAAGAACTTCCCTGCCCTTAACAGGACTAAGGTGTCAAAGAATATCAAAACACACAACCAGAAGAAGACAACAAAATAAAAAAAAATCTAGCTTCACTATTTAATAATTGTCTACTAGTTTTCAGACATTATAATAACTTCTAGCTTTATGAAGGAAATAAAAAAGTCCCTGGTTTCAAGGAATTTATATTCTGCTAAGGGGGTGGTTGGGTGGTGGTCAATGCTCACAATGTATATACAAAGTAAGTTGAAGAGGATGAAGAGAGAAAAAGGGAGAGAATTTGGAACTCAAAGTTTTAAAAACAAAGGTTAAAAATTGTTTTTCCAATATAATGGCAGGGGTTGGAGGGAATAAAATGCTAAATAAAAAAATAAAAATAAATTAGCACTTACATAGAAATGTCAGGCAGGGTATTGAAAGGTTATGTCAAAACACATTTGTAAAGATACAAAGTCATCATCCATTGAATGCATCTTGGAAGCAAGTGCTTTTTGTTTTGTTTTGTTTTTGGTGATGAAAATGAAACAGTGTATATGGCACTATCCAGCTGGTTATCTGAGCAACAGATCCTGAGGTTGTGTACAATACATTTGAAATGATACTTTTAATGTTCTTATCACATGAAATGACTACATTTAAACAAATAAAACATTGAAAATAATGACCACGATATTGCTTCTGGGTAAATTATGAAAAAGTAACTTACTAAATAAAGTATCAAAATTCATAAGGGGATATCAGGATGGCTTAAAGGAAAGCTGCCTCTTAATTTCTAAATTTATTTATCCTATAATTGCTGAAGAGGCTCTATATGACTTGGGATTGAAAATGTTTTGCATTTTCAACAGTTCATTAAAACTGTTGTTTTAGCTTTCTCTCTCACCCTGAATAAAGGCCTTAATTTGAAAATCTAATGTAAATTTCTATTCTGCTGCCACCTGAGAGAAAACCCCATCATGCAAAATAATGCAAAAACAAACAAAAAAACAAAAACTTTTAGTTTTAAAAAAATCTCATCTCAGTGCAAAATGCTTCTCTGTGCAATTCTCATTAAAGCTAATTAGTAGCACTGAGACCCTGAGGATTGGTAGTTTTTAAACCTTGCTCCCAGAAGGCAGTTATAGCCACCATTCAGTTAAAATAATTCCTGCATCACTTTCTAACTCATACTACCCTACCAAGCATTACCATATAAAAAAAAATGATAATGTGGGCTCAATTTATATAAAGATCCCAAAAGGGAAATAGATCTCATTCATGTGTCAGTCACGACCAAATATTTGATCATCCTTTTTGGGGCATTCTTAATAAAGATACTGAAGTGTTTTGCCATTTCCTTCTGTAACTCATTTTACAGATGAAAAAACTGAGGCAAATGGGCTTAAGTACCTTGCCCAGGGCTACACAGCTAATGTCAAAGGTTGGATTTAAACTCAGATCTTCCTAATTATAAATCTGGTGCCCTATCCACTGTTCTGCCTAGAAGTTCCACAACAACAAAAAATTTGTTTTGTCTATGTTTCTTGAACTCAATATTCCATCTTCTAACTCTATACATTTGCACAAAATATCATCCATAATTAGAATATACTCTCCTTAAAACTCACAATCCTGATTTTCCTACAAGGATCAGTTCAAGTTTCTTCTCTTGAAAAACCTTCCCCATATTTGTCCCCTTGACAATTTAAAAAAAATTTATTTTAAGCAATCGGGGTTAAGTAACTTGCTCAAGGTCACATGGCCAGCCATTTCCGGGTGTGGTTCTAAGCTTCTGAGCCTGGATTCGATCCCCAGGTTATCCTAACACTGGAGCTGGTGCTCTTGCTTGCTGAGCCACCTGGCCGCCCCTAAGCAATTCGGGTTAAGTAACTTGCTCAAGGTTACATGGCCAGCCATTTCTGGGTATGGTGCTAAGTATCTGAGCCCGGGATTCAATTCCCAGGTCATCCCAACACTGGAGCCGGTGTTCTTACTCGCTGAGCCACCTGGCCGCCCCATGTCCCTTTGACTATTGTTTTCTTCCCCTTCAACTTACTTTGTATATACATTGTGAGCATTGACCACCACCACCCAACCACCCCCTTAGCAGAATATAAATTCCTTGAAACCAGGGACTTTTTTATTTCCTTCATAAAGCTAGAAGTTATTATAATGTCTGAAAACTAGTAGACAATTATTAAATAGTGAAGCTAGATTTTTTTTTTATTTTGTTGTCTTCTTCTGGTTGTGTGTTTTGATATTCTTTGACACCAAAATAAGGTTCTATAGTATGTTTTTTAATATTGTTTGCTTATTTTCCCGGCCAAATATTTGACTTTCTAACTCTTTGTGAAGTTAGGACTCTGCTTCAAGTCAGGGAAGGGTTGGTGCTGGGTGTACTGTCCCAAGCTAGAAGGGTTTTATGCAGGTGGATTCAGATATACTCCTAGAAACCTTTGAATTTTCAGCTTTTTAAGGTGGTATGATCAAAGTAGAGGTGTTTATTCCTTTCCTGGCCTGTGCTCTGGTCTGTGAGGGACCACAAGCACTCTTTTCTGCCTTAGAATTGTGAGGAGGAATCCCTGTCCACCACAACCCAGAGCTCTGCCTCACCAGTGTTCCTTCTTGCACTAGGGCTGCCACCCAAGACTACGACCCAGATCCAAGCAAGTCAAAGCAAGAAAGTACTTCCTCAGCACTAGCAAAGTGATCCCTTTAATCCCCTTCTGCTCAGCCACTCAGTCCCCTCACTGTCTATGGGCTGAGTGCTCCAGAAGCATCCACTGCTGCTGCTGCCACCCCTCACCCCAGGGCTGGAGCTGGACTTCTCTATTCTCTCATCCAGATACCACAGAGGTTTCCCTCTTACCTTGCAGTTGGAAATTGTCTTTGGTGTTTGTGGGTTAAGTTTAGAAACTGCCACGGCTGCCAATGATTCAGTCCTCTGTGTCTTGCTCTAGCACTGTCTGTGCCAGCAAGGCCCACATTGGACTGCACCATGCTCCCAGCCCAAGGCAATAGACCTTTTATGTTGACCTTCCAGGCTGCCTTGGGCTGGATATTTTTTTCACCTCATAATTTTCTTGATTGTGTAGCACTAGAATTTGTTTAGTCATTTTTTACAAGTATTTGGAGATGTTTGGGGGAGAGGTAAAGCAAGTCTGTGCTTTTACTTCACCATCTTGCCTCTGCCCCCTCTGAAACTGAGTTTGTTGAACTATGGAATGGAAAACATGAAGGTTTTTACAATACTAATAGAAGTTTTTCAGGTGAACTTTTTGCACTCAAAGAAAAAGGCTATTCCTAATGCTGCAATAAATAGATTTGTCTCTCTAAAAATAGACAATTATGTTATCCAGGGTCATTTTTCAAAAAGCATTGTTTAGATTTATTTTAAACTAGGACTATTACTCTGCCTTTCCAACTATTGTTTAGTTACATACACTGGTTGATATAAATTATGGAGTTAGTTGTTTAGATTTGTTAAGCATATTATTATTATTGTTAGTTGTAGTAGTAGTAGTAGTAGTAGTAATTCCTATATCCTGATGGATTTCTGAAGCATCAAATGACTTCTTGAATAAAAAACAATTTTCTTGGCACCCAATATCTATTTGCCTTTCTAGTATGTCAAATCAGAGAAAATATTTCCTAGGAAGAGGACTGGATTCAGAGTGTAAGCGACACATTTGATCCTAGGTGTTTTACACGCATAACTATTTCTAACTTCGCCCTCCTCCAGACAATGGGACGATAATGCTTTAATGCATACCCTGCAGGATAGCTATGAGGGATTTACTTTGCAAACACCATAGTGGGAAGCCATGATTATGGTCAGGATCTTGTTGTTCTTCATGTCTTTTCACTTATTTTGCCCTGTGATGCTTCTCTTGAAGGGATAGGTTCTCCACCTTCTTGTTGGAATGAATCCTTCTGGGACAAAAGCTGTGGGCCCCTCTTCAGAATATTTTTAAAATTTATTTCTTTATTTTTAGTTTACAACATTCAGTTCAACAAGCTTCTGAGTTTTAAATTATCTTTCTTTCTCTACCCTCCTTCCTCCCCAAGACAGCATGCAACCCGACATAGACTCTACTTTCCATTTGGTCAATTCCTTTTAAGGCATTCATCTCCTCATTTCCTTTTTGGACCTGTTTTACCATTTGGGTTAGTCAATTTTTAATGGTGTTATTTATTCAGCACTTTCCAGGGTCTCATTTTAACAAACTGTTGACTAATTTTTTTTATATTACTCCTATTTCTCTTTCCAATTTACCCTCTATTTCTCTTTCATAGGTCTCTTCCTTTTTCAATTTATTTTTAGTTTTAAGCATTCATTTCCACAAGATTTTGAGTAAATTATTTCTCACTTTATTTCCCCTAACACCCACCCCAAGATAGTGAACTTACTGAATATTCTTTCCCCCAATCTGCTGTTTCTAATATCCTCCCCGTTACCCACTCTAACTTTCTAGTACGGCAAGATGGATTTCTTTACCCCAGTGCCTGTATATCTTATTTCCCAGTCGCATTAAAAAAAAAAATAAAAGATTAACATTTGTTTTTAAAACTTTGATTCCTATATCCTTTCACTTCTCCCCTCCTCACCCACCCCCACTGGAAAGATAAGTAATTCAAAATAGGTCGTACATTAGCAGTTATGCAAAACATTTACATAGTAGTTAAATTGTAGAAGACAAACTATATTTCCTGTCCCGCACTTATTCTATTTTCTACTTAGACCCAGTCGCTTTTCAAAAGTATGTGCTTCTAACTACCCTCTCCCCTATCTGCTCTCCCTCCTATCATCCTGCATCTTATCCACTTACTCCTTACTTTTCTATAGTGTAAGATACCCAAATGAGTGTATATGTTATTCCCTCCTTAATTTAAATTCAATGAGAGTAAGGTTGACCCATTCCCTTTCACCTATCTGCTCTTTCCCTACATTGTAACAGCTTTCTCTTGCATCTTTTATATGAGATAATCTTCCTTATTCTATCTCTCCATTTCTCTGTCTCTCATTATATTCCTCTCTCACCCCTTAATTATTTTTAGATATTATTCCTTCCTATTCAACTGATTCCATGCCCTCTGTCTATGTATACATGTACATACACATATATGTATTTATACACACATACACCTTCCTATACATACATATGTATGTATACACACATATGTGTGTATATGTATATGTGTGCATATATATGTATGTGTGTATGGGTGTGTATATATATATATATATATATATATATATTCCCTTCAACTATCCTCATACTGAAAAAAGTCTCATGAGTTACAATTAAAATTTTTTCCATGTAGGAATATAAATAGTTCAACTTTAATAAGTTCCTTATGCTTCTTTTTCCTTTATATCTTCTAATGCTTCTCTTGTTTCTTGTATTTGAAAGTCAGATTTTCCGTTCAGGTCTGTTTTATTTTTAATCAAGAATACTTGAAAGTCCTCTATTTTCATTGGATTACCATATATTCCCCTGAAGTATTATACTCAGTTTTGTTGGTTAGGTGATTCTTGGTTTTAATACTAGCTGCTTTGATCTCCGGAATATCATATTCCAAGCCCTTTGCTCCCTTAGTGTGGAAGCTGCTAGATCTTCTTTTATCCTGATTATGTTTCCACAATACCCAAATTGTTTCTTCCAGGAAGCTTGCAATATTTTCTCCTTGACCTGGGAACTCTGTAATTCAGCTATGATATTCCTAAGAGTTTTCTTTTTGTGTTGTTTTCCAAGAGGCGATCTGTGAATTCTTTCCATTTCTATTTTTCCCTCTCCTTCTGGAATATCAGGGTAATTTCCATTGAGAATTTCTGGAAGGATGGTTTCTAGGTTCTTTTTTTTTTTTTTTGATCATGGCTTACAGGTAGTCCAATCATTTTCAAGTTATCTCTCCTGGATCTATTTTCCAGGTCGGTGGTTTTTCCAATGAGATATTTAACATCACCTACTATTTTTTTTTCATTACTTTGGATCTGTTGTATAGTATCTTGATTTCTCATAAAGTCACAAGCTTCCATTTGCTCCTGCCTAATCCTGAAGGAATTTAAGAAATTCCTTTTACATCTGGGCATTTCAACTCTTCAAGGCAATTTTCTCCTCATTTTTTTTGGACCAATTTTACCATTTGAGTTAGTCTATTTTTTAAGGTGTATTTTCTTCAGTATTTTTTTAGTCTCCTTTAGTAGGCTTTTGACTTGCTTTTCATGATTACTTGTGGCATTCTCCTTTGTCTTCCTAATTATTCCCCCACTTCTCTTACTTGATTTTCAAAATACTTCTTGACTTCCTCCATGATTTATAACCACTTTATATTTTTAGAAGCTTTTGTGGCAGGAATTTTGACTTCATTGATTTCTTCTGGTTCCATGTTTTGATGCTTTTTTTCCCCAAAAAGGATTCTATGGTCTGATTGTGCTTCCTCTCCTTACTCATCTTTTCAGCCAATTACTTCACTTTTGAGCTCTTTACCATGGTAAAACTCTGTTTCCATATTTGAGATATCTGTGTACCAAATTGCTGGAGTTTTCACAAATGTTGTCAGAGCTAGGAGGAGGGCACCCTCTCTACAAACACCCTAAGCTCTGGCACACTGGCCACATACCCTAGGACCACCACACAAGACTGCCATCTATATCCAAGCACATCAAATGAAGAGTGATTACCCTCTTAAGGGTCATTTGATTTCCCTATTCTCTTCAGGCCAGGAGATCCAAAGCAGCCACAGTACAGCAGCTGCAGGTCCCATACTTCCTTCACATCTCTCCCTAAAGGCAAGGGCCAGATAGTACTCTTCTGTCACCCAGTTGCAAGAGAATTCCCCAGTGAAGTTTTACTTTCTTTTTGGGCTTTATGGGTTGAAAAGTCTGGAAACATCCACAGATGCTGGTGATTCACTCTCCTGAAGTTTTCTCTGGCCAGTCTGTGCTTCTGGTCAATTCCACCATGGATCTAGGACCACGTGACTCATGCGGGCCTGCATTTGGCTCCCAGCCTGGTGCTATGGAACCTTCCTGTCCATCTTCCAGGCTCCTTTCAGCAGGACATTTGTTTCTCTCTGTCCCTTTGTGGGTTCTATAGCTCAAAAAAATGTTTAGAGTCATATTTTACAGGTATTGGAGGTGGTTGGAGTGGGAGCTCAAACAAGTTCCTGTTTTTACTCCACCATCTTGGCTCCATCTCTTACTTGGTTTTCAAAATTGTTTCTGAAGTCTTCCGTGGCCTTCAAGCAATTTTTTTTGGAGTCTTTGAATGTAGGAATTTTGATTTTGTTGTCTCCTTCTGATTGTATGTTTTCCTCCAATTTGTCACCAAAGTAAGATTCTACAGTTTGAATTTTTTCCACTGTTCATTCATTTTCCTTGTGAATTATTTGACTTTTTAACTCTTCATTAAGGTAAAGCTCTAATTCCAGTTTTGAGGGTTTAATGTCCCAAGATTCACTGGCTTTGTCAAACCGTTTTCACAGATACTTCTACAGACCTGAAAATTTTAAATTTTTCCAAGTTGTTATAATCCTCAAGGAGAGGTTTTTACTCCTCCACTGACCTGTGCTCTGGTCTGTGAGTGATCACAAACATTCTTTCCTGCCTTCTAACTTTTTTTTTTTGCTTTTTGGAGGAGCCGTTGGGGTTAAGTGACTTGCCCAAGGTCACATGGGTAAGGTTTTGTGTTAAGTCCTGAGGCTAGATTTGAACTCAGGTTCTCCTGGCTCCAAGGCCAGTGCTCTATTCAAAGTGCCACCTAGCCCCCCTTCTGCCTTCTAACTTTGTGCAGGATTTTCATTCCACTACTGTTACAATCTTCTCATTGCTTCATGAACACCATCCAGGACATTTATCCAGATCCAACTGTGGACAAAGTAAGAGAATCCTGTCTCAGAACCAGCAAAGATATCTCTGCAATCACCCACTGATCAGCCATCTGATCCCAACACCATCTGTGGGTCAAGAGATCTGGAAGTAGCTCTTGCTGTTGATGCTACAGCTACCACTGGCCCAGGGGCTGCTAGGGCTATACCTCATACCTCTATCATCCGACTGTGCCAGACCTTTCCCACTGACCTTTTAAGTTGTCTTTGACATTTCTAGGTTGAGAAGTTTGGAAACTTCCAAAGTTGTCAATGATTCCATCCTCTGAGGCCTGCTCCAGGTTTGCTGGAGTCTGGTCAGTGCTGATGCATTTTGTACTGCACTGTGCTCCTCTTTCATACTGGTGCTGCAGACCTTTCCTACTTACCTTCCAGGTTGTCTTTGACTGGAAATTAATTTCACTTTGTCATTTTGTGGGTTTTGTTCCTCTCAAATTTGTTTAGAGTCATTTTATATGTATTTGGAGGAGTTTGCAGGAGAGCTTAAGCATGTCCCTTCTTTTATCCTCCCCCCATAATCCTTTTTAATAGACTATTGAGTTTCATGTAGATGCTGAAATAAAATTTACAACAATGATAAAGATTTATCATTACTACTATGAATGTAACTGAGCATATATGATGATATTTTTATTGTCACACACTATTAAAGTCTTAGAATACTGACCAATTTCTCACCAAGAGATTTCCTTTCAAGTATTAATGTGATATTAGTATTTTCAAGCAATTTTAACACAATATAAAGATAGAATTTTAAAATCTTATTCACCCTTGTTAAAATTGAAAATTGTTTATGCTGTGCGTGAAAAATGTGAATTTTCATAAATTTTATGTTAAATATAGAAAAATAACACTTGTGATTTTTTTTTTGTAGATAGTGGGACTGGATTGAGAATTTTCCATATACAAGTTTATAAATAAATTTGTGGCCAATGAGATTCATTTTTGAGATGTTGAACCAGAGTTTGAGGTAAAACTGGGTCATCGTCTATTCTGACACTACATGAGTACTATTGGAATTGACCCATGATATGGATGTCATGATTTGGTGCTATAAAACATTATTATGGAATAAAAATAATACCTAGAAGTATGTCTTTAAAACAACTACATTATCATTATAGGCAGAGGAATGTTCAGTTCTTTTTTTTTTTAAAGCAATCGGGGTTAAGTAACTTGCTCAAGGTTACATGGCCAGTTATTTCTGGGTGTGGTGCTGAGTATCTGAGCCCAGATTTGATCCAGGTCATCCTGACACTGGAGCCAGTGCTCTTACTCGCTGAGCCACCTGGCCACCCCTGGAATGTTCAGTTCTTAAAAAAAAAATGTGGGTGATTAAGTCTAGTGTAAATTATTATAAATCATAGAATAACAGATTTAGAGCTGAAGAAGACCTCAGAGGGCATTAAAGCCACCCTCATGTTTTTTTTAACAATTGTAAACACTGAAATTCAAAAACCAAAAGCAACTTGCAGTGGATTGAGTATTGAACTTGTGTTCAGGGAGTTGTGTGGCCCGGGTCAAGGAACTTAATTTCTCTAGCCTTATTTTCTTCATTTATAAAATCAAGATAAATATAGCAACTGCTTTACAAGATTGTTATGGAAATCAAAGGAGTTACTATGTACTTTGATTATCTTAAAAGATTATATGTGATACTATTATTATTAAATAACCATTTATATACTTCTTTACTTGTTTTTCTTGTTGTTTATACTTGGTTCTTGAAGAGGACCAATGACATTATGGTGGTGATGTCTTCACTTGTTTAAATATATTTGAGTGAGGCAGAGCTATGCAAAGTTATTAGTCTTGCTTTCTCCTCCATAGCCATTAATTTACTGTAGCAAGAAAAAAGGTCAAGATAATTAGCAATGACCCAATATGCCACTGCATACCTACCTCATCCTTTCTGATTTAGGTCTTTTCCAGGTCTCAGCCATATCCATTCAATGGCTAAGGGGTAGGTAAGGATTAAGATAAAAGACATTTCAATTTATCATTGAAAAGGTATCAGTCTAGGAGAAGACGCTCTGGGTTTCTAGCTAGAATGGAAAATAATTGCTTTTTATACTCATTCTAAGCCATTGAAAGCTAAAGAATTAGCCACAGAAGATCAGCATGGGAATATTATTGGCCATACATTGAAATAAAAAAAAAGAAAAACACCTGAAAACTGTACTGAGCAAAAGAAATATTGTCCCAGCTTTTTGAAAAAATATAAAAATACCTTATCTTTCCTTTAAACTATGAAATCTCACATTAGCTTTTCTTCAAAATTTCTTCACCTGGCAAATGAGATGTTGACAAAAAAGAATATAAAAAAAAGAAGACTGAAGAATTAATTCTGAAATTTTTTTTCTAGCTCTAATTTTGTAGTAGTATGATCCTATACCTATTTCTTTCCAGTTAAAGATGTTCTTCACCAGGGTAACCCTATTCTCATAAATTCTTGTTTTCATCTTTGATCACTTAGTTCATATAAAGTTCATAGTTCTTTCTTTCTCTTTTAACTTTCAATCTCCTACACCTACTTCCACCTTTCTACATTCTTTCACTCTTATAGTCTATTTAAAAGTATATCATACATCTTGTACTTTAAATAATCTTCTAGATTGATGATATTCGGAGAAGGGAATTTGGGATATTTCAAGGAGATTTAAATTAATATCAAATATTACTGTCACATTACTTACAACACCTGTTCCA
Source organism: Petaurus breviceps papuanus (assembly GCF_028583685.1). Lineage (NCBI taxonomy): Eukaryota > Metazoa > Chordata > Mammalia > Diprotodontia > Petauridae > Petaurus > Petaurus breviceps. The sequence goes on from NW_027185653.1 coordinate 9,042,999, forward strand.
ATTTTTTTTCTCTCTCTCCTGAAGTCTCCAAGTTTCTTTCCTGTCATCATTCCAGAATATTATATCAACTTCTACTTTATTAAGATTAAGGCTTTCCCAAAATAACTTCACTAGATTTCTTCTAAATTCCTTGATCAAGAAAGTTAAAAAAAAGTATGCTTTTCTCTGCATTGTGACTCCATCAGTACTTTCTCCACAGATGGGAAGCATGTTTTATTTTAAGTCTTTGGAATTGGCTTGGATCTTTCTATTACAATGCATAGATGCCATCCACAGTTGATCATCATACAGTCTTGCTCTTAAGGGGTAGAATATTCTCTTGGTTCTGCTCTTTTCACTTTGAATCAGATCATATAAGTCTGTGCAGGTTTTTTATGTGAGTATCCTGACATGTCATTTCTTACAGTGAAAGAGTATCCCATCACAATAATATGCCATAACTTGGTCAGCCATCCACAGTTGATGGGCATGCCCTCTAAATCCAATTATTTCCCACCACAAAAAATGTTGTTGCAAATATTTTTGCAAATATGAGTATTTTTCCTTTTTTTTAAGCAATTGGGATTAAGTAACTTTCTCAAGGTTACACAGCCAGTTATTTCTGGGTGTGGTGCTGAGTATCTGAGCCCAGATTTGATCTCTAGGTCATCCCGACACTAGAGCTGGTGCTCTTATTCTCTGAGCCACCTGGCCGCCCCTGTATTTTTCCTTTTTAAAACAATCTTTTTGGGATACAGATATAGTAAAGGTATTGCTAGGTCAAAAAGTATGCATGACTTTAGAGACCATTAGGCATAATTTCAAATTGCTCTTCAGAATTATTTATTCAGTCCATAACTGTGCATCAATATTCCAATTTTCTCATATCTCCTCCAACATGTGTCGTTTTCCTCTTCTTTCATATAAGTCAATCTAATACGTGTGGGATGGTACCTCGGAGTTGTTTTAATTTACAATTTTCTTATCAACAGTGATTTAGATTAATTTTAATATGACTATAGTGAGCTTTGATTACTTCATTTGAAAACTCCCTGTTCATGTCCTTTTACTATCTGTCAATTCGAGAGTGACTATTTTTAAAAATAAATTTGACTCAGTTTTTTATATATTTGAAAAATGAGCTCTTTTTTAATATCTTCACATTTTACATTTATGATTTTCATCCATCCTGTTTCCCCCCCGTTTATCCCAATCTTCATCTCCTTTCACCCTGCCCGTTCTTCTGACTACCACCTTCCCCAATCTGAATTCCCTTCAATCAGCCCCTTCCACCATTATCTTATTATCTTCCCATCCTACTTTTCTTTAAGGTAAGGTAGATTTCTATCCCCAACTGTGTGTAAATTATTCCTTCTTTGAGACAATTCCACAGAAAGTAAGTTTCAAGATTTTCCCCGTACCTACCTTATCTTCCCCTCTAATGTAAAAAAACAAACACTTTTTTTGCCTCTTTTATATGAGATAATAAATTATCAATGAAGAAGGTCATTCCTTAAAGATTAGAATTGAACCAGAGAGAATGATTTTAAGTTGTTAAAAGGTGAATTTTGATAAGCTGAGTTCCCACCTTATTCATGAGACGAGTTGGTAAATTACATTGGTGGATACACTTGCACACTGGGAACTACCCTACATAAATTAATTTTGATGTCTCAACCAAAACAAATAAAAAAAGAAAAACTTTGACAAAGAAGGTTGAAGCTTATTTTATTCTGACACAAATTAGAGAAATTTGTGACAGTTCAGTAGATTCACAGTGGAATAAAAATGTGAATGAAATGATAGTTTTGGTGCTTCAGAATCAAGTGAGAAGAACAACTCTGCTGGAATGTTTCTAGGATCACCATTTAGTCCCATGTTGTGTAACATTTTATAAGTAATTTGAATGATAATGTCATGCTTATCAAATTTGAAGATAAAATAAACCATTATAAGATTAAAATTCCTTTCAGGTTCCTTCTAAGACTGAAATTCAGTAATTCTCTGATGTAAACTGATACTGTCTTTCTTATTTATTTCTGGGCCAAACTTGAATTTTTATAGAAATGTGTTTTGTTGTTAGTATTATTATTATTTTTTAAACTGTCAAGGAGCTCATTTCAATGCCTAAGGTAAAGACGTTCTCTGATTTTGCAGTGTCTCTGTGGCACTTTAGGAAAATGTATTAGAAGAAATGGTAAAGTTGTGATTTTTTTCCATAAAGGCATTTCCTTCAACTACACCCATTTAAAGAACTGAAATTTGGTTCACCTATCACTTACATAAATTAATTTAGTAATAGATTAAATCCCAGTGGGAAAGCATTAAATAATTGAATAATTTCATTAAAAGCAGTCAATCTCCACGAAAGAATAGATTATAAACATCTAGTTGGTTTTTAAGGTACATTTCAGTGGCTCCATCCAAAGAAGAGCTCTTAAAATACTTAGGCAATGATATGGCATTGCAGTAAATTCACACAAATGAAAAATGTAATAATTACTCTTTCGACTTTACTCTTCCTAGAAGAATAATACTTATATACAAAAATGATCAAAATACCCAACACATAAATTCCCATGTTTAAATAATACTTACAAAAATCACATTTCACATATAACTTTTTTTTTGGAAATAGACTAATTAAAATGAATGTTAAGTAAAAAAAGTGGCTCTAAGGAGCCGTTGTATTAGTTTGAACCTATCTTTAGCAATAACTCTACTCTCTAATGAATTATAATTTGATATGAAATCATTAAATTTGTGCATATATTTATCACCACTAATCAGCTGTGATAGGACTTGTATTTACCATGGTTTCCCATACTTCACATACACACCCATAACAAAAGCTGGGTCTGCCCCTCCCCCCAACAGACATATGGGTTTTGTTTTGATTTTCCTCAAAAGGCAATAAATTTCTAGGAAATGACGAGTCATTGCTTCCTTAAAAAGCAGCTTCATGCTGAGCAAACACATTTCCAAAAGGAGGCCAGGTAGTCCATAAGTACCAAAGCTGAGGTAAAGAGCATAACACTTGAGTGTCTTTTTTATCCCATTTAATCTGAAGTAACACTGTGTCAACATTACTCCCACCCTTCATACCACACCAGATTAACCAAAAAAGTTTTAAACGATGCATTTTAAAATGGAAATAAAAGTTGTATGATCTTTTGATTTCTGTTGATTTTGTTACTGATAGTCGGTTATGCTGATAGTTTTCTAATATTAAACTTGTCCTGCATTACTGTTATAAATACCACCTTCTCATAGAAAGTAATGTTTGTGATATGCACTTCTCCCTTCCAGAGAACAACTTTGACCATCACAGTTTCAATATAGCATGTGTCAGCATGAGAAATTAAAGGAAAATTTTGGGAGGAGTTTTCAGAAAGCTTCAGATGACATTAAAAAACCAGCAGATGATACAAAAAATATCTAGCCCAAATTTTATGTTGAGATACTGCAAACAAATATAAATATCAATAAAGGAGAAAAAAATTCAAACTTCTCTGCTACAGAGGGTGGGCCATAAAATTTTACACAGTTTTTCTAATGATAACTATTGCTAGTATTTAAAAATTTGGCATCAATATTCATTTGGAAATTAGTTTATAATGCCAGCAAAATATCCCCTTTAATATTCTGACTAGTCATCTGACCCCATCAACCTTTTAGAACTGACATCTCTGTACCTGTATCCACTGTTCCTCATGCCCCAAAAGTCTATTGCTGATTTGCTTGACAATACTTATGCTGAACTGCTTTCCATTTTCAATACAGTGAAGAAAATCTTTTCTGCAGACTTTTTAATTTGGCTTCGGCTAGAGAATGATTTTATACCTTCTATTGGTTGATTCTTACACTCTATAATTCTTTTTGAGGCATTACTTTAACATGGTTTTTAGGAGGATTTTAGAGATCAGGGGAGTTCCTGCCTTCACTCCACCATCTTGATTTTGTTCCCCTATCATTTACTTTCTCATTCCTTATTTGATAACAGATACCGTATGTACTTCTAGGACTAGATTATGAAGATGATTTAGCCTTTAGATTTGGAGAATTTTTTTCTCTATCTTTGTTGTTTAACTATGCAGATATTGGCAGATAATACTATCCCCATTACTCCTCCTAACTGAATTCCAATCACATTTTTTTTAGGCTCACATAGTTACTCACACTGAGCTATTATATCCAAAATGATTATCATCATTTCTTTTCAGGATTCCTGATGATATTTTAAAGAATTTTTGTAGTTTTGATTTTTTTTTCAAAATTGCTTACTCACTTTCCAAGAGAAATATTGGGATAGAGTATCCCCAATAATGTCCAACTGCAATTTTTGTACAATTTTCTCTCCATTTTTTCTTATGGTTCCAAAATTCACGTAAGGCTATTTGCATTGTCATTCATTGTCTTTCTGGTTAAAATAACACAGCTAAATAACAAGTGATAATAAGTGTAGGTCACTATATTATTTTCTGTTTAATAAGCTACAAGTAATACATGCAATGATAGAATAAAGGAAAATTCATGTAAAAGAGATATGAGGAAAAGATTATGTTGAACCATGTTTGCTATTTGCCTCATTCTTTCATTAAATATACTCATCCGGGAACTCAGAACCCTCAAATGTTTCTATTATTCTGCCTTCACCTAGAAAATTCTATTACTATTTCTTTTAAAAAGAAAAAGGAAAGTATGATGCAGTTTTCACCTGACGAAGAGAGAAAGACCATAAAAAGGAGAACTGCTGAACAATTTGCATCATGGGAGATGCAAACACATAGAAACATGAAATAGAAAGCAATGTCATTATTTTCCTGGAGTGCAAACTCCAGGATACAATGAAGCAAAGTGTCAGATTTTATATTCTTTCTCTCAAATATCACTGCACATGGTGACTGCAGTCATGAAATTAAACCTTCTTAGAAGGGAAGCTGTGACAAATCTGCGCAGCATACTAAAAATAGAGAAATAAACTATCACCTTGCTTGAAGAAGTTATTGGAATTGAATCATAAAAAGGAGGTGAAGGAAGTTATATTTGGTTGTATAACCAAAAGAGAATTCAAATCTAGGAAGTTATCCCTAAATTGCAGAAAATTAACTGTGATGGAAGAGTGATGATCAATCATAGCCATTTCACCTTCTGTGAGTTATATTGCAACCTCAGTTGCTTTGTTAACCTGGACCACATGCTAAACAGCAGAGACATCACCTTGCCTAAAAAGGTTCATATCCTCAAAACTATGCTCTTTCCCGTAGCCATATAAAACTGCGATAATTGGACTATAAGGAAAGACTAGGACCACAAGATTGACAATTTTGAATTTCAGTACTGAAGACCTTTGTGGGTTCTTTGGACATCAGGGACATCTAATCAATCAATACTTGGAGAAATTAAATCAACCTAATTCCTGGAAGGTCAAACACTGAAACTGAAACTTAAATACTTTGATCACATAATGAGAAGTCGTGACTCATTGAAAACACTCTTATGTTGGGAAATATTGAAGGCAAAAGGAGAAGGGCCACAAGAAAATGCCATGGATAGTTTGTGTCATAGAAACAATGAACTCAAGTTCATACTTGGAAAGACTTTGAGGCATAGTGTGTAATCAAAGGACTTAGCACGCACAAGGTAACAAAGAGTTGGACATAACTGAACAACAGCAGTACAATGAAGTAAGTGAGAACACAGTCATAATGAGTCCTCTGTTTACTTAGCTGAAAAATATTTTATTTTTTGTAGTGACAGTGGATAGAATACTAAATATGGGGTAGGGAAGATCCAGGTTTAACCCAATCTCTTCCTCTTACCAGTTGTATGCTAAATGCTAAAAGGCATTTAAACTCTTAGGATCTGTTTCCTGATATGTAAAGGAGATTTTTAACTATAGTATTGTGAAACAGGGTTGTTAAGAATTTTAAATAAGATAATTTATGCAGACCAATTTGCAAAATTTAAAATCCTACATAAATGTCATTTATTGTCATTGCTGTTTACAAGTATTTCACTTTAAATTGGTTTATGTGATACTTCATGAATTTATACAAATACATTTTTAATTAACACATGTCAAATGATCAGAGTGCTTCTTTCTTTAATGATGGGCCCCATGAGGCATAGAAACATGAATTCCTATGACCCCTAATTTCTCTATTATCCAGTATTTATTGAGAATTTCAGGGACATTAATCTCTTGTTTATCTGTTATTATATGTAAGTTATGATAGCTCAGGGAATGGCACATTCATTTACTCCTGAGCTCTCCCAAGCCCAGAGAGATCTCCTTGGATGAACACTACACCTGAGGAAAGGGGACCACGTAAGCACAGTTTCACTAAAAGTTAAGGCATTTCTCTTCACCTCCTAAACACCAGATATATTTCACAATGGCATCATAATCAGAACTTTAAATGAGAAAGAGTTTCTGCCCACTCCTGGTGGGCCTGCATTCTTTCAGTCTATTGCAGCACTTAATTGCTCTTGGGAAACTTCAGTCTCTCCATAGTTCTGCACCAGGCATTCTAAATGCAAATTGGCCATGAAAAAGAAAACCCCT
>NW_027185653.1:9049945-9078861 GCF_028583685.1 Petaurus breviceps papuanus
TTACTTTTAGTTTACAAGACTATTACACAATTCCAGGAGTTTCAAAATTTCTCTCCCCCCCCCCCCCCCCCCCATGATGGCATACTATCAAGTATAGGATCTGCAAATACTTTCACATTAAACATTAGTCAGATTATAAAGACGGATTGTATCAGGAGGAATGAAAAATGGTAAAGAGAAAATAAAACCAAACAAGAAATAGAAAAAGATCAGGTAGTTTGCTTCAAACTGGATTCAAACTCAGTTCTTTCTAGTTCTTTCTCTGGATGTAGACATCTCTCCTTCATGAGTATTTTGGGATCGACATATCACTACATTACTGAGAAGAGTCCAGTCTATCAATGTTGGTCATCACACGTATGCTGTGTCTGTAATTGTTTACTAATTTCTCCTGGTTCTAATGATGTATGTTTAATAGAAAGTTGCTGTAGCAGCAAGCACCCCAGGGTGGCTGCCAACACAGGTTCTTAGATCTGCTTTTCTAAAGGAAAGCAATTCAAAATGGGTTAACAATCTTGCTTTAATCAATCAAACATATTATTTACCTAGTTCAGGGGGAAAAGGTCAGCACCCTGAGCTTCAGAGTATACAGACAGAATCATTTTAATCAGACAGGCCTCCAAGTGTCCAACCAAATCACAGGTGCTAGAGAGGGAAGAATCAACATTTGGGTTTTTCAAACCCGGGGAGCTCTCAATGGCTGCCCAGAATCTCATCTGGTCAAATCACACAACACTTCTCAAAGTGAGCCCCAAAACAACATCTCACCTCAGGAATTATATAGCCTTCTCCTGGCTCAGAGAATGTAACAACCCTCTTGACCCACTGCCCAAAAACAAAGTATCTCCTGAAAAACAGGCCTCTCACCACAGTTTCCAGGTGCACTTAACCTAGGGGCAAAGAAGATCTTAAAAATTCACACTCCTATAACATTTGCAAGCATCAATGGCAGTGCATTAGGGTCAAATAAATTTACCAAGTAAGAAAGTATAGTATTTGTTTAGAAATCAATGAATCACAAAAAGGAAGTCAACAGCCTGCTAAAGGAGACACAAAAAATACAGAAGAAAATAACACCTTAAAAATTAGACTAACTCAAATAGCCAAAGAGGCCCAAAAAGCAAATGAGGAGAAGAATGCCTTAAAAACCCCAATTGGCCAGATGGAAAAGGAATTTCAAAGACTCACTGAAGAGAATAATTCCTTTAAAATTAGATTGGAGCAAATGGAAGCTAATGACTTTATGAGAAATCAAAATACTATTTAAAAGTTTCAAACAAATGAACAATAGAAGGCAATGTGAAATATCTCATTGGGAATACCACCAACCTGGAAGATAGATCCAGGAGAGATAATTTAAAAATGATTGGACTACATGAAAGCCATGATCAAAAAATAAATAAAAAACAACTTAGAAATCATCCTTCAAGAAATTCTCAAGGAAAATTTCCCTGATATTCTAGTGCCAGAGGGTAAAATAGAAATTGAAAGAATTCACCAAACACCCCTTGAAAAAGATCTGAAAAAGAAAATTCCTAGGAATATTATAACCAAATTCCAGAGTTTCTGTGTCAAGGAGAAAATATTACAAGGAGCCAGGAGGAAACAATTTGAGTATTGTGGAAACACGATCAGAATAAAACAAGATCTAGTAGCTTCTTCATTAAGGGATTGAAGGGCTTGGAATATTCCAGAGGTCAAAAGAGCTAGAATTAAACCCAAGAATCACCTACCCAGCAAAATTGAGTCTAATGCTTCAGGGAAAAATATGGTCATTCTATGAAATTGAGGACTATCAAATATTCTTGTTGAAAAACCTGAAACAGAATGAAAAATTTGACTTTCAAATACAAAAAATGCAAGTACAAGAAGCAAAAGAAGCATGAGAAGGTAAACAGGAAAAAGAAATCATAAGGAATTTGCTAAAGTTGAACTATTTACATTCCTACATAAAAAAAAAAAACTGGTCATTGTAACTCATTAGAATTTTCTCAGTATAAGTATAAGTGAAGGGTATATATTTGTAAATATATGCATGAATACATATAAATGTTTATATGGGAGAGATTAAATGTGTGTGAATATATATATATATATATATATAATGACTTTGTGTATACATGTATACATGTATACATAGACAGAGGGCACAGGATCAGTTGAATAGGAAGTAATCCTACTTAAAATATTAAGAGACGAGAGGGGAATATAGTGAGAGAATTAGATAGGGAGAGATAGAATAGGGTAAATTATCTCATATAAAAGAAGCAAGAGAAAACTGTTATAATGGAGGGGAATAACAGGAAGGTGAAAGGGAATGGATCAACCATTCATTGAATTTGGCTTAAGAATGGAATCAAATACACACTCAGTTGGGTATCTTATCCTACAGGAAAGTAGGGGGGAAGGAGATAAGAAGGGTAATGATAGAAGTGATGGCAGATTGGGTGAGACTGTAATTAGAAGCACACACTTTTGAAAAGAGACAGGAATGGGGTGGCTAGGTGGTGCAGTGTATAGAGCACCTGTCATGGAGTCAGGAGGACCTGAGTTCAAATCCGGCCTCAGAAACTTAACACAAAAAATAACCATGTGATCTTGGGCAAGTCACTTAACCCCAATTGCTCTCCAAAAAAGGGACAAAGTCAAAGTAGAAAATAGAATAAGTGGAAGGGTGGAGGAATAGGATGGAGGTAAATATAGTTATAGTCTTTCAAAATATATCTACTATGGAAAGGTTTTCTGTAACTACACATGTACAACCTATATTGAATTGCTTTTATTTCCATTGGCAGTGGATGAGGAGGGAAGAAGGGAAAGAATCTGGAAATCAAAGTTTTAAAAATAAATGTTTAAAAAATGTTTTTCAGATGCTACTTTGAAATAAAATATATAGGCACTATGGTATAGAAATTTATCTTTCCCTACTAGAAAGTTAGAGTGGGGATGGGGGAGGATATAAGAGAGAGCAGATTATGGCAAGGGTTATTCAATAGACTCGCTATTTTGGGGTGAGGGCTAGGGGGAAAATGAGTTTATGATATGTTTCTGTTTCTTTTCTCTATTCTGTATTTGTGTTCTGGCATTTGAGTATAAAATAAAGTTTTGAAAAAAAAAAATTTCCAGGTCTGGTATCTGTTGTTCTCATGTAGCTTCTTTGGTTCTTAGTGTTCTCAATTATTATGTGGACAGCTAGGGGGATAAAATGGTGAGGGTGAAGTCAGAAGGTTCAAATTTGGTCTCAGATATTTATAAGCTGTGTGAACCTGGCAGGCCAATTAACTTTTGTTCACTTCGGTTTACTCAGTTATATAATGGTGATAATAGCACCTTCATTTCAGGGTTGTTGTGATTATAAAATGAATACTCATATACATAATTTAAACACACACACTGCCTGACACACAGTAGGTGTTATATATAATAATTCCCCTCCTCCCCCTTATGAATTATAAGGTCTATTCAAAATCCAAAATACTATGATTGTTACATAACCCGCTGCCAGAGGTAGCTCAGTGTTTGGGAGAATCCAAGGAAATGAAAATAGAAGAGAAGGATAAAACTGAGTACAAAATAGAAAGTCTACAGAGCTGTTGTGCTGACGTCATTGTCATAAGCCTTTGAAACCTGGGCTGTATTCCAGGACCACGTCTGGGAACAGAATCACTTTCATTTGAATTGTCTTAAGAAGTTTCTGAAGATCATATGGCAAGATAAGATACCAGATACTGAGGTCCTTTCTAGAATTTAACTGCCAACATTCAAACCCTACTGCCAAGAGTGCAACTCTGATGGACTGACCACATTATTTAAATGCAAAATGTATGACTGCCCAAAAGACTCACTTGGTGCTCAGAAAATGTGGTACAAGTACTCTCTCAAGATATCCATAAGAATTTTGGAAATGATCATGTGACATGGGAGACACTGACAAAGGACCACTCAAACTTGGCATGTCCATATCAGAAAATGTGCTCTGTGTGCTCCATGAGGACAGCAGAATTGAAGTAGCTCAAAAGAAATGTGATAGGTTAAGAGAATAGAAGTTATTTCTCAATGGATAAATGATTGAAGGATATTAATGGGCAGTTTTCAGAGGAAGAAATTAAAGTTTTTGATAGCCATATAAAAATTCTTTAAATAATTTTTGATTAGAGAAATGTGTATCAAAACAACTCTGAGGTACCACATCACACCTATCACATTGCCTAACATGGCAAAATAAGAAAACGATAATTGTATGAGATTATGTAGGAATGTTGGAAGACCTATTCGTTGTTGTTGGGACTGTGAACTGATTCAACCATTCTGGAGAGCAATTTTGAACTATGCCCAAAGGGCTACAAATTGTCCTTACTCTTTCACCCAGAAATATCACTTCTATTGCAGAATCCCAAATAGATCATAAAATTGGGAAAAGGGCCCACAGGTACAAAAAAATATGTATAACAACTCTCTTTGTGGTGGTCAAGAGGTGGAAATCAAGGGGGTGCCCATCAATTGGGGAATGGCTGAACAAGGTGTTGTTTGTGAATGGAATGGAATACTATTGTGCTATAAGAAATTATGACCAGGCAGACTTCAGAGAAAACTGGACTTATATGAACAGATGATGTTTGAAGGGCGTAGAACGAGGAGAACATTGTACAAGGCAACAGCCACAGTGTGTAAGGAATGATTTTGATAGGTTTAACCCTTCTCAGAAATGAAAGGATCTAAAGTAATTCCAAAGGATACATGATGGAAAATGCCAGCGACATTTAGAGAAAGAACTGTGGAATTGGAATAGAGAGAGAAGCATACTATTTCCTTTTTTGGTTTATTCTGTTTTTCTTTTCTTTCTCATGGTTTTTACCATTTGGTATGAAACGTCTATGCAATATAACTGATGTGCCCATGTGTTTGACAGAAATGTATGTGAAGAGTTCATATCAGATTGCAAGCCATCTTGGGGAGAGAGGGGGAGAAAATTAAATGGAAGTGAATGTTGAAAACTAAAAATAAATAATTTTATCAATTGGGGGGGAAGAAAGAAAGAAAGGTGATACATGCAAATTTATTGAAATCACCCCTAATGTTCACATGAACTCTTTGTGCCCAACATGTGATAGAACTCAAATTGGTCTCATCAACAACCATTAGACAAAACATAACTTGATTCTAGCACAATGATGTTATTTTGGTGCAATTCAAGGATGGAGGACAGCAAACAACTAACTAAAAGAGAAGAGCTGGAATTTAGATCTTCCCTGAAAAATTCTCAGCTAAAATGCTCAAAAGGACCTGTTATTTCATCTGTGTGACCATTCTGATGAAAAATTCCTATAAAATTCATCCATGTGTTTATACACACACATATACATATACATATATATATACACATCATTTGTAATTCATAGAACAAAACAAGCATTTTCATAGCATAGTAAAATAAAAATGGGGAAAAAGATGATTGCACATGAAACTGCAAATCTAACATACAATTTGCTATTTTCTCCAAATATATAAAAAAGGAAGCATGTAAAGTTCCTTTTTTCTCTTCCTCCACCCTAAATATGACTAGCATTAGACATAAATGTGTGTGTATGTATGCGTGTAAAATTATTCTATACGTTATTCTATTTGTCAATTCTTTCTCTGGATGCAAATTGTCTTTCTTCAAATGTCCTTTCTTTTGAATTTATGTATTTATAATAGTCAAAATGACTTTGTCACTCAAAGTTATTGTTGTTACTTTATAAAGTGTTCTCTTTGTTCTGCTCACTTTTCTCTTCATCATTTCATGCAAGTTTTTCCATACCTTTATAAGATCATTGAACTTATCATCTCTTATAACACTGTAGTATTCCATCACAAGAATACACCACAACTTGTTTAGCCACACCTGAATTGACAAGGATCCCCAAAATTTCTAGTTCTTTGTCATGACAAAGAGGGCTGATACAAATATCATATCATCCATGCCTCCTTAGCATGTATGAAAACTTTGACACGATGTCCATAAAATTTCATTTTAATCTTTACTCAGTTCTCCCAATACTATAATGCTATCTTTGAAGCATATGGGCTATCCAAGTTCTCAAGAAATTTCCATTGCATCTTTTTTTATTTCCTATCAAATGTTTCTTTGATGACTCTTTATTCTGCATCTTAATAATTTCTTATTTGTAATTCAATGTAAACAGCTCAGTCCTACACTGAGTGACTTAAATTATTGAGAATCATGTCTAAGGTCAAAGTTTTGTAAATTTAAATGATCATCTTGGACAATGGTTCTCACATTTTTATTTGTGTTTTTTTTCCTCACAGCATAGTATAATTTTCAAGATTTACACACAGACACACACACACACACACTCACACACCTGTATTTTCCCATTCAAGTCATGGAAAAGTAGTAAAGGAAAGCCACAACACATTTATGTGCTGAGGAATTCTCTTTGAGAAATATTGACCAATTGAAACTCCCTCACTGCACAGATAATTTGGAGGGGGGATAATTGATTCTCCTGAAGTCATACAACCAAGTACTGGCACGTAGAATTAAAACTCAAGTATTTCAAATACTTGATCAGGTTTATACTTATTGCCACACCGTGCCTCCCATACATAGGATAATAAATGCAGAGTTGCATAAAAGTGGGCTTTCTAGAATAACGAATCCAGCCCTATCCCTACTAGAGGGTTCAGTGCATTGAGAGCTAGGTGGGTAGGTCTAGAATCAGCAAAAACTGAGTGTCAAATTCATCATTAGGCACTTCTAAGCTGTGTGACCCTTGGCAAGTAAGATAACCTCTGCTTGCTCCAGTTTTCTAAATTGTACAACGAGGATAATGAACACCTACCTACCTTGCAACGTGGTTGTGAAGATCCAATGAGATCATGGAAAAGTATCCAACAGAATTCTGGCACATACGGGTATTGAATTCATGTGGATTCCTCTCCCTTCCTTTTACAGATGATGAGAATGACACCTAGGAAAGAAAAACATAATTTACAAGTCTCTATGGCAATCAAAAAATTTAGCCAAAGAAACACAACAAAGTCATTACCAAATCCAGCATCCTTTATAGCATGCTCCTGCTATCATGCATGTGTGTAAATACACACAAGCATATGTATACTTAACTTCTGGTTCAAGTGATATGTGTTTTATTTGATTATTTTTAAGGGCTACAGGGAAATCACATATTTTTCACTTAAAAACAATTCCAGAAAAATATGTATGGAAAAGTTGTATGCATATATAACATATTATAAACATATGTAATACATAATAACATAATATATGCACATTATTCGTATATATATCAGTATAGACAAATTTTGAGAAAATTTATTTTGTTTTACAATGAATATTTGTTAAAAGTGATTTTATTTTTTTCTTTTTTATGAATTAAATTTTGTGTTTATTTTTAGTTTACAACTTTCATTTCCACAAAATCTGGAGTTACAGATTTTCTCCCCATCTCTCCCCCACTCACCACTGCAAAACAGCGATACCACTGTACTTCCCCTCCCCCAGTCTGTTCTCTCCTATGATCCCCCATACGCTCTCTGAATTTCCAGTAGGGCAAGATGGATCTCTATGCCCCAGTTCTTGTATATGCAATTTCCCAGTTACAGGTAAAAAATAATAATTCTTGTTTTATATATATAACATTTGGTTTTAAAACTTTGAATTTCAGATTCTTTCCCTTCTTCCCTCATCACCCATCCTTAATGGGGAAGATAAACAATTCAGTATAGGTTGTTCATGTGTAGCTATGAAACACATTTACATAGTGGATGAATTGTGAAAGACTGACTATATGTCCCTCCATCCTATTTCGCCCCCCACTTGTTCTATTCTCTACTTTGACCCTGTCCCTTTTCAAAAGTTTGTGCTTATAAGTTCCCTCGCCCCCCAAACTGCCCTCCTCTTGATCATTCCCCCTATTATCCTCTTCCCCCCTACTCTCCAGTAGGGCGAGATACCCTATTTAGTGTGTATGTCATTCCCCCTCTAAGCCAAAATCAATGAGATTAATTTTGACCCATTCCCTTTTGACTTCCTGTTCTTCCCCTCCATTATAACAGTTTTTCCTTACTTCTATATGAGATAATTTACCCATTCTGTCTCACCCTATCTCCTCTCATTATATTCCTCTCTCACCTCTTAATTTCACCTTTAATTATCATCCCTGACTATTCAATTGGACCTGTGCCCTCTGTCTATGTGTACCTGTAGACATATATACACACACTCACATATGTCTTCATACTCCCACATACTCTCTGATATAGACACATATATGTATACATACACATTTATTTCCCCTTCAACTATTCTCATACTGAGAAAAGTTTCATAACTTACAATTGTTGTTTTTTCCCATATAGGAATGTAAATAGTTCAACTTTGATAATTTCCTTATGATTTCTTTTCCCTGTTTACCTTCTCTTGTTCTCTTGCTTCTTGTATCTGAAATGTCAGCTTTTTCTATTCAACTCTCATTTTTTTTTCATCAAGTATGCTTGAAAGTCCTCTATACCACTGAATCACCATATTTTCCCCTGAAACATGATACTCAGTTTTGCTGGGTTGGTGATTCTTGGCTTTAATCCAAGCTCCTTTGATGTCTGGTATATTATATTCCAATCCCTTCAATCCTAGCAGTAGAAGCTAGGATTACTTTTTTAAATTAAATTGTTTGTTTCCTTTTAGTTTACAGGATTCAATTCCACAATTCCTTGAGTTTCACATTTTGTTCCCCTTCCTCCCCTTCCCCCATGGTGGCATATAGTAAAGTATAAGATCTGTAAATACTTTTACATTATACATTAGTTAGGTTATTGTAGCAGCAAGCACCCCAAGTGTCCTCAGGGTTTGCTGCCAACACAGGTTCTTGGATCTGGCTTTGATAAAGGAAAGCAACTCAAAATGGGTTAATAAGCTTACTTTAATCAGTCAAACATATATGGTTTACCTTGTTCAGGGGAAAAAGGTCAGCACCCTGAACTTCAAAGTACACAGGCAGAAATACCAAGACAGAAACAGATCAAGTAGACAGCTTTCCAAACTGTCCAACCATTATATCCATACCAAATCAACATCTGGGTTTCCATATCTGGGTTTTCAAAGCCAGGGGGCTCTGGACAATGGCTTCCCAGAATCCATATCAAATCACAGAACACTTCTCAAAGTGAGCCCCCAAAACAGAGCTACACATCAAGGCTTATATAGCCTTCTCCTTGCTCAAAGAATGTAACAACCTTTTGGACCCACTGGCCAAACAAAAAGTATCAACTGAAAAACAAGCCTCCCACCCCAGGCTCCAGGTGCACTTTAGCCTAGGGGCAGGGAAGATCTTTAAAATTTACATTCCCATTACAGTTATAAAGACAGATTTTATCAGATGGAATGAAAAATGGTAAAGAGGACATAAAACCAAACAAGAGAAGGAAAAATGTCAGGTGTTTTGCTTCCACCTGGATATAAACTCAGTTCTTTCTAGTTCTTTCTCTGGATGCACATATTTCTCTCCATCATGAGTCTTTTGGGATTGACTTATATCACTGCATTGCTGAGAAGAGTCCAGTCTATCAAAGTTGGTCATCACACATACGTTGTGTCTGTAATTGTGTACAAATTTCTCCTGGTTCTACGCTTCTCACTCAGTATCAGTTCTTATAAGTCTCTCCAAGTAAATATGAAGACCATCTGCTCCTTGTTTCTTATAGCACAATAGTATTCCATAACATGCGTATACCACAACTTGCTCAGTCATTCCCTAATTGATGCCCCCCCCCTTAATTTCAAATTCTTTGCCACCACAAAAAGAGCTGCTATAAACATTTTTGTACATATGGGTTTTCCACTTCTATGATCTCCTATGTAATCCTGACTCACTTTCCATAATATTCAAATTGTTTCTTTTCAGCTGCTTGTAACATTTTCTTCTTGACCTAGGAACTATGAAACCTGGCTATAATATTCCTAGTAGTTTTATTTTGGGGATCTTTATCAAGAGGTGATTGGTGGATTCTTTTAACCTCTATTTTGCCATCTGGTTCCAAAGTATAAGGGAATTTTCCTTGAGAATTTCTTGAAGGGTGATTTCTAGGTTCTTTTTTTTATCCTAACTTTCAGGTAGTCCAATAATTTTTTCAATTTTCTCTCCAGGATCTATTTTCCAGGTCAGCAGTTTTTCCAGTGAGATATTTCACATTGCCTTATATTTTTTCATTTGTTTGGAACTGTTTAATAGAATTCTGATTTCTCATCAAGTCACTAGCTTCCATATGCTCCAGTCTAATTCTGAAGGAAAAATTGTCTTCAGTGAGATTTTGAAATTATTTTTCCACTTCGAAATTTTGGCTTTTAAGACATTGTTCTCCTCATTGACTTTTTAAAACTCTTTTGTAAATTGAGGTAGTCTATTTTTAAGGTGTTATTTTCTTCTGTCAGGTTGTTGACTCTCATTTCTTAATTTTCTTGCATCATTCACATTTCTCTTCCCAATTTTTCCTCCACTTCTCCTATTTGGTTTTCAAAATCCATCTTAAGCACCTCTATGATCTGTAGCCAACTAACATTTTTCTTAGAAGCTTTTGATGCAGGAGTTCTGACTTTGTTGCCTTCCTCCTGTTCCATGATACTATCCTTTTTGTCCACAAAATGGGAGTCATATCAGATTGCTCTGTTTGCTTTGCTTCCTTTGCTTGCTGATATTGCCACTCAATTGCTTCACTTTTCAGATTTTTGCCACAGCAGAACTCTCCTACAAGAGATTGGAGCTTTGTCGCAATCCTTGGTGATTTCTCATTTGCTGGAGCTATTAGTTGGGTGCCCTCTCTGAAAACTCCACATGCTCTGGCAAACTTGTCCCATACCCCAGTATCTCCACCCTAGACAGGGATCCAGATCCAAGTGCGATAAATCAGGACTGATTACCCCTCAGACTGCTTGCTTGGTCCCCCTACAATCTGCAGGCCAGGAACTCTGAGGCAGCCACCTGGAAGTGGCAGCATGTCCTTGGCACCTCAGCTGCTTCTCCCTCTGGGAGTAAAGGTGGGACAACACTCCCAGAACCCTGCTCCCAATCTCTTCTGATCTCCCACTTTTTCTTTGGTATTTTGAGGTTCTTAATTCTGGTAACCTACACAGCTGCTGGTGCTCCACTCTCCTGATGTCCCTCCAGCCATTGCTGATATAAATAAAATAAGATATTAATCTTACATGACTAAAGCATTTTATGCAGTATGCAAAAATATACTCAAGTGTCTTAAATATTTGAAGATTCTCAACTGTCCCTGACTTCTTGGTGAAAATAAATCCTCCTCTTCAATCAGTCTAATTGTGAAACTTCCAAATTTTGTTTTATCTGTAAACTAATTTAATTACTGTTTGAGGTTTCTTTCCTTAGGTGATGAATGAGATTATGAATTCTTAAAACCAAGTTTGGTCAACTTTTATGACATTGTAGGAAGTATGGTATTGTGAATCACTCTTATTTTTACCTTTTTGTGGCATATTACAGGATTGCAAAATGTAAAAAAAATGTTAGCACTTTGCCTTTTTTTCTATAAGGAGCTTTGTCAGAACCCTACCAAGTTTTCATCTTTTTCACTGAGACAGAAACCTATACTTACACATTATAATAAAACCTTTGCTTTTACATCTTTAATTTTTGTACTGTGGTAAATTTATTTGGGAGCAATTAACAAATGAATTCAGAGGGGAGATATTTCTCTCATAACAGTGCAGTCAAATGGCAGTCAAAAGAAAAAACAATGGCAGAGTCACTTCTTGGGAGACATTTTACATTATCTTCAGTAAAAGTAAAACCTTCTAACTTTCTTTTTTAATTAATTAATTAATTTTTAATTTTCAACATTCACTTACACAAATTTTAAATTTTCTCCCCCTCACTCACCAAGATGTCATGCAACCTGATATAGGCTCCACAAACACGTTCCTGATGAACAAATTTTCACCCTAGTCATGCTGTATAAAAGAATTATAATGAATGGGAGATGTGAAAAAGGAAAAAAAAAACAAAGAAAAAAACAAACAAACACACAAAGAAAATAGCCTGCATTACTTGGAATTCATATTATTTAGTTCTTTCTCTGGATGTGAATGGCATTTTTAATCATGAGTGCTTTGAAACTGTTTTAGGTCTTTGAATTGCTGAGAAGGGCTAAGTCTATCAAAATCAGTTATCACAGACTGTGGCTTTTATTTTGTAAAATGTTCTCCTGGTTCTTCTCACTTCACTCAGCATCATTTCATGTAAGTCTTTCCAAGTTTTTTTTTTCTAAAATCCATTTTTTCATCTTTTCTTATAGCACATTGAAATACTTCATATACCAAAACTAGTTCAGTCATTTCCCATTTAATGGTCAAGCCCTTAATTTTTCGCTTTTGGTCACCACAAAAAGAAGCTGCTATAAATATATTTGTGATGTTAGGTTATTTATTTTGAGAGCCTGTGGCAATAAATGAAATCTCAGGGAAGAGGTGCAGTTCGTTGACCTTTGCACATAAGTGGAAGAATATAGGGGACAGTGGATGACTCGCTGCCAGGAACTGAGTGGAGGGGTCTATTAGTTGGTGTTCCTCTTCTGGGCTTATTCGGGAGTGGGGTCGGTGGAAGGAATACCAACATCTTTTATCCCTCTTTATCCTCTCCTAGGTTCCCATCAATATTATATTGGATCCAGCCTCTGCAATGGGAAAACCAGAAAACTGAGGATATCATACCCAGACAACCAGAATTTCAGCTTCCTTTGCCAAAATCCTAGAAAGGTCATGAAAATTGGGAGACTGCCCTTCTCCCTTCAACCCCTTCTGAGGACATTTTTAGGAGTAGTAGTTAAGAGAAGGATGGGAAGTGGGAACTCTCTGCTGTCAGCCTCTTTGGAAGGGGTAGACATTTTCCAGCCTACTGATGAGATTTTAAGACATAACCTGAATCCCTTACCAGGTGATGAATAAGAATTAGGATTGCATTATACTTTGGAGTAGGTGCTTTAAGACAGGATTAGAGTGCAGCTTGGCAGCAGGGCAACTGGCCACTAAGGGGAGTGGACACCTGGGTCTTAGATGGGACAGACGCCTGGCACTGAAAGCTGGGGTTATAATGAAGCCCACTCTTGAGTGTGCTAGAGATTCGGAGAACAGGGAATTGAGGGTTGGGAGGATCTGAATTCCAGGAAAGGTAATTTGGCAGTGAGAAAAGAGGGCTGGATAAGAATGGGGCTGGAGACTAGGATAAAAGATGCTTGGGTCCCTGAGAAGAGGGATGGTATGGAAGAAGAGGAATGAGAGCTGAGGGATCTAGATGCCTGAGTCCCTCAAGGGTAGAAGGAGCCTGGCAGCCTGGGTTCTGGAATAGCAGCAAAATCAGGACTCCAGGATTTTTGCCTGCTATAAATATTTTTGTACATGTGGCTCCTTTTCCCACTGTTATGATCTCTTTGTAATACAACCCTAGAAGTGGTAGTGCTGGGTGAAAAGGTGTGCACATTTTTATAGCCCTTTGGTCACAGTTCCAAATTGCCCTACAGAATTATTGTATCACCTGACAACTCCATCAACAATGAATCAGTGATACAACTTTCCCATATCTTCTCCATCATTTTTCATTTCACTGTTTAGTCATGTTAGTCAATCAGACAGCTTTGTGATGTGGTACCTCAGAGTTGTTTTGATTTGCATGTCTTTAATTAAAAGTCATTTAGAATATTTTTACATGACTATGAGAAGCCATAATTTCTTCCTCTGAAAACTGCCTGTTCATTTCCTTTGACCATTTATATATGAGGGAATAACTTGTATTATTGGAAATTTGACTCAGTTCTCTATATATTTTAGAAATGAGTCTTTTATCAGAGACACTAGGTGTAAAAATTTTTTCACACATTTCTGCTTCCCTCCTAATCTTGGTAGCATTTGTTTCATTTGTGCAAAATCTTTTCAATTTAACGTACTCACTCTGATCAAGGCCTCATTTCTAAAATATATAGAGAACTGAGTCATATCTGTAAGAATGCAAGTCATTCTCCAATGGATAAATGGTCAAAGGATATGAACAGGCAATTTTCAGAGGAAGAAATTAAAGATATTTATGAGCACATGAAAAATGCTCTACATATCTATTGCTTAGAGAAATACAAATCAAAACAACTCTGGGGTACTGCATCTCACCATTCAGATTAGCTAACAAGATGAAACAAGAAAATATTAAATGTTGAAGATATGATAAGAGTGAAAAACTATGCATTTTGGGTGGTATTATTAATTGATCGAGCCATTCTGGAAAGCAATTTGGAACTATGCCCAAAGGGCTACACAATATGGATACCCTTTGATCCAGCAATACCACTTTTATGGCTGGATTCCCAAAAGGTCATACAAGTGGAAAAATTATCCATATGTACAAATATATATATAAGCTTTTTATTTGTGGTCGCAAAGATTAAGAAATCAAGGGAATGCCCACCAATTGGGGAATGGCTAAACAAGTTAAGGCATATGATTTTAATGGAATACCATTTTGCTATAAGAAATGAGTGGCAGATGGACCTCATAATAAACTGAGGAGACATACAAAGTGATGCTTATTGAGAGGAGCAGAACCAGGAGAACTTTGTAAACAATTATAGACACATGGGATCTTCGATAACTGACTTTAATAGACTGGACTCATCTCAGCAATGTGAGGTTATAAAACAACTCCAACGGACTCATGATGGGAAATGTTATAAACACAGATAAAAATTAATGTAGTATTAATGCAGATTGAAGTAAACTACTGGCTCTCTCTATATTTTTATTTAATTTTGTTCATTCTTTCTCATTCATTCCCTTGCTTATAATCTGTCTTTACATCTTGACTAATGTTTAATAAGAAATTATTTGTAGGATCCATTTTGGATTGCAGGCTTCTGTTGGAGGGGAGGGGGAAGTAGAGGGAGTGGGAGAAACTTTGGAACTCAAAAGTTTGTGAAACTGAGTGTTTAAAACTGAAAGTAAATAATTAAATAAGTAAATTTATATACTTTTTAAAAAGAATGTATGACCAGACAATGTGGTGAACTTTTGGTGAAGTGAAGGTGTGAAAACAGAAAATGAGTCCAAGTGTGCCTTTTGCCTTGGTAATAAATATACTGTGAAGAGACAAAGAATATGTTGGTGTACCACCGATGGAACATTGTATTGTAAAACTTTGAATTCCAGATTCCTCCCTCATCACCTACTCTTTCTGGGAAGAGAAACAATTCAATATATGTTGTACATGTGTAGCTATGCAAAACATTTCATGTCTTTTTCTTCTCGTATTGCTACTGCTAACATTTCTAGTACCAAATTTAATAAGAAGGATGATAATGAACATCCTTGTTTCAGCCCTAATCATTTGGAAATGCTTCTAGCTTATCCCCATTGTATACAATACTTGATGGTTTTAGGAAGATGACATTTATTATTTTAAGGAAGTGTCCTTTTATTCCAATACTTTCTAGGGTTTTTAATAGGAATGTGTGTTTTATTTTGTCAAAACACTTTTCTGCTTCTATTGAGATAATCATATGTTTTCTTCTGGGGTTTTTTTTGGTTGTTGTTGTTGATGTGGTCAACAATACTGAGAGTTTTCTGGATATTGAACCACCCATGCATTCCTGGAATAGATCCTACCTGATCAAAGTTTATTATTCCCCTTATGAATTGCTGTAGTCTTTTGGCTAATATATTTTAGTACCTTTGCATCTATATACATAAGGGTAATTTATTTGTAATTTTCTTTCTCTGTTTTGTCTTTTCCCGATTTAGGTATCAGTACCATATTTTTGTGTTAAAAATAATTTGGTAGGACTCCTTCTTCTCTAAGTTTCCTGAATAGTTTATAAAGAACTGAAATCAATTGTTCTTTAAATGTTTGGTAAAATTCTCTAGTAAAGCAATCTGGCCCCTGAGATTTTTTTTTTCCCTTAGGGAGTTCCCTAGGGGACCAAGGAAGATCCCTTTTGGGGATCTTTTTCAGGAGGTGATGGTGGAATCATTCAACCTCTGTTTTGCCCTCTGATTCTAAAACATTAGGTCAATTTTCCTTGAGAATTTCTTGAAGGATGATTTCTAGGTTCTTTTTTTGATCATGGCTTTCTTGCAGTCAAATAATTTTTAAATGATCTCTCCTGTATCTATTTTCTAGGTCGGTGGGTTTTTTTCAGTGTTATATTTCACATTGCCTTCTATTTTTTCCTTCTTTTTGATCGGTGTAATCATATATTGATTTCTCATAAAGGGACTAGCTTCCCTTTAATATAATTCACAAGAATGATTCTCTTCAGTGAGCTTTTGAGATTCTTTTTCTTTCTCTGCTTTTTAAGGCATTTTTCTCCTCATTTCCTGTTTGAGCCTCTTTTACCATGTGTGTTATTCTATTTTTAAGGTGTTATTTTCTTCAGTCAGGTTGTTGACTCTCATTTTTTAATTTTCTTGCATCATTCTGATTTCTCTTCCCAATTTTTCCTACACTTCTCATATTTGGTTTTCAAAATCCTTCTGAAGCTCCTCCATGGCCTGTAACCAATTCATATTTTTCTTCAGAACTTTTAGTGAAGGCATTCTGACTTTGTTGTCTTACTTCTATTCCATGTTTTGATCCTTATTGCCCCCTAAATAGGAGTCTAATGTCAGATTGCTCTGTTTGCTTTGCTTCCTTTTCTTGCTCATGTTGCCACTCAATTACTTGACTTTTGAGTTGTTGTTTTTTTTTTTTCCACAGTAGATGTCTGTTTTCTGAGAGGAGAGCTTTCTCCCAAATATCTGGGGGTTTCTAAGCTTCTTTGGCTATTAATTACCCTCTCTGAATCCTCCACCCCAGGATTTCCACCCTTGACAGAAATCCAGGTCCAAGCAGATTAAATTAAGAGTGCTAACACCTCAGAGTGGTTGCTTGGTCCCCCAATAATCTGCAGGCTAGGTGCTCTGAAGCAGCCACATGGCGGCAGCTGCATGGAAACTCAGCAGCTTCTCCCTCAAAAGGGCAAAGGCCTGACTGCACTCACAAACTCCTGTTCCCACAAAGTCTACACTGACTTTTCACTTTGTCATTGCCATCTATTGGTGGATAATTCTGGATTTATCAAAGGGTCATTGGATTTGAAATGATTTTCTTTGGCACTTACATTTCTATACATTAAACACAAAAAAACAAAAATTCACTTAGGATTTTATCCCATAATAATGATGCTACCCCTTTGGCCAACAAAGAGAGAAGAAATCCAAGAGAACCACACATATGCCAAGAATAAAAATCTTGCCCTTCAATTTTGACATCTTTGGAGTGTTCCCTTAGTTTAAAGCTTCTAAATTTGAATTTTATTCACAGGCTAACGAAACATAACTGATTTCATGAAGATTTATAGACCATAGCTTTACTCTGATGACAAATAAAGTGGAATTTTTTTCACAAATTTCACAGACTTCAGACACTGACACATGTATTTTGAAAGCTGCTGTAACGGCAATATCTGAACATTTTACCAAGGTTCACAAATGAGCAGTTCTCTGCAGCTTCATTAACATAATTGGAACAAGAACTAATTTAGCTCTAGTCAAGTCATTTCAAAGGGACTGATTATTTCCTGATCTCCTTGAAACAGCATTTCAAAGCTATATAGGGACTTTCCTGAGAGACTTAACTAGCAATGTAATTGAATTTTTTACAAGGGAGAAAAAAGTGATTGAACCTCCATAAAGTTTTCACTAATAATGGAAACCTTTTTTTCTTCTTGTTGTTTTCACTTGAGTATAATTCCAGTTCTTAAGGAAGGTGTTAAAGACAATAAGGATTAACTGGAAGAGTAGTAATAAATGTGAGAATCTGCATTGATCCAAATGAATATTATATATTTTAAAGTATTAATACAGTTTTAGGGACAAGTAGATATTCAACAGAGATTGGTCCCAGTATTTACTAATCAAGTAGTGCCCAATCCCTGGGGTGACACATCAGAGATATTTTGACTTTGATAGTGTCCACTCACAAAATACATACATACATAAATAGAACACGAAGTTAAGACAAAAATGAAATATGCAAAATAAAACAAAAAAATTTAATGACATGCATGAGCATCCAAATGAATGTTTTCTTCATTATATGGGGGATATAATATATCAACATTAAGTTAGCCAGATATGAGATTGCATGATAAAAAAAATTCAAAGGTGGTGCAAATGTAGTCATCAAGATAGACAGGAAGTAGAATGTGACCATGACGGAAAAACTTCAGACTCAAAGCTGAGGTATCCGATGTTGATATGTGTTCAAATGATGCTTTTGACTTCCAAGCAGAGGTCACAGCTCCAAACTCTGTCAGGATAAACATTTGAGGCTTGTTTGAGAATTGTAATTCACTTCCCTCCACAGTCTCCACTAAGGCCAGAGATTGAAGTGAAGGGAGAAGAAACCTCTGATGCTGCCCTGAACTTAGGCTGGCCTTTATGTTGGAGCCTGGGAGTAATCAAGTTTATATCAGCATGATTTTTCTAGTGTCCCCCGTTACTTTCTTCTTCTTTTTAAAAAAATTAACTAACCACTAGTTTACATTATTCAGTTCCACAAGTCTTTAAATTACAAAAGTCCTCCACCTCTTTCCCCTCTCCTTATGTAAGTATGAAATCCAATTTAGGTTCTACATATCCCTTCACATTAATCATCAGTCAAAATGTAAAGAAAAATTATGACCAATGGAATGAATGATGAAGAAAAAAATATTAAAAAAATCAGAGAAGGCAAGTAGCGTGCTTCAGTCTGGATTCGGATTGAAGACATTCTTCCTCTGGATGTTTACAGCCTTTTCCGTCATGAATCTTTGGACTCATAACCTTGCAGTGTGGAGATGAACCCAGTCTATCAAAGTCAGTCATCACTGATATGATGTGTCTGCAACTTTGTGCATTTTTCCCAGTTCTGCTCCCCTCACTCAGCCCCAGTTTATATAAGACTCTCCAGATTATTATGAAGTCTATCTGCTCCTGATTTCTTATATATATTCTTTTACATTCATATACCACAACGTGTCTATGCATTCACCGATCAATGACATCATCTTGATGGTCAATTCTTTGTCGCAACAAAAAGAGCAGCTCTATGGGGCAGAGCCAAAATGGCAGAGTAGGAGCAAAAACTTGGGGTGAGCTCTCCCTCCAAACACTTCCAATGCATATAAAAAATGACTCTTAAATTTTAGAGCTACAGAACACTCAAAGTGACAGAGAGAAACAAATCTCCCACTGAAGGAAGCCCACCAGGCAAACATGAAGGATCTACCACACTGAGTTGGGACCCAAGAGCAGTCCTGAAGTAGCAGCTTGGTTCCAGGCCCAGGGCAGCCCCTAAAAGCGGGGGCCAGAACAGACTTAAGGAGAGTGAATCACCAACAGCTATGATGTTTACCAGATTTCTCAACCCATAAAAACCAAAAACAAAATAAAAGATCAGTGTGGAACCCTGTTGTAAAGGGGAGAATGAAGAGCATGACCTGACCCCCGGGGGAAGAAGCAACAGACAGACGGTGGGTGTTCACACTATTGCTCGACTGCCTCAGGAGCTATTGGCCTGCAGAACGCAGGGGCTGAAGTGACCACTGACAGGATAATAGCTCTTGCTTTAACCTGCTGGGTCTGGATCTAAGTCCTGAGTGTTGATCCTGGGGTTTGTGGCCAGTGTGCCAGAGCTTGCTGGGGCTATAAAGACAGCACCTGCCTAACAGCTCCACCAGCTGTGAAAACTCCAGTAATTTTGTAAAAAGCTCTCTCCATTCTGGAAGCAGAGTCTACTGCGGCAAAGAGCTCAAAAATCAAGTAATTGCCTGGCAATATGAGTAAGCAGAGGAACCACAAAGAGACCACAGAATACTTTTGTTGAGGACCAAAAGGATCAAGGCATGGAGTGGTAAGAAGACAATGATGACAACATTTCTGCATCAAAAGCCTCCAAGAAAATTTGACCTTGTCACAGGACTTGGAGGAGCTCAAGAAGGATTTTGAAAATCAAGTAAGAGAGGTGGAGGAAAAATTGGGAAGAGAAATGAGAATGATGCAAGAAAATCATAAAAAGTGAGTAAACAAACTGTTAAAGTAGACCTGAAAATACAACAAAGAAAATGACATCTTAAAAAGCAGACTAATTCAAATGACAAAAGAGGCCCAAAAAGCCAATGAGGACAAGAATGCCTTAAAGAGCTGAATTTGCCAGCTCAAAAAGGAATTTCAAAAACTCACTGAAGAGAATAACGCCTTTAAAATTAGATTGGAGCAATCGGAATCTCATGACATTATGATAAATCAATATATTATTAAACAGTTCAAAACAAATGAAAAAAATAGAAGGCAATGTGAAGTATCTCATTGCAAAAACCACTGACCTGGAAAATAGATCAAGCAGAGATAATTTGAAAATTTTTGGAAAACCTGAAAGCCATGATAAAAAAAGTGCCTAGACACCATCTTTTAAGAAATTCTCAAGGAAAATTGCCCTAATCTCCTAGAACCAGAGGACAAAATAGATATTGAAAGAATTCAAAGATTGCCTCTTGAAAAAGATCCCCAAAAGAAAACTACTAGGAATATTATAGCCAAATTGCAGAGTTCCAGGGTCACAGAGAAAATACTGTAAACAATCAGGATGAAACAATTTGAGTATGGTGAAAACACAACAGGATAACACAAGACCAAGCAGCTTCTATATTAAGGGATTGAACGATTTACAATATGATTTTCCAGAAGTAAAAGGAGCTAGGACTAAAACCAAATCACCTACCCAGCAAAATTGGGTATAATACTTCAGGGGAAAACATGGTCATTCAATGAAATAGAGGGTTTTCAATCATTCTTGATGAAAAAGTAAGAGCTAAACAGAAAATTTGACTTTCAAATACAAGAATCAAGAGAATCATGAGAAGGCAAACAGGAAAAAGAAAACATAAGGAACTTATTAAATTTGAACTATTTACATTCCTATATGTTAAAACAATAATTGTAACTCATAGGACTTTTCTCAGTATGAGGATAGTTCAAGGGAATACACACACACACATATATATATATACACATATATGTATGTATGGCAGAGTGTATGTGTATATAAATATAAATATATATATATGTGATTGTGCGCATATGTGTGTTAATTTAGATATGGACAAAGATGAATTGAATAGGAAGGGATGATACCTAAAAAATAAAATTAAGAAGTGAGAGACAAATTTATTGTGAGAAGGAAAGAATGAGAGATAGACTAGGGTAAATTATTTCATATAAAAGAGGCATGAGAAAACTGTTACAGTGCAGGGGAAGAGGAGGAAGGTGAAAGGGAATGGAACAACTTTATTCTCATTGAATTTGGCTTAAGGAGGGAATGACATACAGTGTCAATTGGGTATCTTACCATAAAGGAAAATAGGGAGGTAGGGTATGAGAGGGGGGATGATAGGAGGGAGGGTAGGGTTGGGGATAATGTAGTTAGAAACAAACATTTTTGAGGAGGAATAGGGTCTAGGGAGAAAATAGAGTAACTGGGGGCAGGATAGGTGGAGGGAAATATGGTTGGTCTTTCACAATATAACTGCTATTGAAATGATTTGTGTAACTACTCATGCACAACCTATATTGAATTGCTTATCTTCCCATTGGGCATAGGTGAAGAGGGAAGAAGGGAAAAATCTAGAATTCAAAGTTTTAAAAACAAATGTTTAAAAAAATTTTTTTACATGTGACTGGGAAATAAATTATACAGGCACTGGGGTATAGAAATTCATCTTACCATACTATAAAGTGAGGGATGGGGTATTGGGGGCAATACATAAGAGAGAACAGATTGGGCAAAGTTGTATTCAGTAGGCTTGCTATTGGGATGGGGGGATGGTTAGGACAAAAAAGCGAGGGTATAAATATTTTTGTATATACAGGTCCTTTTCCCTGTTGAATGATTTCTTTGGGATTCAGCCCTAAAATTGGTATAGCTGCATCAAAAGCTATGAAAATTTTATAACCCTTTGGGCACAGTTCAAAAGTGCTCTTCAGAATGGTTAGATCAGTTCACAACTCCACCAACAATGCCTAAGTGTTCCAATTTTCTTACATTTTCCCCAGTCTTTACCATTTTCCTGTGCTCTCATGTTAGTCAGTCTGACTGATGACATGTGGTACCTAAGATTTGTTTTGATTTCTTATAAATATCTTTAATTTCTTACTCTGAAAAACTGTTTGTTCATATTCTTTGACCATTTATAAATTGTAGAATGATTTGAATTCTTATTAATTTGATTAATTACAATGTGTGTTTTAGAAATGAAACTTTTATTAGAGACACTGGTTGCAATAAATCTTTCCCAATTTTCCACTTCCCTCATAATCTTGGTTATATTGACTTTATTTTTACCAACTCTTTTCAGTTTATTTATTTTTAATTAAATTTTATATTTATTTTTAGTTTACGTCATTCATTTCCTCAAGATTTTGAGTCACAAATTTTCTCCCTGTCTTTCCCCTACTTACCATCTCAAAACAGCTAATTTCCCCTAATCTGCTCTCTCCTATATCCTCCCCCATACACCCTGTAACTTTCCAGTAGGGCAAGATGAATCTCTATACACCAGTGCCTGTATATCTTATTTCCCACTTGCATGTAATAATAATAATAATTTATTTTAAACTTTGAATTCCAGATTCTTTGCCTTTCTCTCTCACCCACCATTACTGTGAAGATAAGAAATTCAATATAAGTTGTACATGTGTGCTATGCAACACATTTCCATTGTGGATACATTGTGAAGGATTGATTCTATTTCCCTCCATCCTATCCCATCCTCCAGTTGTTATATTATTTACTTTGGTGCTGTCCCTTTTCTAAAGTGGGTGCTTCCAACTCCCCCCCCTGATATGTCCTCCTTTCCATCATGCCCCCTCTCATCCCATTCCCCCCTACTCTCTTGTAGGGTGAAATACACTACAGTGTATGTCATCCAGTTCCTAAGCCAATTTCAATGAGAGTAAGTTTATATGTATGTATGTATGTATGTATGTGTGTGTGTGTATATGTGTGTGTATGTGTATATATATGTATATATATATTCATTTGTATTCCATTCAACTCTTTCATACTGAGAAAAGTTTTATAAGTTGCAATTATCATTTTTCCATGTAATGATGAAAACAAATTTCGCTTTGATAAATGTCTTAGTATTTCTTTTCCCTGTTTATCTCCTCATGCTTCTCTTGCATGCTTTATCTGAATGTAATATTTTCAATTCAACTCTGGATTTTTCATCAAGAATTCTTTTTTTTAAAGCAATTGGGGTTAAGCAACTTGCTCAAGGTTACATGGCCAGGTGTTTCTGGGAGGGTGCTAAGTGTCTGAGCCTGGGATTCGATCTCCAGGTTTCTCAACACTGGAGCCAGTGCTCTTACTCACTGTGCTACCTGGCTGCCCCTTCATCAAGAATCCTTGAAAGTCCTCTATTTCATTGAATGACCATATTTTCCCCTGAAACATGATTCTCAGGTTTGTGGGTAGGTGATTTTTTTGGTTTTAATCCCAGCTCCTTTTATCTCTGCAATATCATATTACAAGCCCTTTCGTCTCTCAATGTGGAAGCTGCCAGATCCTGTATGTTACCCTGATTGTGTTTCCAAAATATTCAAATTGTTTCTTCTTGGATGCTGGTAATATTTTCCCCTTGATCAGTGAACTCTAGAACATGACAATAACATACCCAGAAAGTTTCTTTGGGGGCTCTTTTTCAAGAGGTGATCATTGGATTTTTTTAACCTCTATTTTGCCCTCTATTGAAGTTCTAAAACTTCAGGGCAATTTACCTCTAGAATTTGTTGAAGGATGATGTCTAGGTTCTTTTTCTGAACATGTATTTCAATCTTCCAATAATTTTTAAATTATCACTCCTGGATCTATTTTCAAGGGGAGTGGCTTTTCCAATGAGATAGTTGACATTGACTTCTATTTTTTATTTGTTTGGAATCTGTTTAGTACTATTTTGATTTCTCATGAAGTCACTAGATTCCAATTGTTCCAATCTAATTCTAAAGGAATGATTCTCTTCAGTGAGCTCTTGAGATTCTTTTTCCATCTGGTAAAGTTGGCTTTTTAAGGCCTTCTTCTCTTTGTTGGCTTTTTGGGCCTCTTTTGGCTGTTCAGTTAGTCTATTTTTTTTGCCTTTTGGAGGGCAATTGGGCTTAAGTAACTTGCCCAAGGTTACACAGCTATTTGTGTGTGTGTGTGTGTGTGTGGGTGGGTGGGTGTTAAGTGTCTGAGACCAGTCCTCCCGACTCCAGGGCCACAGTGAGTACTATGCCACCTAGCTGCCCCCAAGTTTGTCTATTTTTTAAAGTGTTATTTTCTTCAGTCAGGTTTTTTACTTGCTTTTCATGATTCTCTTGCATCATTCTCATTTCTCTTCTCAAATTTTTCTCCACCTCTCTTACTTGATTTTCAAAATCCTTCTTGAGTTCCTCCATGTCTTGTAAGCATTTCATATTTTTGGAAGCTTTTGTCTAGGAGTTCTGACTTCATTGTCTTCCTCCTGTTCCATTCTTTGATACGTTTTGTCCCCAAAATAGGAATGTAAAGTCAGATTACTAATCTTGCTTTACTTCCTTTGCTAGCGCATGTTGCTACTCAATTACTTGACTTTTGAGCTTTTTGCCACAATTGAACTCGGCTTCCAGAGAGGGGAGCTTTGTCCCAAGTCATTGGGGTTTTTGTCAGCTGCTGGAGGTATCAGTTGGGTGCCCTCTTTACATTCCCCACAAGCTCTTGCTCACTGGTCACACACTCCATGACCTGTACCCAAGATAGAAATCTAGATCCATGCAGATTAAAGCAAGATCAATTATCTTCTGAATGGTCACTTGGTCCCTCTATGATCTACAGGTCAGTAGCTTTGAAGCAGCCATGTGGAGGCATCTGCAGGGCCACCATGCCTCCAGCAATTTGCACTCTTGGGGCAGAGGCCAGACTGTGCTCTGTCCCCTCTCCCCCCATTTCTAACAGAGTTCCACCCTGACATTTTACTTTTTATTTGTCATTTGTGTGTTGATAAATCTTGAAATCTCCACAGCTGCTGGTGATCCACTCTACTGAAGTGTACTCCAGACACTGCTGGTCAGGACCACCCTGGGGCTAAAACCATGGTCTCATGCTGGGCTGGGCTCAGCTCCCAGGACTCTGTGATGGACTCTTCCTGTAGGCCTGCCACTCTGCCTTCAGTCAGAGATTTATTTCTCTCTGTTTCTTTGTAGGTTCTGTAGCTCTAAAATTTGTTTAGAGTGATATTTTATAGATATTTGAGGTGGTTATGGGTGGGGGGGAACTCATGGACATTTCCTCCATCTATACTACCATCTTGGCTCTGCCTTGGGACAATCTTTTGAGGCCAGAGGAAACCGCCTTGCATTGAAGAAGCTAAGAGGGCCAGAGAAGAAAGATCAGGCAGGAAGAACCTATGTTGGTCTTGATCCCTTCATTTCCTCCAAGTCTCCCCTTCCCCCTCCTTTTCTCATGAAGAGAAACAAAAGGCCCAATTTCTTGGTGCACAAGAGGATAAACATGAACACTTGTTCCTCCTTATGGTCGAGAGGTCTTCACCAAAGCAAGTATGAGGTTGGTACTGCAACAGTTATACCAGTGTAGTCACTGGGATGAACAGAACATGTGTGATGCAATTTTCACCTGGTTCGTGTCTCCAGGCCTATATACCTTTGCATGTCAATTGGTGGATTTCTGCCTGGTTTTTTCAAAAGACAAATAAATCCTCTCAGCATCAGGCTCTGGCTGCCTGTAGTCCCATGGGAATTAGGCCATTACAAAGTGTACAGACATATTTTACAGAACTGCCTCCAGTAGCCTGCCTAAAATACTTGCTGGTCATAGTAGATCACCTAACCTCTTGGATGGAGGCATTTCCCGTGCCACGGGCAACTACACAGGCTGTCAGATGAATCCTGCTTGACCAAATCGTTCCTAGATGTGGGATGGTGGAGAGGATAGACTCAGACCAGGGGATATATCCCACTGCCAGGGACCTTAAATCTGTATCTCAGACCTTAGAAATTATCTGGGAGCTGCACACTCCTTGGCACTCTTCCTTTTCTGGCAAGGTATAAAGGATGAATCATAAAATAAAGATACAGCTCACTAAATTGACAATTGAAACCCACAACCATGGACTACATTCTTCCTGCTAGCCCTTGTCAGGATTGTAATTAAGGTGTGTGAGAGAGGAATGTATTGGGTAAAGGGGAAAGGGAAATGTGGAATGTGTGGTAAATTATCTCACTTAAAAGAGACCAGAAAAGCTTCTACGATGGATGGCAAGAAAGTGGAGGTGAGAGGTAATGAGTGTATTTCACTCTCATTAGTTTTGGCATAAGGAGGGAATATCATATAGATTCAGTTATGTACAGAAATCCATCTTACCCTACAGGAAAGTAAGGGGGAAGGGAATGAAATCTGGGGCTATGACAGATAGGAGGGCAGATGGGGTGAGGATGTAGTCAGAAGCAAACACTTTTGAGGAAGGACAGGGTCACAGGAGGGAATAGAAGAAATGGGTGGCAGGATAGGGAGGAAGGAAAAATACTTAGTCTTTCACAGAATGACAAATATGGAATTGTTCTGCATGACTGCATATCTATAACCAATTACAAATTATTTGCCTTCTCAAAGAGTGTGGGTATGGAGGGAGGAAAGGAGAGAATTTGTAATCCAAGATTTTAAGAAATTAATATTAAAAATTGCTTTTCCATGCAACTGGGAAATAAGATATACCAGCAAGAGGGGAAAGAATTCTATCTTGCTCTATAGAAAAATAGAAGGGAAGGGAATAAGAGAGGGAGGAGTGATAGGAGGGAGGGCAGATTAAGGGAAGGGGTAATCAGAATGCATTCCATCTGGAGGGGGGGAGAAATGGAGAGAAAATTTGGAATTTAAAATCTTGTGGAAAAACAAATGTTCAAAACCAAAATAAATTAATTAATAAAAAAATGTGTTAGAATTTGAATTTGATAACCTTTTAAAATACTCATGAATTCATGCAAAATTTAAAAAGTACTCTTTCATGTTAACAAAAAATAAAATTTCATTTACAAAATAATATTTTAAATGAGCAAAGCATATATCATGTTTTTCCCCCAATAGTCATTAGTGCCTCAAATGATAAAATGTAGCTAAATCATCATTTCTTCTTCATTCAATCTTTGGTTTTGATTGGAATATATGAAAAAAAAATCTTACCTCACATAATTGGAAAAAGGAAGGTGTATTTTTGCAAGCAAATTACATCTGATGATGATGATGAAAGAAATGATGATTATAATGATGACAATATTTATAATCACATGTATCCTCTTAAAGAGTATTGGAGATCTCCAAGGGGCCTTAATGTTTTTGAGAACAATAGTTCTAGGGAAATCTATATGAATAAAAGTTATAAACTTATAATGTTATAAAGAATAGGAATTTCTTACACAAAAGTATTTACAGTTTTAAACCTTATCCCTATTATACTGATCAACTTTATCCTTTAAGAAAATATAAAGCAGGGTGGCCAGGTAGCACAGCGAGTAAGAGCACTGGCCACAGTGTCAGGATGACATGGGGATCAAATCCGGGCTCAAACAGTTAACACGCACCCAGAAACACCTGGCTGTGTAACCTTGAGCAAGTTACTTAACCCCAATTGCTTAAAAAATATAAAGCAGAAACAGATAATTTAGGTAATTTACTTCTTTAGAACATAGTATGGTTTATCTTAGCAAAAACATCTAAATTGGACTTTTTATGTAAATTGAATTATTTGTTTGTAAGCACATGGAGATTTTGGTATAACACTAAATTTCCTAAAAAATGTGGGAAAAAATTTTAGATAAGTTTCAACTTATTCAAAGATTTGTTTAATTATATTTAATGGAATATATATGTATTTACATTTGCATGCATGCATGCATGTATGTATGTATATCTCTACATATTTATCCTATTATTTGTTATCAAATAAGAAAAGAGTTCTTAAAACGAGAATACACTTTTGCACTGGAGTGAAGATATTTCTTCTTTGGAGCCAAGCTTGTTCCCTTTAATTTCAAATAAGTGGTGGTTTTAATTTTCTTGGTAGTAATCATTCTGTTTAGTGTTTTCTTGGATCTGAATACTTCACTTTACATCAGTACTTGTTAGCTTTTCTGTATACCTCTGTTTATATTATGTTGGTTATCTCTTACAGAATAATTATATACCTATATGTATGTGTGTATATATACCTTTATACACACATACATGTAAGTATATGATTATACTGTATGCATATAGACACCATATATATGCACACATACCCATAAACACTAAAATTGGCTTAGATAATAATCAGTGACCACCTATTGTAATTTCATTGCTTTCATTCCACAGGAAGTAGTTACAAATACATTAGTGCATGTCTATATGATTAGTTACATTTTGTGGATAATATACTGAACCATTTCATTATTTTTCTTTCAATGACTCTGTTTCTTTGGGAAATAGTCTTATCAGTTTACAGCTCCACTATCAATGCATCAATATCCTTGGTTTTCCATAATTGCTCCAGTATTGATCTTTCCTATTTTACTCAATTTTCCTAATTTACTTTTTGTGGGTGTATATTAAACAGTATCATATCATATCATATCCTATCAATCTATCTGTACAAAAACAAACATATATATATATATGTATATATATATATGATATTCCCTCCCAGTATTTTAGCAATAATTAGCCTCAAAATTATTTAGCATTAGTGGGGTACATCTTCCTTCCTTCCTTCCTTCCTTCCTTCCTTCCTTCCTTCCTTCCTTCCTTCCTTCCTTC
>NW_027185653.1:9078871-9093637 GCF_028583685.1 Petaurus breviceps papuanus
TTCCTTCCTTCCTTCCTTCCTTCCTTCCTTCCTTCCTTCCTTCCTTCTTTCCTTCCTTCTTTCCTTCCTCCTTCTTAGTCTCTTTTTTCCCTTTCTTTCCTACCTATTTATCCACCCCGGTTTAAAGAACAGAATCATGTTTGTCCTATGAAAAATTCTGGTAAAGTGCCCTCTTTCTTGTGAGCTCCATGGGAATACAAATTATTTTTTCATTGTATTTTTATCCTTAAATCCTCTACAATGCACGGTACATAGTAAGCCCTTAATAAACTAAATTAGATTAAAATAATAGTAGACCCCAATTAATAAAATAAATAATAAATAAAACAAAAAATAAATGATTATTTGATTTTGACTAATTTTTACAATACAATTATTAGTTTTTACTTAAGTGCTTCATAGGTTTCTTTGGTAAATTGATCTGGGCAAGATATCCGCTTCTTCTCTCTCACCTCCCATGATTGATTTATGATATTCATGGGTTTTGGCTGTTGTTGCTACCATAGCATGAGTGCTTGTTAAATCTATTAGAGTAGGAATTATTTGATGCACAAGTCAGGAATCAGAGACAATGTTGTCCATTCCAACTCTCAACATTTTTAAATCCATGATTATTCTGTACTTTATTATTTAGATTTTTTTTCCATTTTATTAAGCAATGAGTATTTCTGAGTCACCAACCATGTGCCAGGTACAGCTGAAGTGGAAAAAAAGAAAAAAAATAATTTAAGAATTTATATAGTCGGGGGAATTATATTGAGGAAAACAACATATTCACATGTAAAAATATATCCAGAATGCAGCTCAAGTTCTACTGATATGGGAATGTATCCCCATTGGTTTAGAGTAAATCTCCACACCTGCATGAGGGGATGAGTGGAGTTTTGACTCTCTACTTTGATGCTAGATCTTTCCTAACCCAGGAAGTACTGCTGTATATACTTTGTTGAATATATGGAAACTCTCTTTTATTCAATGACCTCACTAATGTATATGATGGAATGTTAGGAGCCAAGATGGTGGGGTAGAAGCAGGACCTCCCTGCTGCTCCTGCTTCGATCTTGCCCAATCCACGTGAAAAGGGGACTCTAAACAAACTTTGAAGCTGCAGAACCCACAAAATGACACAGAGAAGTTAACTTCCCGCTGAGGACAGCCCAGCAGGCCGGCAGGAATCGGCCAGCGCTCTGCGAGCCGAGCCCAGCCCCACACCGAGGCTTTAGCCCCAGGTGGGCCTGAGCACCCGCAGCCAGAGGGATGGTCATTCAGTGGAATAGAGGACTTTCAAGCATTCTTGCTGAAAAAAAACAGAGTTGAAGAGAAAATTTGACCTGAAGTTTCAAAAAACAAGAGAGGCATGAGAAGGTAAACAGGAAAAAGGAACCATAAGTAACCTATCAAAGTTGAACTATTAACATTCCTACATGGAAAAACAATATTGTAACTTATGAAACTTTTCTCAGTAGTTGAAGGGAATAGAAAAAAAAAATATATATATATATGAGGGTATATGGGCATATGAATACATATGTGAATGTGTGCATATATGTTTACAGATAGAAGGCACAGGACCAATTTAACAGGAAGGGATGATACTTAAAAGGTGAAATTAAGAGGTGAGAGAGGAATATAATGAGAGGATATGGGGAGAGACAGAATGGGGTAAATTATCTCATACAGAAGAGGCAAGGGGAAATGGTTACACTGGATGGGAAAAATAGGAAGGCAAAAAGGAATGGGTCAACCTTATTCCCATTGAATTTGGCTTGAGGAGGAAATGAAATACACACTAAATAGGGTATCGCACCCTACAGGAGAATAGGGGGGAAGGGAATGAGAGGGGGAATGATGGAAGGGAGGGCAGGCTGGGGGGAGGGAACTTGGAAGCACCACTTTTGAAAAGGGACAGGATCAAAGTAGAGAATAGAACAAGTGGGAGGTGGGATAGGAGGGAGGGAAAAATAGTCTTTTACAATATATCTACCATGTTATTGTTTTGCATTAGCCACACATGTACATCCTATACTGAACTACTTATCTTCCCAGTAAGGGTGGGTGACAAAGGAGGAAGGGAATGAATCTGGAATTGAAAGTTTTATGATCAAATATGTATGTGTGTGTGTGTGTGTGTGTGTGTGTGTGTATACTATTATCAATACTATTTTACATGTAATTTGGAAGTAAGATATACAGGGACTGGGCCATATAGATCCATTGGAAAAGTCAAAAGGGGTATGGGAGAAAATATGGGAGAGAGCAGATTGGAGGAGGGGATATCCTGTGGGACTGCTATTTTGGGGCAGTGGGTAGGGGAAAAATGTGGAGAAAATTTGTAACTCAAAATCTGGCACAAATGAATGATGTAAATCAGAAGTTAATAAAGAATTTTTAAAAAATGATTGAATGTTGAAGTCAAAATATTTGTCTATTTTAGTTATTTTCCTTTAATTTGAGATGGGAGAGAGAACACAAGACTTTTTAATTCTCTTCACTTTCTTCAAATTCTTCAGTCTCTGTGGGTTCTCTATTAACTTCACTCATTTCTGGTTTCTCTTTCAACAAAATACACTCATGCCAACTTAATAGAAAAGACTCAGAGTAATATGGTAGAAAGAGCTTTATCTGGTGACTATAACATTAAAAAAGAATCATTGGGGAAAGCGAACAAATATGTTGCAAAGTTTTCACAAGATACTTTGTTATGCCAATATAGAATGTTTATTTTTCTTGCTTTTACTAAATTTTCCTAAGTTGCAATAAATAATAAGCTCATAAACTTGCAATTTTTGTTAGCCTATTTGAATTCTTTAGTGGAAAGGTTTTCCTATTGTTTTTAGTGAGGTTTCAATTCAGGAGAAATGTAGAACCCTTCAAAGTCTGCCTAGACATTCCAAACTGTTGAAGTATTTCATAGAAGTTTAATACTGATTTAAAAGAAACTTCCTTTGGAGATACAGTCATATCCTTCCTGGTGAACTCTTTTGAATATAATGCAGGGCTGTGTTAGGAGTGATTCCATGCTACTCAAGAGAACAAATGTCACAAATATTCCAAAGCAGTAGATGATCTTTTAAATATATCGAGTTGAATACTGTATTTTATGCATTTTTCTTTTATTGTATTTTATATGGTATATATTTCTTTCATTTTCTTCCTAATTAAGGTTGAATATTTTGTATTTCATGGGTATTTCCCAGCTGTCCATTTGAGAGGAGTGACTATCTTGAATTGAAAAATTCATTGTGGACAATCTGTAAAGTGTTATAATATGCCTATGAGAGAAGTGTTATTTGTATTGAACAGATGGAATTATGGAACCATACAGAGGTTAGGGTGACTTGCTGATCAAAGTACATCAAGCTCTGTATGGGGTTTAGTATATCTGGATAATTTCATAGCATATATGTGGATTTTTGCTAGACTGCAGTACCTACTTGTTTTTTCCAAATACTGGAAAGAGATATTGTTACCGTAAATACTACTAATCACTTTCTTGACATTGCTAATGGTTGCTTATATGAATGAATGAAAGGAGTAAAAACATTTATTAAGTATGTACTTTGTGTAAAGTATTGATAATGCAAACAGAAAAGTACAACAATCTTCTCTGAAGTACAAATTTTAATGGGGGAGACAGTATATAGGGAAGCTTTAAGTTGCATGTGAGAAAGAAAATTCTTCTCATAGTCCTTAGGGTGAAAACTCAAGGCAGATACTATGGCCTCTGCTATAGTTTCATTTCTACTAATAAAATCATATTGGTATCTGACACTGAAGCATCATGTGCACAACAGAATATATGAGAGGATTCAAAATATATTGTAGTAACTTATCATTTCAAGAAAGTCTATATGATAAATTCTGTGCATTTTATTGAAAACTGCCCTTCTTTGCTTCCTTGTAGATTATCGTTTGTTCTCTGCTGTACACTTTTTGCTTTGATTTTTCCCCCTATCCACCACCCGAATCTAAAATTTTGTGTAGATACATTTATATATAGGTATTGATATAGAGATAGATAGATAGATTGATAGACAGACAGATACATAGATAGATACATGTATTCATGTATATACATCCATCCATCCATATATAAACACATGCTTTCCCTAGAGATTCTACTCCTAATGTTGTCATGTTTCTGCATGTCTTTTTTTCCTATATCTCCTAACTCCTCTACTTTACTTCTACCTGATACTATGCATTCCTATTACTTAATCTCCTCCCGCTTAATTTGACCCCTATCCTCCCATTCCCCTAAATCTAAACATTTTTACATCCCTTTGACCTATGCCATCTCTGATTCCTCTAAAGATCCCAAATTTATCCTCTCCCCCCACCTCCTTAGAGTTTTATTTCTTCTGAATTTTTAAGACTTTTAGGCTCTTCTAGATGTATATTGTATTTCCCCCTCTTAAACCAATTCTTGATAAAAGTAGAATTTTAGAATTAACAGCATCCCTTCCCCCATCTATTTCCTTGGTATCCCTTCTTCCCCTTTCACCTCATTTGTATAAGATAATTTTTCTTTTAGCTGTTCTTGAATGGTTTTACTTTTTGAAGTCATATCATACTCAGGTCTAGCCCAAACTTTCTTAAAAGTTACATAAATAGTAATAACAACCTTACACATAGGTTCAAAATTTTTCATACCTAAAAGGCAAATATTTTATTATTTTTCAGTCCGTTGTAATTAGTCATTGGTATGTACCTTATACTCAAGTTGGCTGTTGCATGTCAAATCTTCTATTGAGTTAAGGTTTTGTTTTGGTTTTTTTCTTTTATAGAGTCCTGAAAATCTGAAAATTGATAAAGTGCTTATTTTTCCATTCATAATTATATTTAATTTTGTTGAGTATGATATTTGAAGTGCCCACCAGAAATTATACACCAAAGGCCCCTTAAACCTGCTAGAGGGGACCCCTACTAGCTTCCTTGGAAACCACCTAATAGGCCCCAGTAGTAAAGAAATGTTTCGCCTGTCTTGCTAAAAACATGCCACAGATTCCCACGAATTCAGGTTTGTTTATGTTTGTATCTAAGGCTTTGCTAAGGGACTATGGCTTCGCTTCGCTTCAGTAGAAATAATATTAAGGCTTTGCTTCAATAGGAATAATACTGAGAATGCTTTGCTTCATAGAAACAAGATTAAAGGCACTGCACCCCCTCAGAAACATGTTCTGTTGCTAGCAGTCACATTGTCTATACAATTAAGTCTAACAGGAGCTCGGGGCTGTCTTTCCCTTGGAGAGGCGGCCCCGGCCGGGTAATACACACTCCTATCAAAGCATTCTTGATTTTGCTGCCTTACTCTATCAGTTATTCATCACAATATTTTTGGCTGGAGGGTATGTTCTTTCGCTCTCCAATATACAGTGTTCCAATATCTCTGTTCTTCTAGTATCACCAGTGATAGGTCTTCTGTTATTCTAATTATGCTATGGTCACATGAAATTTTTGTTGGTAGTTTTTGGTCATAATATGAGGGTTTCCTTGGCTTGAGGGTTTCAGAAATTAATTATCATATTTCTGTGAGTTTTCCTCATAGGATCTCATTCAGGTGGCTATTGATGGATTGTTCCTTTTTCTACTTTGCCCTCTTGTCCTAATGCTTCAGGGCAATTTTCTTTAATTTTTTCTTGTATTAAAATATCAAGAATCTTTTTATCAGAAATTTTGGATAGTCCAATTATTCTTATATT
Source organism: Petaurus breviceps papuanus (assembly GCF_028583685.1). Classification (NCBI taxonomy): domain Eukaryota; kingdom Metazoa; phylum Chordata; class Mammalia; order Diprotodontia; family Petauridae; genus Petaurus; species Petaurus breviceps. The sequence goes on from NW_027185653.1 coordinate 9,084,574, forward strand.
TTTCTCTTTTTGATCTGCTGTCTAGATCTATTGTTTTTCTCATGAAACACTTTAAATTCTCTTGTAATTTTTCATTATTTATGTTTTTTTTTGTAACTTTTTCATCTCTTATAAATTTGTTGGCTTCCTATTGCCCAATTCTAAATTTCAAGGAGTCATTTTCTCCCTTAAGATTCTGGATGTCTGATTGGTTCCAGCCTCAGATACTTAGCAACCATACACAATAATTGGCCATGTAACCTTGAGCAAGTTACTTAGCCCCAATTGCTTTTTAAAAAGATTTTGGATCTACTTTTCCAGTTGGTTAGCAGGACCTACCCAGAGAGCTGGACAAGGAACTGGGAGCTGTCTGCCATTGGACTCACTTGACAATCTGGTGAATCCATGTAGAATCTGGGACCATGAAAGGAGATCCAGGGAATCTGAGAACTGGCCCCAAATGAAGATGAAAATCCCTGTCTTGGATACTGAATAGTGATGAAATTGTAGTTTACTAGTTACATAGGGGTGGAGGGTTGTGTATTCTCTAATGATTCTACTTAGTGATTAATGATACTTAGTAATTGATTGCTGAATACGTGACTGATTGAGTTAATTCAGTGTGCCCCATGAGTGGAAGACTTTGACTATTGTACTTTGGTGCCCCATAGGTGGAAGACTTTGACTATTGTACTTTAAGATGATTGATCTTTGTTCTAAATATTGTGATGACTTTGGTGAAAACTATGTGGCCATTTTAATGATAAGCTCTTATGAATATTATTTTGTTATTTTCTGTGATAAGTTGTAGCATTATGAATGCTGTAACTTGATTTTCTGTGAATGTTTTGCTTTGACTAGTTAAGGAATAGAGTGTTCACTCTACTGTGTAATCAGAACCTTAAAAGTTGTTCCCAGTAGCATTCTTCTGGAAAGCTGCTCATTCATGGCATTACAGCTTTTCTGTCACAATCTTCTTTTCCTTTTATTCTCATTTTTCTTTTAAATATTTTTCTATCTCTCTCATTTGATTTTTAAAGTCTATTTTTAGGGTCTTCATTGAATTCTTTTTGGGCAGGTGACCATTTAATATTGCTCTTTGGATTAGAAAAGGGTTTCTTTGCTTTGATATCCTCCTTGAAGACAAACCCCAGTTCTCCCTATTTCCACAGTGGTTCTCTATGTTTGGATTCTTTCTCTTTTGTTCATATGTGGTAATAATTTAGTTTTTATAATCATCTGTAGTCCTAGGGTATGGGGAATGGTGACTCTGACCCCTGATCCTCTTCAGTTTTCTCCTCTGACTTTGAACTCAAACCAAAACCTCCAGCCTCCTGTAAGTGGCTACAACCTGTGGTTTTCTACTCTACTGTTTCTTCACCCACTGGGTATATGTTGGTTTCTTCTCACTACCACAACTCTTTACAGCTCAGTTAGGTCTGGTGTTCATTGCCAGCAGAGGTTCCCTTGAATCTTCTCTAGCTTAGATAGCCAATTCCCATCATTGTCCCCTTAATATGTTTCTTAATATTGCTAAACCTCCTTTATCATCCTAAATAATGTCTCTCAGAATTATTTAATTATCCCACCTCCCCTGAAGATACATATTTCCTAATGTAATTATCATTTCTTAATGTAAAAAGAGCGTAATTCTTTCTTAGCTATGCCCCCACCCCTCACAAACTTATTTATCAAAAGCAATTTTTGAACATCCAATTTATTTTGAGGTTTCTTTCAGTTTTTAAAATATTTTTCACTATGTAATTTTCCCCAGTTACAAGTAAATTCAATATTTCATATTTGTTTTTAAAACTTTGAGTTACAAATTATTTTCCTTCCTCCCTCCCCAGCATCCCCTCATTGAGAAGGAAAGCAATTCCATATGCGTTATATATGTGTAGTCATGCAAAACTTAGCTGTCGTCATCATGTTGTGGTAGAAAACTTAGACAAAAAAGAAAAACTTAAGAAAGTGAAAAAAATTTCCTTCACTCCGTATTCAGACACCATCAATTTTTTTCTCTGGGCATAAATAGCACTTTTTATCGTAAATACCAAAGTTGTCACATATTGTTGTATTGCTGAGAATAGACAAGTCATTCACACATGATAATCTTATAATGTTACTTTTACTTTGTACCCAGTACATTTCAATTTCTATCAACCCATGTAAGTCTTTCTAGGTCTTTCTGAGAGCATCTCACTCATCATTACCTATATCATAATAGTATTCCATCACAATTACATATCATAACTTATTTAGTCATGCTCAAATTAATGAGTACTCCCTTATTTTCTAATTATCTTTGCCAAGTAAACACTAAACGAGGTCACAAAGTGGCAGACATGACAGAAATGACTCAGCAAAAAGAGCAAAATCATGAAGTATGATAATAGTGATGATGATAGTGATGTAATCGTCAAGTTATTGTTGAAAAAACCTCCAAAATCTTCCATGAAAACTGTATTTCTCACTCAAAACTAATAAAAGAGTTACAAATGCTTCAACATTTTCATCATTGTTATGGTTATTAATCTTTTAATATGAAAAATAACCTAATTTGAACAACTCTACATTTAAAATATCCAAGTTTGTACTAAGAACCGTACTTTTAGGCTACCTTTTTATACATTACTAACCACTCCAGCCAAAAGCTGAATAATCGAATAGAGAAAATGCAGAGTTTCTATGTTCTTGTCAGCAGCAGACACAGTGCTGAAATGACATGGGAGTGGAATAGGAAGGAAAAGGGTGGAGGTGGAGCAATGGAATCACTGTTCTCTAGTATTTGAACACACCTTTGCAGTTACCTTTGTAATGACCATGGACAGCTCTGAAGGGGAGATAAGCGGAAGCACTCTATAGGTTAAAACTGGATGCTTAGAGCCAGTCATCCTGTGTTCTCTTTCATTACTTCTTTCTTGCAGGAAGTCTTTCTTTTTCCATTTGGATCAAAATACTCACTCCACTTCAGTGACCTGTCCTTGTTCTACTTGGGTCGAATTTCAATGCTCTTTTTCTGTAACTTCAGGGAACTATACAAACTGGTCTATATCATCCACCCTTTTCACCAATAGTTTTGTGTCAAGATTGATTAGAATAACTATTTTAATGGGGTAAAATACAGCTTTAAGTATAATTATATTTCCACTTAAAGGACTTTGTCGATCACTCCTCTAGTATTTATCATTTCCTGTATCTCTTCTGTATGAAGAGATGTGCTGAACTTTTAGGGAAGAAGGACAGGGCTATAGGACGGATTATGATTTGTAACCTGCTTTTAAAAGAAATGCTTACTTAAACTGAGTACAATGAATTCATAAATAGGAATGAATTCACAATTTGCACAAAGGTCTAAGTAAGTGATCAGGATTGCCGATACTTTCTTTCATTTTCAGTGTGTGTGTGTGTGTGTGTAACAACAATTGCCCCCCAAAACGTTCTCATTCACAATGATTTTCCCCATCTACAAGGTTCTCAATTGAAATTATCTGCTAGTGAAATTATATTGGTTAACATGTATTGCAATAATGAATAATGCAGACATTTTTCTTATCTTTAAAATGATTAGTGATTTGCTTTAAGAGCTTTATTCTTACAATTTCCAGTGACTGTCTTGTACAATTTAATTTAATGAATCCCCAAAAGAGAAAATTACTCTTAACCACAAACAAAATACTAAATTAAAAAAATCATCATTTGACCTCACAGTTTTACAATGCAATGAAATCTCAAATACTTTTCAACATTTCATTTATTTCTTTAGGTTAATTTGTGTGTGGAAGGGAGGAAGGCAAAAGAGTGGTTTATATTTGTGATTTTATAAACATCGGTAACTCCTATTGTCATTGTGAAGACCCTCTATAGGTAATGCAATGTAGGGTACTGATGTGCTAATGATACTACTAATACTAATTATAGTACATCTAGAATGAGTCAGGGGCAATAATTGAATCCAAATATTCCTGATATACAATCTTCTAAACACTATGCCAAAATACCTGGTTTATACCATTTTCTCCCAACTTAAAATATTTTTTAAAATTCATTAAGCTTTCAGGAACTGAACATAAATTGTTTAAAAAATTAAAAAAAACTACATTGTTATATAAAGTGTCAAGTAATATAAGAATAAAATGAAAATGATGAATTAATAACATTTAATAAAGTACTAAAGTAGCACTTTTTGAGTACTTTTACATAATGTAGATAGTGGACATATTATCATATCATTAGAATAATCTTTTTTGTCACTTAAACTTTTGTTTACTTCTCTTTAGTTTTCAACATTCATTTCCACAAGATTTCGAGCTAAAATTTTCTCCCCATTTTCCCTCTGCCCCAACCATAATATAGCCCACCTACTGAATACCCCTACCCCCAAACTGCTCTCCCTTATATTTTGCTCCCCCCTCCCAAATTTGTAGTAGGGCAAGATGGATTTCTACACCCCAGAGACTGTATATCTTACTTCCCAGTTCCATGTAAAAACCAATATTTTGAGATTTGTTTTTCTTTTAAACTTTGTTTTCCATATACTTTCCTTTCTTCCCTCCTCACTCACCCCCACTGGGAAGACAAGCAATTCAACATAGGTTGTACATATGTAGTTATGCAAATCAATTACATAATAGTTATATTTTGAAAGACAAATTATAATTCCCTCTATCCTATCTTGCCCTCCAATTATTCCATTTTCTGTGTTGATCTCTCTTTTTAAAAGTGTTTATTTCTAACTACCATCTACTCAAAATCTGCTGTCCTTTCTATTATACCCCTCGTTTTCTCCCCCATCACAATCCTGTATGTCAAGATACCCAATTGAGTGTGCATGTTATTCCCTCCCTAAGCCAAATTCAAGGAAAGAAAGGTAGACCCATTCCCTGTCTTCTTCCTACTCTTCATATTCATTGTAAAAACTTCCTCTTCATTGTAAAAAACAAAAAGAGAGAGAGACCCAATGGAGTGTGCATGCATTACCTTCCTAAGCCAAATTCAAGGAAGGAAAGGTAGATCCATTCCCTTTCTTCTTCCTACTCTTCCTCTTCATTGTAAAAACTTTCTCTTGTCACTTTTATATGAGATAATTTACCATATTCTATCTCTCCCTTTTTCCTTCTCCCATTATATTTCTCTCTCACCTCTTAATTCCATTTCTTAGTTATCATACCTTCCTTTTCAACTGTGCCCTCTGTCTATGTACCCATATACAGACATATACTTGCATTCACATATGTATTTGTACACATGTACACCGTATTTTACATGCGTATATATGTATACATACATGCATATATGTATGCATGCATGTATATATATTCCCTTGAACTATCTTTTTTTGTTTGTTTTTTGGAGAGGGGAAGGTAGGGCAATTGGGGATAAGTGGCGTGCCCAAAATCACATGGCTATTTTTTGTGTTAAGTGTCTGAAGCCAGATTTGAACAGCGGTAATCCTGACTCCAGGGCCAGCGCTCTATTCACTGTGCCACCTAGTCACCCCCTACTATCTTCTTACCGATAAACTCATGATTTAAAATTACTGTCTTTCCATGTAGTAATGTAAATAGTTTAACTTTAGTAAGTTCCTTATGGTTTCTTTTTCCTTTTTACCTTCTCATGCTTCTCTTGCTTCTTGTTTATGAATGTCAAATTTTCTATTCAACTATGGTTTTTTTCATCAAGAATGCTTAAAAGTCCTCTATTTCATTGAATAACCATATTTTCCCCTGAAACATTATACTCAATTTTGTTGGGTACATGACTTGGTTTTAATCCCAGCTCCTTTGACCTATGGAATGTCATATTACAAGCCCTTTGATCACTGAACAGGAGCTTCCAGGTCCTGTGTTATAACGTTTGTGTTGCCACAATATTTAATTTATTTCTTCTTGGCTGTTTGTAATAATTTCTCCTAAGTAGTTTTCTTTTTGACATCTTATTCAAGAGCTGATGGGTGGATTCTTTCAACCTCTATTTTGCCCTCTGTCTATAAAATGTGCAATTTTCCTTGAGAATTTCTTGAAGGATGATTTCTAGGTTTTTTTTCAATCATGGCTTTCAGGTAGTGCAATATTTTTAAATTATCTCTCCTAGATTTGTTTTCCAGGTCAGTGGTTTTTACAATGAGATATTTCACTTGGAGTTCTATTTTTTCTTTTGTTTAGATATGTTTAATACTTTCTTGATTTCTCATAAAGTCACTAACTTCCATTTGCTCCAATCTAATTCTGAAGGGATTATTCTCTTCAGTGAGTTTTTGTGATGCCTTTGCCATCAGACAAATTCGGGTTTTTAAGACATTCTTCTCTTCATTGACTTTTGAGCCGCTTTTGGCATTTGAATTTGTCTATTTTCTTTTTTTTTTTTTGCTTTTTGGAGGGGGAAGGCAGGGTATTTGGGGTAAAATGACTTGCCCAAGGTCTCATGGCTAGTTTTTGTGTTGTGTTATTTTCTTCAGTCAGGTTGTTGACTCTCTTTTCATGATTTTTTGCATCATTCTCATTTCTCTTCCCTATTTTACCTCCACTTCTCTTATTTGGTTTTCCAAACCCTTCTTAACCTCCTCCATATCCTGTAACCAATTCATATATTTCTTGGAAGATTTTGGTGAAGGGGTTCTGACTTTGTTGTCTTAATCCTTTTCCATGCTTTTATTATTTTTGTCCCCAAAAAAGGAAACCAAAGTTGGATTGCTGTGTTTGCTTTGATTAATTTTATTGCTCATGTTGCTCCTCAATTACTTGAGTTGTGAGCTTTTATCCACACTAGAACTCTGCTTCCAGAGAGGAGAGCTTTTACCCAAGCTGCTAGGATTTTCTCGGTAGCTGGAGCAATTAGTTGGCTGTCTTCTCTGATGCCTTCACATGCTCTGGCTCGCTGCTTACAAACCCAAGGACCTCCACTCTAGACAGCAATTCAGATCCAATAGGGTAAAGATAAATAACGGTTGCTTGGTACCCCTACAATCTGCAGGCCAGGAGCTCTGAAGTAGCCATGCAGATGTGGCTGCCACACCTCATCAACTTCTCTTTCCAGGGACACAGGCCAGACTGCACTCCCAGACTTCCTGTTCCCAAAGTCTACACTGACCTCTCACTTTGTCTTAGGGAACTATGGGTTGATAATTCTGGATATAGCCACAGCTGCTGGTGATCCACTCTCTGGAAGTCCCTCTAGCCATGTTTGGTCAGGCCATCCTAGGGCTAAAGCTGGGTGCTCATTTTTGGCTAGGTTCTGCTTGAGCAGGCTTCAATGAACCGTTTCTGTCCACCTGCTAGGCTGTCTTCAGTGGGAGGTTTGTTTTTCACAGTCACTTTCTGGGTTTTCTAGCCCTAAAGTTTGTTTAGAGTAATTTTTTTTTAGTTATACGAGGTGGTTATGGAGGAGGCTCACATATTTCTTGCTTTTATGCTGCCAAATTTGCTCCACACCCCTAAGAATAACTTGGTTCTGTTTTATAGTATCTTGATTTCTCATAAAATCGTTAGCTTCCATTTCCTCCAATCAAATTTTGAAGGAATTATTTGCTCCAGTGGGTTTTTGAAATTTCTTTTCCATCTAGCCAATTCAGCATGTTAAGATATTCTCCTCACTGGCTTTTTGGATGTCTTTTGCCTTTTGAATTAGTTTTTTGTTCACGTGTTATTTTCTTCAGTACTTTGGGGGTCTCATTTAGCAGTCTGTTGATACACTTTTCATGATTTATTTCATCATTCTCATTTCTCTTCCCAATTTTACTCCATGGCCCAGTTTATATTTGTTTTTGAAGCTTTTGATGCAGGAGATTTGACTTTGTTGTATTCTTCTGGTTCAATATTTGATACATTTTTGTCCTCAAAAAGAAGTTTCTAGGGTCTGATTGTGCTTCCTCTTTTAGCTCATCATGCCAAACAATTATTTGACTTTTGAACTCTTTGCCCGAGTAGAAATCTGTTTCCAAGGTAGAGAGAGCTGTGTCCCAAACTGCTGGGGTTTTCACAGATGCTGTCAGATGTCTGAGGAGGGAGTTCTTTCTACATCCATCACAAGGTATGGCATACTGGCATTTCTCACTGCAGGATCCCCACCCAAGAGTGTGATATGGATTCAAACAAGTCAAAACAAGAGTGATTACCCTATGAATGGTCTCTTGGTCCCCCTATGATCTGCAGGCCACAAGCTCTGGAGACAGCCATGTGGCAGCAGCTCCAGCTGCCCCTCACCCCAAAGGCAGGGCCCAGACTCCCCTCATATTTTACCTGTTTTCAATAGAGTTCCCTACTGACATTTTTCCTTCTCTTTGACATTTATGTTTTGAGAAGTCTGGAAGCCTCCACAGCTGCTGGTGATTCAGTCTCCTGAAGTCATCCTGGGTCAATAGGTGCCATGGGTTGGGCTACCCCACATCTGGGCCCTGGCAGTTCACACAGGACTGCACTCAGTTCCCAGATTGGTACAATAGACTTTTTCTGTTGACATGCCAGGCTGCCTTCAGCAGAAGATTTATTTCTCTCTGTAACTTTCTGGGTTCTTTAGCTCTAAAGGCTTTTGCATAAAAGGTAGAGTTTACACTATTTGTTATTGTTAGGATTAAATAATTGGATGAAAATCCCAAGGATTTATTCTATATTTGTATCTGTATTACTCCACAAAAGACATAGGCTGCACCATCTAATACAATAATGCAGTGAATATACAAATATAGAGAAATGGAAAGAGTGTATGCTAGAGGTTAGAAGTGTGAATTCAAGGTCACTCACCAGGTAAGTCAACAATTGAAAACCAGGTAAGTCAATTATGAGGAGAAGGTTTAAAGAGGCCATCTAGTCTAAACTTTCCCAGAGCAAGAATCTTTTTTATAATACTCAATTAGTGATAATTTGTGAGATGAATCTGGAGACTTTTGACTTTGTATAGCCCTTCCTCATTTAAATCCAATTCATTTCCATGTCATGGCATCACCTCCATGATATCCTAGTCCTCTTCAAGAACGAAGAATGAACAGCAGCCTGTGTGCGAAGAAAATTTCCACTTTCCTTCATTCCTTCCTTCCTTCCTTCCTTCCTTCCTTCCTTCCTTCCTTCCTTCCTTCCTTCCTTCCTTCCTT
>NW_027185653.1:9093647-9117086 GCF_028583685.1 Petaurus breviceps papuanus
CTTCCTTCCTTCCTTCCTTCCTTCCTTCCTTCCTTCCTTCCTTCCTTTCTTCTGATGAGGTTAGAGCTTGGAGAGCTCATTCAGGTTTTTGAAAGAATTCAATTTGGCCTTCTCTTTAGTCAATGGGAGTTTTATTAATGAAAAAGCATACAGGCCTGAGACTTAACAAAGATAGATTCCATGCAGGCCCACAGGGAATAAGGTGAGAGCTGTAGGGCACCAAAGATACTGGCTGGTATTAAAACAGCTCAAAGAAGAATTTCTGCAGGCAAGAAGACACAAAGCAAAACAGGAAATTAAATAAGCTTGGACCAAGCATAAGAGCAAGTAAAATGATTAATAATGGGTCAGAATGGGGGAAAGAAGAGAGAGAAACCATGTCTCCCAGGAGGTGTTAGGTAGAGATATCAGGCTAGAGTGTATGTCTTGCTTCCAAGAGGCTGCCTATAATATCCACTGAGTGCTCAAAGGATAGATTCCATGCATGGTTTCCAGGGAATGAGGGGAGAAGTGTAAGGACTAATGTAGTATACTGGGAATGATGTTGACACACGCAGCAATCATGTATTCCGACCTGTCACACAGAGTTCCATATTTGAATGAAGTCATTAGACTTCTAATCCTTGGCAAGCAGGCCTAATTCTAGGCACAGGGTGGGCATCAGGATTATGTGGGCTACAATCTGTTTGTAGTGTTTCAAGATGGGGTCCAGAGCAAGCATACCTTGAAAGCATAGTGAGGAGCTTCAATACATGGCCTCCTTTGATCACTTTTCTAACTAGTCACACCACACATATTATCTCACATATCACATCCTGCCTCTAGCTTGCTTCTTCTGCCTCAGCACTCCTCTCCGCCTCACCATCTACCCAAATGCTTTTGGGAGAGGGCAAAAGGAGCCATTCCTGCCTCACTAGGAGTAGGGAGGTGAGTAAAATGAGGCTGAAACAGCATCCAGGGGATGAAAAGAATGTGGAACAGATATTATTGTGGCATAACCATTTGCAGGTGGAAAGCTAATAGTCTAAGAGACAGACAAGCACAATATGTAGGGCCCAAATAGAGAATAGAGGAAAACAAAGAAAGAAACCAAGAGTCCCATGAAGCTATTATTAAATTTTGACATACAGGATTATCTGATCTTCTTATTTTCTCAGAAGTTTCCAACGTGATTCCAATTCCTTTAGGAGGATCAGATGCTATTGAGGATCCACCTCTATACATGTAAATATAAGTAACAACACTTTGTAGGCAGAAGCTTTCTACCCTTGAGTTCAATAGTTACACAGATGAATTTACTTATGAGACTGACTTTTATTTTTAGTTATCATAAAAAATATATTAGGAGGATCCATAAGTAATGTATTCCAAAACAAAGCTACAGAATTCAAAAAGTGTCAGAAAGAAACAGATTTCCTGATGAAGGCAGCCTGGCAGGCTGACAGGAAGCGTCCATCACACTATGCTGGGAGCCAAAGCAGTCCTGCACAAGCCCAGACCCAAGGTACCTCGAGTGAAGCACTGGCAGCTGTGGGGGTTACCAGACTTCTCAACCCATCAATGCCAAAGACAAATCAAAAGGTCAGTGGGGAACTCTGTTGGAACTGGGTGGAGGAGAGCACGGTTCGGCCCCTGCCCCCATGGATAGAGGTTGCATGACCGCAGCCACCGAGGTGTGGTTGCCTCCGGAGCCCCTGGTATGCAGATCATAGGGAGACCAAGTGACCATTTGGAGGGTAATCACTTGCTTTGACCTGCTCACATTTGGGTCACATCTTCTTTAGTCATTCTGTGGGGAGGAACACCAATATGCCAGACATTGTGGTGACTGTAGAGAGGGCACACTCCCCATAGCTCTGGCAGCTGTGAAAACCCCAACAATTTGAGACACAAGCTTTCTCCATTCTGGAAGCAGAGTTCTACTGCGGCAAAGAGCTCAAAAGTCAAGTAATTGGCTTGCAAGATGAGCAAACAGAGGAAGCACAAAAGACCATAGAATCATTTTGGGGGGACATAAAAGATCAACACATGGAACAAAAGAAGACAACAAAGTAAAACCTCCTGCATGAAAACCTTCCCAGGAAAATAAGAACTAGTTATACGCCATGGATGAACTCAAAAAAGGATTGTGAAAATCAATTCAGAGAAGTGGATGAAAAATTGGGAAGAGAAACGAGAATGATCCAAGAAAATCATGAAAAGCAAGTCAGCATTCTGCTGAGGGAGACCCCAAAACACTGAAGAATATAACAGCTTAAAAACAGACTAACTCAAATGGCAAAAGAGGCCCAAAAGCCAAGGAGGACAAGAATGCCTTCAAAAGAAGCATTGGAGAAATGGAAAATGAATTTCAAAAATTCACTGAAAAGAATAACTCCTTCAAAATTAAATTGGAGCAAATGGAAGCTAATGACTTTATGAGAAATCAAGACAGTATAAAACAGATACAAACACATGAACCAATTACTCTGTTTCTCTGAAAGAACCTACTTGAGGCCGATCCAAGGATGCAACAAACCTAGGAGTGAAGCGTAGAATATTCACAGTAGGTCTATATATAATTGTTATCAGTATCAAGTTATTGCAACAAATTAGCTTGCAAATGAAAATTAAGTAGGCCTTTAAAATCATAGAAAAGATTTTGCAAAACATTCTAAATATCACAAATCTCCAAAGTGCCATAAAATACCAAAAGGTATTTACCTTGGGGAGGAAGTTCATTTTTTCCTCTATGGCAAGAACATACACAATCAATCTAGCCTTACCATAATAACAAAGTTTACAAGGCCTTTAGGAACATTCTCAGTAAGAATTCCACTACAAAGAAGACTTTATATAGGGCTGAGCAAATCAAATTTGGATTCATAATCAGTAGTTGTAGCATTTTCATTTCTCTGCTCAGCATTTTAAAAGAAAAGACTAGAAAATGCATTTAAAGTTTTAAGTTAATGATACAGATACAGAGACCTAGAAATCAGGGTGCAGGGACCCCCAAAGAAAGCCAGGCATAGAGACCCACCTACCCACATCCCACAGCATCCCACAGAGGAGGGGAATGAAAAATACAGGGTAAAGTAGAGTGCAGGGGTAACAACTGTAATGGTAATGTATTTTGAATTTGAAGATCCCATTGTGTTCACAAAAGTAGCAGGTACTTAACACTTAGTAACTGATCAAGCCTCTGATTGGGTGAACAGAAGGTATGAACTCCTGTCTCCTGTTATGTCAGTAAGGAAGGGGTTAGCTGAAGGAAGTAGCTAATGCTGTGTGTATATAAGAAAAGCCCCAGAGAGGCACAGTCAGAATTTCCTTGAGATGGAGATCTGGTGGCAGAGCAGCTACAGAAGAATGTAGAACTGAGAACTTGTGAATGGAGAACTTGTGGTGGTGGTGAGCTTCTGCTAAATAGGATCCCAGGAGCACAGAGCCAGGAGCTGGAGACAGGAACCCAGGAGCCATGAGCCCAGGAGCCCAGGAGCCAGGGGCCCAGGTGACGGAGGAAGCATGGCTGGGATGCTGAGACTTTGTTTGTGGTGTGATTGAGCCTTGAATTCCCTGGAGCAGAAATGGTGAGGGATCTGACATTGTCCAGACCCTGTGAACACCAATGTGGAGCAGGACCTGCCCAGAGAGCTGGTCAAGGAACTGGGAGTTGTCATTGAACCCAGGTGACAGTCTGGTGAATCCAGGTAGAATCTGGGACCATGGAAGGGGATGCAGGGAATATGAGAACAGGCCCCAATTCAAGATGAAAACACCTCTCCTCAGGTACTGAGTAATCATGGAATTATAGTTTATACACATAATTACCTCCCTGAGCCAAATTCAATCAGAATAAGGTTTACCCATTCCTTTTTGCCTTCCTGGTCTTCCCCTCCATTGTAACCAATTTCCTTTGCCTCTTCTATATGAGATAGTTAACCCCATTCTGTCTTGCCCCATCTCCTCTCATTATACTCCTCTCTCACCTCTTAATTTCACATTTTAAGTATCATCCTTTCCTGTTAAATTGGTCCTGTGCCCTCTATCTATGTATACCTGTAAACATATTTACACACATTCACATATGTATTCAGATGCTCATATACCCTCATATATAGACATACACACACATATATATGTGTGTGTGTATATATATATATATATATACATATATATATATATATATAATCCCTTCAAATACTGAGAAAAGTTTCATAAGTTACAATAATTGTTTTTCCATGTAGGAATGTTAATAGCTCAACTTTGATAAGTTACTTATGATTCCTTTTCCCTGTTTACCTTCTCATTCTTCTCTTGCTTCTTTTATCTGAATGTGAAATTTTCTATTCAACTCGGGTTTTTTCAGCAAGAATGTTTTAAAGTCCTCTATTCCACTAAATGACCATATTTTCCCCTGAAACATGATACTCAGTTTTCCTGGGTAGGAGACTCTTGGTTTTAATCCCAGCCGCTTTGCCCTCTGTAATATCATTTTCCAAGCCCTTAGATCCCACAGTGTAAAAGCTGCCAGATCTTGGGTTATACTGATTGTGTTTCCACAATATTCAAATTGTTTCTTACTGGCTGCTTGTAATATACTCTCCTTAATCTGGGAATTTCGCAACGTGGTTATAATATTCCTAGGAGTTTTCTTTTGGGGATCTTTTTCAGGAGGAGATCAGTGGATTCTTTCAACCTCTATTTTGCCTTCTGGTACTAAAACATCAAGGCAGTTTTCTTTGAGAACTTCCTGGAGGATGATTTCTAGGTTCTTACTATGCTCATAGCTTTCAGGTAGTCCAAACATTTTTAAATTATCTCTCCTGGATGAATTTTCCAGGTCAATCGTTTTTCCCATGAGATATTTCACATTGCCTTCTATTCTTTCATTTGTTTGGATCTATTTAACAGCATCTTGATTTCTCATAAAGTCATTAGCTTCCATTTGCTCCAGTATAATTCTGAAGCAATGATTCTCCTCATTGAGCTTTTGAGATTCTTTTTCCATCTGGCAAATTCAGCTTTTGAAGGCATTCTTCTCCTCATTGCCTTTTTGAGCCTCCTTTTCCATTTGAGTCAGTCTGTTTTATAAGTTGTTATTTTCCTCAGTCAAGCTGTAGACTCTCACTTCATAATTTTCTTGCTTTGTCCTCATTTCTCTTCCCAATTTTTCTTCCACTTCCTTTATCTGCTTCTTAAGGTCCTCTATGGCCTGTAACCAACTTGGATTTTCCTTTGAAGCTTTTGGTGCAGGAGTTCTGACTTAACTGTTTTCCTCCTAGTCCATGCTTTTCTCCTTTTTGTCCCCAAAATAGGAGTGTCATGTTGGAATCTTTTGTCTGCTTTGTTTCCTTTGCCTGCTCATTTTGCCACTCAATTACTTGACTTTTGGGCTGTTTGCCACAGTAGGGCTCTGCCACCAGACAGAGGAGCTTTCGTCCCAAAATCTGGGGTTTTCTCAGCTGCCGGATGTATTAGATGGGTACCATCTCTGAGGTCTCCACACTCTCTGGCAAGCTGGACACACCCCCCAGAACCTCCACCCTAGACTTCAATCCAGATCCAAGCAGGTTGAAGCAAGAGCAATTACCCCTCAGACTGGTGCTTGGTCCCCCTACACTCTGCAGGCCAGGAGCTGAAGCTGCCACGGCGCTAGCTGGCTGTGCTAGTGTCTCAGAGGCTTTTCTCCCTGGGGGTTAAAGCCACATACTCTCACTTACTGGTCTCAAAGTCCAGACTGCACTTTCTCACTTTGTCCTTCACATCTATGTGTTGATAAATCTGGAAATGGCCACAGCTCTTACTGATCTGGAGTCCCTCTGGCCAGTGCCTGGTCAGGCCCCCCCTGGTGCTAAAACATAGTTGTGGGGCTGGGCTTGGCTCCCAGAGCGCTGTGCTGGATTCCTGCCGGCCTGCCGGACTGTCCTCAGTGGGAGGTTAGCTTCTTTATGTCATTTTGTGGGTTCTGCAGCTCCAAAGTTTGTTTAGAGTCCCCTTTTTACATGGATTAGGGAAATGGAAGCAGGAGCCATGGGAAGGTCTTGCTTCTATTCTGTCATCTTGGCTCCGCCCCCCAAGTGATTTTTTTTTGACCCAGGATGGGGGGAGACAAGGAATTTTATGGTCCAGGATGAGAGAAAGTTTTGTGGTATTTCAAGATAAGAGGAGACTTTAGGATGGCAGGGAATGAGCAATTCAACCCTTATGTTACTTCCATACTTTATGGTGCTGGATAAACCAGGGAAAGGGCAACTCAAACTTTAGGGCACCTTTGTATCCACATTCTTTCCTTCCTTCCTTCCTTCCTTTCTTCCTACCTTCCTTCTGATTGGGTGCTTGGGTGCCTGTATTTGAACCTAGTTACAAAATCACACCCAGTTCCATAATCACATTTCTCCCTAGATTCAAATCTCCCTAACCTCAGAGCATTATCTCTGCCCATTTCTTCCCACCTTCTGCACTATACCTAGCAATCATTCATGACTAGTCCCCAACCAAATGCTTATTTCCCCCTGTAAAATAATAGGTGAGAACTCCACTGGATTAACTATAAGTAACTCCCTAGTTCATTATATAAATCTTGGGCATCACTGGAGTAACTCTGTAAATCTTTATATACATCCTGAATCCCTCCTTATGTATGCCTTAGGCTTGGTATACTTGGTATATGTATACTCCCAACATATGTCTTGTCAAACACAACATTGATGCGTGACAACTTGGTCAGCTCTGACTGCTAGGTGACTTCATAAAATTTTAAGCCTAAAACCACACCCCAATGCAACACCCTCCTTGGGCTATTTTCCAGTGAATTCTGTGCAATACACCTGTACAGTAGATATTAAAATTACATGTTTCTTTAAGAATTGACCACTCCTTAACCACTCCCTAATCCAGACCTGACTCACCTAAGCATATTTGGCACAGGTTTTACCTTAGACTTTCCTATGAAAATTTTAACTGTATTCCTCCAAGTTTGCAGGTTCCTTAAGAGCTCTTCCCCACTGTAAATTGTAACAAAAATCTTTGCCACCTTGACTTTAGAGAATGCTTGAGTCTGTGAATTCATTCCAGACTGCTTTCCAGGGACTCTGGCTATTGGGGTTCCTGGAAAACCTGAACTCCTTGACCCCCAAATCACTTCTTTCTCTTTCCTTATCTGCTGATGCTCTGCCCAAAGGGAATGTAAATTTTAATGTCTGAAAATTCTTTTTTGTTTTTTCTTAAAGACCAGTCTTAACCGCAAATCACTCTGACCCCAGACCAAGCCCTCTTGGGTCACTATTAGGACCCTGATTGCTTCAAAATGAAAGTAAATAAAAATTGTTTCTGTTTTAACCAGAAACTCTGAGGGTCTTGCCCTCCCATATATATATATATATATATATATATATATATATTTCCATATATATATATATGGATATATATATTTTTTTTAAATAGTTCATTCTAAACCTCACTCAGTGAACTGATGTGACCTCAGTCAAACTAAGACCATCTCAGTTGCCTTGATTCATATCTGACCACTGGAACAGGATGATTCTGGAGGAGAAAGCAAGACTAGTGAATTTGCACAGCCTCGCTCACCTAAATCCACTTCATTTGCATTATATGGCATCACTTCCATGATGTTGTGGTCCTCTTGGGAGAATGAAGGACAAAAATCAGCTGCAACAAACAGTGATCCTTCATAAGAACCTGAGTAGTTTTCCTCAGTGTTCTTAGGGAAGATCCTCCAAGGATGATCAAATCCCGTAAATCATGTTTTCAAATTCAGACCCGTAATAAGGACTGAAATTTGTTTCCCAGTATACTAGATATTTGAATATCAACTAGGTGTCAATTTTCCAAGCATTCACACAGTCTGTATGAGTTAATACTAGTCCCAAATATTGACTCTTTTACCATATCAAGCTCTGTGCCCTTCTTCCCAGTTCATGGTTATGTTTTGATCCCGGAAAACGTTAATGGTTTTATTGCTCCATTACACTGAATTTCAGTGCAACTGACCTGTCTCCATCAAGTCTGATTGATCATTTTTATTATCTATATATTTTTCCAGCAAAACATCCTTGTTTAATTTAATGCTGCCTTTCTTGTGCTCCTAAATTTATTTAAGTATACCTTAGAAAGGCTTAACCTTACACAATTTATATGAAGACATCACTAAATCTCTTCCTTATGGAGCTGGTTGATTAGGATCATTCTGCATGCCGAGCAAGTCATTCATCATTTGGACAGCTTTAATTTTTTTAAAATTTATTATCTCCTTTTTATTATGTCAAACATAAATTATAATAATGTGTCTGCTTTTAAAGAAAATTCATTTAATTTGCAATTCCAAATTCTTCCCTTTCTCATTCATCATATATATGTATATATATATGATCACAAAAAGCAAATTTCTGCACTAAGACAGAAAGGGGGAAATGATTCAATATGTATTCTGAATACATTAGTTCTCTATCTATAGGTAGACAGCATGTTTCATCATGAGTTCTTTGGAAATGTGGTAGGTCATTGTGTTGATTAGTTACTAAGTCTGTAAAAAGTGATCATATTTACAAAATTTTGTGCCTATGTAAATTGTTTTATTTTTACCATCTGGGTCCAAGTAGAATAATTTTATACTGTTTCCCCCCAAAATGAAAGGTTTTATGATACATAAAAACAGTTTTCTTGTCTCTTTTAATTTTTTTTCTCCAAGACCAACATCCACAGTTCAATAACCAATCTTTGTATCATGTGCTCTGGTTTCCTCATCAGTCTGTTCATCCTCTTCAGCAAACACTCCAACTTTGCTTTGTCTTAAGTAAAACGTGGTATGGTATCCAGAAGCAGACACTTTATTTTTGGTGTGGTCTAAACAGAGAATAAAATGTGTATCTCTTGGTGTAGTTATGTCTTCTCTTATGCAACCTAAAATAACATTACCTTCCTGGCCTACCAGGCCATTATGACTCATCTTGTGCTTATAATCAGGTCATATTCCCATATCTTTATCCAAAAATTAATTCTATAGCAACATCTCCCTTATCCCATATTTGTAATATCATATTATGACATAGTACATAACTTTGAATTTATACATTTTATGTGTCATTATATTTGATTTAGCCCAATTTCTTATCTACTAGAGATACTTATCAAGCTAGACTTTTCATTTATTCCTTTATCTAAGTCACCAATAAGAAATTAAATATCATGAAAATGGATAGATTCCTTAAGACTCTCTGCTAAAATTTCCTACAAAATGGCATAGATTCTTTGGTTATATTCATTCAACTCCTAAAGCTCCCTAAGTTTTATGCCCTTTATCTTTCCATCTTGTCCCCAAAGGTATTATGGGAACTTGTTCAAATCAGTTTCCTCATTCAATCAGAGATGGTGAAATAGTAATGGAATTTAAAGATCCCCCTGTATTGGCTTGGTTTTCAGATTAAGTGTTGAAACCCAGAGCTTGTGAACCTCACTTGAGGGATGGAATTGATAGCATGAAAAGAGAGCACTGAACTGGGAGGTTCTGTTGGTGTGTATTTAGAGAGAGACCCTAGAAGAGAGAAGGCATGAGGAGAGAGAGGAAGAAGAACTTTTGGAAGCAGCATCATGGAGGCAGAGAGACAGAAAGAGACAGAGAGAGACAGAGAGAGAGAAACAGAGAGAGAGAGACAGAGAGAGAGAGAGAAAGAGAGAGAGAGAGAGAGAGAGAGAGAGAGAGAGAGAGAGAGAGAGAGAGAGAGAGAGAGAGAGAGAGAGAGAGAGAGAGAGAGAGAGAGAGAGAGAGAGAGAGAGAGAGAGAGAGACATAGAGAGAGACAGAGAGAGAGAGACAGAGACAGAGAGAGAGAGACAGAGAGAGAGGATTTCTGAGGGCCAGTTGGAGCTGCCCAGGACTTTTTAGAGCTGCCACATGGAGCTGCTAATGACTGAAGAGACATGGCTGTGATGCTGACATTTTGTCTGTCTGTTTTGATGTTGTTTGCCACATTCGTCTGCTGGTGAAGGACAGTGCTGTTGTAGAAGAGGTCCTGGAACCTTGCTGTTGATTCAGAATCCCTGAAGAAGGATTTTCATGTTGTATGTTTACAGAAATCCTGGAAGAGTGTTTTTATGATGTTTTCATGGGTCCTGACACTGTTCTGCAGGCAGAGAGTGAGTTGATGAGGACACTGGCAAAGTATATTGTGGCTTTATTAAGCTTTGTCTCCCCAGGAACAGATATTGCTAAGAACTTGCCTTGGGTCAAGATGAAGAAAAGTCCTCTCTTTGGGTATTAAATGCTGTGATCATATATTGACCATGCTGTAGCTCAGGGGTAGATGGCCTTTGTGCTCTCCACTGCCCCTTTTGAGAAGGTACTTGGCATTAACTGATAAAAATTTAATTCAGTTATGATCCAGGGGTGGGACGTGCCTTTTTTTGGTCTCTGATTGACCAAATGAATATACTTGTTTATGATTGGAAACTATTCTTAATCTCCACAAGAGAGAATTTGTGATTGACTAAATGAATGTACTTCCCATGAGTGGAGTAGTACTTTGAAATTATTGAATTACACTTGGTTAATGCTGTATTTTGATTTTCTCTGTTCTGCGAATGTTTTGCCTTAAGTTGTCACTGAATAAAATGGAGAGTTACTATGCTGGTATTCTGAACCTTGGAAGTTTCCTTTGCTTGGCATTATAGATGGTGAGATTCATTTAACTCATTTCTGAGTTAAGCCTACCAAGATTGGGAAGTGGGAGAGAAACATTTTTCATTAAACTGATACTTTTCCATTTTTTAATTATCACAGAATATTTCTGCATAATTTCATATTTATATTGCTCTATTGAATTGGAAACTTCTGTCAAGTTTCCAGGTATCATTCCTCAGCTGTTCCTATAATCCAAGGGAGAGAACTCTGACTACAAGTTACAGGAAATAATTTTCTGAACAGTTTTTTTTTTAATTCTCCAAACGACAGAGATAAAGATGATAATTGTGAAATGGAGCGAGTAAAGATGTCAATAAATACAGTATAAGAAATACTTTCCTTCAGAAAATGTTTCCTGTGCTATATTTTCTTCATTTTTTCCATTGTTATCTTCTCTTTAGATCTGGAAGTACAATGTTATATATCTTCTCAAACCTTAAAACCACACTATGTTAAAAAACAGTATGAAGGATAAGTCCATACCAGATATTTAGATAAGTAGATTTGAAAGAAAATCACAAATTGGTTAAGATTTACTAAAAATGATTTTACTTCTATTGTGCAATCAACAACCAATTACTTTAGTTAAATTTATGAGACTTCTTAACTCTCTTACTTTGGAAAGATAATTATTCTGATTTCAAAGTTTCAAGTTCATTAGGAAGTATACTTCCTCCAGGCAATATATTTTTGAGCTTACCATAGTAACAAATATGACTCATTCACTGTACAAATGTCAGAATAAATAAAGAAACATTCATTTATTTCTTCATTCATTAAAAATAGCATTGGCTAAGTGCAAGATACTATTCTCTTGTCAATGAAAGAAAGAAAAAGACGAACAAAGCATGAGCCTTGTTTTTGCATTTTGCCCAGAATGTCAAAATATGTCAGGTGTAAAAATTGCTACAATAAAGGAGAAAATGAGGAACTATCCCCAATGGGATGAGAGAGAATTTTAAGGAGGGTGAAATCACTTATTTTATTCTTAAAGGGAACTATTGTGATAGAAATACAGAAGGAACTTTGTCACAAGGTGTAAGGGTCCTTATCCTGAGAATGTCCCAAGGATTGATGCTCTAGCAGTAGCTGTAATCAGTATTATACTTTAGCAGTTCCCAACTCTCTATTTAAGTATAGAGTACCCAACTCTCCTAAGAGATCCTTTAACCATTAGACTATCTGGTGATAAATTTGGCAGATATCTGAATACAGAAATTCTAGCAGTAGACATTAAGTTCATGGAGATGAAGTATAGTCTCTTGAACCACAGTTCTGGAGAGTTAGGTTCCTCCCCATCCTCCTCCCCAGCCCCTAAAGGAAATAGAAACTTCCAAAGAGATGACCCAATCAAAGACCCATTGATAGGGCATTCCTTAAAAAGGTCGAAAGAAAACTTCTTGTTCTTGCTGATTGGTTAGTTTCAATCTAGAGAATAATTGAATATATACAGAGAAGAAAGAGGGAAGAAGGAGTTATTTACTCAACTAGCAATTAATAAATACCTACTCTGGAGGGCACTCCAAAAAGTGCTGAGGATACAAAGAAAGGGAAAAGAAGAGAAAAGTCTTTGTTCTCAAGTAGCTCCCAGTCAAATGAAAGATTATACAAAAAAAATATGGTACAATCAAGATATATACAATAGAAATTAGGGGTAATCTCAGAAGGAAAGCACTAAAATTAGGGAGCAATGGAAAAGACTTCTTGCAAAAAGTTGTACCTTGAGACTTGAAAGAAACCTGAAAAGCTAGGAATGATATGAAGTGGAATTGAGCAGGGAGAGCTTTCCAGGCTTGGGATTTAGCCAGTGAAAATACTTTGAGGCAGGAAGTGACAGAAAGGTGATTCATTAATTGACTCAATTGACCCCTACCATTTGGCCTTGGGTAAATGACTTATCTGAGTTCCACAGTAAAAAGAGAGGGTTGAATAAGAACCATTCTCAGATTCTTTCCAATCCTATTAAACTATGGCCCTAGGCAATATTATTCAATCCTTATGGGAAAGTAATATTGCTCTCCTACCCCACTCCTTATATACTACTTCATTCTCATATGGTGATTTATTACAGAACTCAGGTTCTTGTAGAATACTTTTATGGGACACAAGTCATATGTTTATGGGACATGAAGGTGCTGCCAACCAGGAAAGGTTTGCATGTAGCCATTGTTAAGAGAATAAGAGTGAGCTGAGACATGGGTTTTAGATAAATTTAGATGTGGATTTATTGATCAAGCAAGTGACTGCCTGGAGTATACATTCAAATCAGGAAGCCCTGAACTGGAATCAAGGCAATGCTTATAAAGGCAAAAATGACAAAAACCACAATTAGGGACCTAGCATAAGCAATGACATACAGAAGTCAAGAACAGCCATTGGTTGGATCTATAGCTCATGGCTACTTTGGAAATCATGGTGCAACGTGTGACAGGGATCCCTCCTAGAACAGGGTGGAGGGTACAGAGTTGAGGACACAGGGGGAGTGGAGTTTCTAGAACAGGCTGGGGTCATGGAACAGGCAAGAGTCATGTTATGTGTGAAAGCTATGGGGGACTCTGCTTGCTTAGTGTTCTAGATGGAGGACCTTGTTGTGTCAGCATCACAGAATAGGGTTGACTCTTACATGGGATAGACTTGCACCATGATCTCTATACAGGCTCGCACCATAATCCTTATCCAAAATGCTGCTTCAAGTCTTACTAATTTAGGGAAGCACAAACTTAAGGGAAAGATAAGGGAGCAGGGGACTATGACTTGGGTGATTACTTTTGCCCAGGACTACGCCTTTATGCTGTTACAAGCAGTTACAGGGTTTAGGATAAAGACAAAGACAAATTTAAAAAGGGGCTTAGTGAGGGCTGAACGGTGGGCTCCAAATCAGGTGGCATGTGATTTGGGTTACCTTACAACAGCATAATCAAGAGTATTTCTAGTTAAGAATAGTACGGTTGGGGGCAGCCAGGTTGCACAGTGAGTAAGAGCACCAGCCCCAGTTTCGGGATGACCTGGGGATCGAATCTGGGCTAGATACTTAGCACCACACCCAGAAACAACTGGCCGTGTAACCTTGAGCAAGTTACTTAAACCCAATTGCTTAAAAAAAAAACAATAGCACAGTTGAACATTAGACAATTTATTTTTTTATAGCAAATTAGAAAGTCTATCTGCAAAAGACAAGAAAGGAATAAAATTTCATTGCTGCAGAGTATTAAAACAGATTAAACTCCTTTGTAAAATGAAATTTATTTTTTAAATATTGTCTTGTTATTATAAAAGAAAATAATATCAGGAGAATTTTGTTTAATTAGATCCTGGTAATATAATGGCAAGCAAAGAAGTGGTTCACACCGTGTTTCAGCTATTGAATTAACATCTGGTTTCAGTCTCTTAAGAAACAGAATGTGTGAACTCCACAACTTGTGAACTTCTGGGGAGGAGCTAATGCCTATATATGGAGAGTTCCAGGGCGAGAGTCACTAGGAACTGAGAAGACTCTTGTGTTGGCAGAGTCAAGTAGGAGAAAACTTGTGGTATTCTAGCGCTCTGTCTGCTGTGTCTGTTGATGTTTGTTTGTGATACTTTGTACAGAAGCCCTGGGACCCTACTGGAAGCCCTGAAAGAGGATTTTCTGTTTGAATGTGTACAGAAATCCTGAGATTTTACTGGTGATTTGTGCTGACTTCGTGGACCTTGTTTCTGGGTCTGTGTTGATTTCTATGTTGATGATTTGTGTTGAGTTCTCAGACCTTGTTGGTGGGTCTGAATTGATTTCACAGGTAGATAGTGAATTGATGATGGTGCCGGCAATATGTCTGAATATTATATTGGCTCTGTCAAGCTTTGTCTTCTCAGCAACAGGAACTGTGAAGGACTTGAAGTAGACTGGACACTGTGAAATTCAATATGGAATAGGAACTGGTTGAAAAACTGGACAAGAAGCTGGACAAGGAACTGGAAGCCACCTACTTTTGAATCCAGGTGACAGTTGGAGTTGGGATCATGGAAGAGGAACCATGAAAACTGAGAACCAGCCTTGAGTCAAGCTGAAAGAAGACATTACTTGGATACTCTGTAATGAGAAGTTGTGATTTGCATGTGATTAAGGGGTGGATGACGTTTGTATTTTCCACTACACCTTAAAAGGTTACTGAGTAGTCACTATTGCCTGAGTAGTGACTGATGAATGAATAGTGACTGATTTGTAACTTAGTGTGCCCCATGAGTGAAGAACTTTGACTATTGTATTTTGTGACCCTTTAAGGATGATTGAATGATTGAGTTACTAAATGACTCCACTTTGTTGAAAACTTCTGTGAACACTTTGGTGAAAAATATGTGGCCCTTTTAGTGATAAGTCATTGTGAATGTTGTATTTTTATTTTCTGTGATAAGTCGTAATATTGTGAATGCTGTACCTTGATTTACTGCAAATGTTTTGCTCTGATTTATTATTGAATAAATAGCGTATTCACTATACTGTGTAATCAGAACCTTAAAAGCTGTTCACAGTAGCATTCTTCAGGAAAGCTGTTTGTGCATGGCATTACAGGTATAAATCTGATGTTCCCCCAAATAAGGTAAAGGTCTACCAATGCTATCATTAGTATGGGTAAGAAGTATAAGGAAAAGTAGGTTCAAAATGATCTTTCTCAGCACATTGTAAAACCTGATGGAAAAGCAGTTTTACGGTTCTGCCCTCTAAAAAAAGAAAACTCTATCTCTGCCTACTAATTTATACAATCAAGTTGATTTTTATGTAAAACAAGGAAAATATTTTTAATAAAATTTTATGAAGTCATTAGAACTTTAACTGATTGAAGCAAAAAACAATGTATTTTATGTTATGTATAAACAGTTTGCATTTGCTTTGTGTAAGTTCCATGGCTATTTGTATCTTCCCACCTCATGAATTCAATCAAATCCTAATCTTTCATGCATTCCTTTTATATGCGTTGTATGATGTAGAGTCTTTTTGTTAAAATCCAAAAACCTTTACACAACTCCAATATATAATTTTTACAAGGTAAGAAAATGCATTGAATGTCCCTTGAGAGCAAATCAATATTATTGATTGCAGTCGTTTCCCCTTCATTACTTGTATTTTTAGCTTTGAGTTGGAACCAGGTGAGCACTGAATTTGAAATGATTGGTATGTATGGTTGTATGCTATGGAATATTAAGTAATAATGCTTTGTAAAATAAATTGTTGTTAGTAACCTTTGGACCTGAGGAGAAGCAACTCACTGATTAAATCAAAATATCAGAATATGAGATTCAAGATCCATGTTCCTCCCTTCCCAAATTTGGAGTATAAAATGTAAAGGATATAAAGACTAAACAGAACATCTTCTTGAGTAACCCTTAGAAGCTATTATGAAATAATTGGAAGGAGAGTATATTGGGATTTGAGAGACCTGGTTTCTAGTTCTGGCCCCTTCACTAACAAATTGTGCTACTTTGTGTAAGTCAATTAACCTCTCTCAAGTTACACCAATATTCACATCTATAGGATGAAAAGGCTGTACAAAAAGAGATTTTAGATTCCTGTTAGATCAAGATTCAGGCTCTGATGCTTCCTGAGTGTAACTTATGATGAATCAAGACTTTCAGCTTTATCAACATTTTAGTCAGACAAAACAGGTTTCTGAAAGAATCTATACTGTCAAAAGGAAATTGCTGAAATGGGCTTAGTGTGTGGAAATAGAAAGGATTCTATTCAAACCAATTGTCATACACAGTTGTAAAGGAAGAGGTAGATTTTAATGAAATTCTGATGAAAGAAATTGAATTTCATTGTTGTTTAGAATAACATTGGAAAATTTCTATGTTACTAGCAATTCCATTAATAGAAAGTGAACTAGCTTCGGCATTAGAGCACCTACCAGTGTGATTTCAAGAAAGTTATTTTTTTTTTCTTCTGGGTCTTAATTGTTTTATCTATAAATGGAGTCAGTTGGAATAGTCCATCTCCAGGAACTCTTTTAGTACTAAATGCTGTAATTCTGTATCTGGAAAGGAACAGGAACCTATCAGATATCTTTCATCTAGAAAAATCTAGTTTTAAATCTGGCCTCAGTAGCTTAATAGCATCAAAATTTAAAAAAAAAGCTAAAGAATTATGATCCCACTCCTGATGAGGTACAGGCTCTGGGAACCCCCTGAACTCTCCTTGAATCCTCCCATTTGATTAATCATTTGCCTGAGACCATAAGCTTTTCATCATAGCTTGGAGGCCCAAATCTCTGACTAGCCTAACCCTCCTTTTTCCAGCTAGTTTCTACCCTTGATCCTCCCAGAATATCTAAACACCCTTAAACTAGCCTAGCCCTCCATTCTCTGTTACTAGCCTAGCCCTCCTTTGTCTGGCAACTTCCCACCCTTGATCCTCTCAAAATATCTATACCCAAATCTGTTCTGCCATTGTCAGTCATCTCTAGGTAGCCTCCAGCTACTTCCCACCTTTAATCTCTCATTATTCCTCCTGAAGACTCTCCCAAAACTCCTCCTCTAGACCAACCCTAAAGTCTTCCCACAGTCTTTCTGTATATAAGCTCCATCTTGCCTCCACGATAAGGTCAGATAATTGTCTACCTCTGACACACTTTCTGTCACATGATTCAGGCCCACTTGTCCAGTACAAGTGTCACAGATACCAAGGCTCCTTTAGAGTTTACTCATTATGGCAAAGCTTTAGTAAACTTTGCTGTACTTTGACTGAGAGAAGACTTGAGTCCAATTCATTTGGCAGTACCCAGCATGTTGGTATTTTGGGATCTTGCACAACCCCTAACATTAAACCTCAACATCTTATGCTAACCTATACCTCAACACCTCCATTTCACAAGTTGCTTTTTTTTAATCTATTATTCTGAGAAAATGCCAAACCTGTATTTAACGAGGATTGGCTTTCAATAGAACACAGTAAATTGTATAATAGGAGAGCAATTACACTTTCCTAATCAATGAGAAAAGCTACACTAAAATATTTCTCTTTTTTTGTTATTTTGCTTTTTCAAGGGGGGAAGGCAGAGCAATTCGGGTTAAGTGACTTGCCCAAGGTCACACAGGTAGTAAGTGTTAAGTATATGAGGCCAATTTAAACTCAGGTCCTTCTGAATTTAGGGTCAGTGCTCTATTCAGTGTGCCACCTAGCCATACCACAAAATTATTTTCAAAGTGTTTTGGATTATATACCTATTAATTTTCTCACATGTGGACTATAATAAAGTATTTTTTTTTCATTAAGCAGGTCTTAATCACTTCATTCCTAATATAAAGTGTGGGACATAGCAATTTACATTCCCTGGACCTGTGTAATTCAACGAAACTATGAGCTGCATTTTGTAGGTTTTCCCAAGCAAAATGTTATGCATTGGAGATGAAAATGGAAAACAATTTCAGTATGTTTGCCAAGAAAGCCGTATGGACAATACTAAAATGATAAAAGAGATGACTTAAGAAGATGAGTCCCTCAAGTTGGAAGGTCTCCAATACACTACTGGGAAAGAATGGAGGAAAACTAAATGTGCCTCTAGTACTAATAAAGTGACTGGTTCAAAGCCCAAAGGAAGCTCAGTTTTGGAAGCCTCTGGTGATGCTGTCAAGATGTATATTGTTTAGGAACCTGTGATGTAAGATCTATGAATGAAGATTAAACTGGATGTAATCAAACAGGTGATGGGAAGATTATAGCTTCATGTCAGTGAATTTACATGGATGGGAATAGCCCTCACAGTCAATAAAAATAAAAAAAAACTGTTCTGTGGTATAATTTCAAAAATAACAGATTGCTGTCTCTTTCAATCCAACACAAATTGTTCTACATCACAAATCTATGCCCCAAACATTGATGGTAAAGAGGCCAATGATGATAAGTTCTATGAAGGACTACAATACATTCTAGCAATAATACCCCCAAAAAGGTGTCCTATTCATTGTAGGGGACTGGAATGGTAAAGTAGGAAATTACAATATAATTGGAATAGCAGACAAGTTGGTAGTGGAGTAGAAATTAAATAAGGCATGGGGCAACTAGGTGGTGCAATGACTAGAGCTCAAATCTTGAAGTCAAGAGTACTTGAGTTCAAATCCATTCACAGATATTTGAAACAACTAGCTGAATGACCTTGGACAAGTCACTTAACCTCAATTGCCTTGCCATTCCTCCCCACAAAAAATTAAAAAGGGTAGAGACTGAGTTTTGTCAAGAAAACTCACTTGTCATAGTAAACACTGTATTTCGACATCTCAAAAGATGATTGTACACATAGACATCACCACATAGTCAATATAGAAGCCAGATTGATTATATGTTTTGAAGCCAAAGGTGAAGAAGCTCTATATAGTCAGTTTAAATAAATCCTGGAGTTGATTGTGGTTTAGCTCATGAGCTTCTTATCACTCAATTCAGACTTTTAACAAAGTAAGGAAACCATAAGGCCATGTGGGTTTGGCCGAAAACATCCTTTGTAAATTTGAAGTGGAAGTAGAGAAGAGATTTAACAGGTAAGTTCTGGTAAAGTGCCCGCAGAACCATTGACAGAGGTTAACGATAATGTACAAGAGGCAGGTACTACAATGACAACAACAAAACATTCCAAAAGAAAATTTTTTTAAAAAGCAAAATGTTTGTCTGATGAGGCTTTACAACAGCTGAGGAAAGAAGGAAAGGGAAAGGGAAAGATATACACTACTGAATGGAGAATTCCAGATAATAGTAAGGAGAGATAAGAAGGCCTTCTTAAAAGAAAAAACTGCTAGAAATAGAATAATTTGACAAGATAGTGTAATGGCAAGCAAAGGCGTACTTAGCTCCTTGTGTCAGCACTTATCTGCTTGTTCAAGCTCTTCAAGTTGAAGAATTCTCTTTTTACTGAGCAATAAAATAAAGCAAAACATTCACAGCAACCAAAGTTCAACATTCACAACACATACATTAACAAATTACCAGTAAAGGGGCCACATATTCTTAAACAAAAGATATCATTCAGTAATTCACAATCTGAATCAATCAATATGAAGTACCCATCTAAAGTCTCTTTCATCTTGATTGGAGAATGGCTTCCCATCTTTCTTAAAACAAAAATCCTTAAGGAGTACAAAATTCAAAGTACAAAGTATCCCACCCCTAGGTCATCTTAAATCTTAGTGTTGTCAGTCAACACTAAGTACCCAAGGAAAGGTCCTTTCATCTTGACTTGGTTGCTCTTCCATGCTCCCAACCTTTGTGTGAATTCATCGAACTATCACCTGGATTCACAGGTAGGCAGCTCCAAGCTCCTGGTGTACCTCCCTCCAACCTTGCCTGTGAATATATCAAGTCTTTGTTAGAAACAGAATCTGCAAAGCCTACAGTGGGAGGAACTTAACATATAAAATCAGGATCACAAACTGGAACCAAGTAGAACTAGGGAGAAAAAAAAATGACTGTGCTACCAGCACTTTTTTCTTTCTGCATTCATGATACTTTGTCAGATTTGTCTGCAGATAGAGGGCATTGCTGTTGTTGCAGAAGCCCTGGGACCTTACTGCTGGTTAAGAAACTCTGAAAGAGGACTTTATTGTTGTTTCTTTTTAGGAATCCTGAAGGAGGGTTTTCCTGATGTTTTTAGAGATCCAGGGATTTAACTGATGATTTGTGTTAATTTTTCAGAAAGAGAACATGTCAGGAAAGGGTCTGTGTTGGTCTTTGTTGATTTCACAGGCAGAAAATGAATTGATGCTAGTGCCAGCAATATGTATGAATATTGGTGTAACTCTACCAAGCTTGATGTCTGGAACTAAATCAGGAACTAAACCAGGAACTGATCCAGGAGCTGGGAGTTCACTACCTGTGAATCCAGTTGATGTTTGGGTGCACTCAGGCAAGAATTGGGAGAATCAGAGAGGAAGCATGGAATTTTGGAGTTAGCCTCCAGTCAAGATGAAAAGACCTTTCCTTGAGTACTTAGTGATGACTGACAAGATCATGTTTTACTGTGGCCTAGTGGGTGGGAGACCTTTGTACTTTGAATTTTGTACTTCTTAAGGATAATTTCTCCTTAAGGGTGGTGGTGCTAAGGATGATTGGAAGACAATATACAATCAGGATGAAAGAAGAATTTAGATGGGTACTTTATATTGATTGATTCAGATTGTGAATTACTGAATGTTATCTTTTGTTTAAAAATATATGGCTACTTTAGTAATAAGTTGTTATGTTATATCATTGTGAATTTTGAACTTTGGTTTCTATGAAATGTTTTGCTTTAGTTTATTGCTGAACAAAGAGAGAGTTCACTATACTAAGTGATCAGAACCTTAAAGCTCTTCAGGGCAGCAGTGCTCAGGAGAGATGCTCATGCTTAGTTTTACAAATGGGAAATGCAGAT
This sequence comes from Petaurus breviceps papuanus, assembly GCF_028583685.1. Classification (NCBI taxonomy): domain Eukaryota; kingdom Metazoa; phylum Chordata; class Mammalia; order Diprotodontia; family Petauridae; genus Petaurus; species Petaurus breviceps. Next base: position 9,114,695 of record NW_027185653.1, read on the forward strand.
CTATTCAAGAAAATTACAAATATTAAGGGAATATTCCATGCAAAAAAAATTGCATGATAAACAGAAAAATTTGTAGGGAATTAATAGAAGAAGAGATTAAGAATAGGTGGCAGGCAGAGGCAGGTCTGGAAGGGGACTGATCAACTCAGAGGGCAAGTCGTCCCACAAACAACAAGGGCCACTACCAGGCCTATTACCAGAGGCCTGGGACTGGAAAGAGCAAGGAAAGAACCAAATACAGGGGCCACTGTCCCAGACAGCAAATACTCCTGGGGCTACAACTTCATAGCCCAGAAATTTTAAAAAGCCCATATTAGGACCTCCAAAGATCAGGATGAGAGAGTGAACCTCACCTGCTCCAACCCCACCCCCAGACCCTGAAAACATAGTAACTGTTGCCCCAGGGCAAAACCCTCTACAGTAAAGGCTTGGGATCCCTAGAGGAAAGGCATGGCTACGGCTCTGCCTCAAAATGGGTAGAAAGCAGACTATAAAGACAAAGACACTGGAGTCCTACTATCTTCAGAGGGAGGAACCAAACTCAGAGGGAGACAATGTGGACTCCACACCCACAGCAGAAACATCAACAGGGAATGGGTCCCAAGCACAGAAATCTTTCCTAGGTGAGATAAAAAGGAACTTTGAAAACTGAATGAGAGAGATAGAAGACAAAATGAATAATTCTCTCACAACCAAAATAGCAGAATTAGAAAAACATTATAATGAAGAAAACATCTCTCTAAAAAGAAAAGTGCGTGATATGGAAAAGGAGCTCCAAAAATTAACCAAGGAAAATGATTTGCTAAAAAGTAGAATCAACCAAATGGAAACAAATAAGTCTATGAGGAACCAAGAATGAGTCAAACAAAACAACAAGAATGCAAAATTAGAAAAAGAGGTAAAATACCTCAATGGAAAAATAACTAACATGGAAAACAGATCCAGGAGAGATAATCTGAGAATCATAGGCCTACCAAAAAATCATGATGAAAAAAATGAGCCTGGACAACATTCTCCAATAGCTCCTTAAGGAAAACTGCCCTGATATATTAGAACCTGAGGGTAAAACAGAAATCGAGAGAATCCACCAGACACCTGCTGAAAGAGATCCCAAAGTGAAAAGTCCTTGAAATGTGGTTAAACTCCAGAACTAGTTAAAAGAGAAAACACTTCAAGCTGACAGAAAGAAACAATTCAAATATCGAGAGTCCACAGTGAGGATAGAACAGGATTTGGCAGCCTCTACACTGAAAGATCAGAGGCAGTGGAATACAATTTTCCAGAAGGCAAAAGAGCTCAGGTTACAACCACGGATCACATAATCAGCGAGACTGAGCATATTCTTCCAGACAAAGAGATGGTCATTCAATGATATAACAGAGTTCCAGACCTTCCTAATAAAAAAGCCAGAACTCAATGGAAAATTCAACCTCCAATTACAAGATGCAACAGTGACGTAGAAAGGTAAACAAAGAAAATACACACACACACACACACACACACACACACACCCTTCTATTGGATGAGAGCAAACTGGTTATAGGCAAGTAGAGGGTATGAGTATAAAATACACAAAATTATGATTAAAAAATCTTATTAAGGGCTACAAAGGAACTGCAATGGAAGAAAGGGAATGAATGAAGTGGAAAAGGGGATATTATTCCATACAAAGTGGCATAAAAACAGTATAGTAGAGGAAAAGAAGGGAGGGAGATGAGAATCATATGAGCTTTTCCCTTATTGATTCTGGTACAAGGAGGGAATAACAACTAGTTAAGCATAAGACGCTATGGAGAAGAAACACCCACACACACACACACACACACAAACTATTATTTTAGAGGGAAAGAGGTGAGGGAGAGGAGCTGCACATGAGATTTTTTCCTGTCACTCTTGGTGTGAAGAAAAAATAACATACTTCATTAAGTATAAAAATATCCTACAGGCAGTAGGAGAGGGAAAGGGCATCGAAAGGGGGGGTGGTTAGTAGGGTGGGAAGAAATAAGGGGAAAGGGGAGGAAAAGGGAGAGGGGCTGATAAGGGAACACTAAGGGAGGAGGTGGTCAAAAGGAAAACAATTCAGGGGCGGCCAGGTAGCACAGCGAGTAGGAGCACCGGCTCCAGTGTCAGAACGACCTGGAGATCGAATCCCGGGCTCAGACACTTAGCACCCACCCAGAAACACCTGGCCGTGTAACCTTGAGCAAGTTACTTAACCCCAATTGCTTAGGGGCGGCCAGGTGGCTCAGCGAGTAAGAGTACCGGCTCCAGTGTTGGGACGACCTGGAGATCGAATCCCGGGCTCAGACACTCAGCACCACACCCAGAAATAACTGGCCATGTAACCTTGAGCAAGTTACTTCACCCCGATTGCTTAAAAAAAAAAAAAAAG
>NW_027185653.1:9117186-9241649 GCF_028583685.1 Petaurus breviceps papuanus
TAAAAAAAAAAAAAAGGAAAACAACTCAGAGGAGAGGGGAGAAGGGGGAAAATATGAGAGTTAACAGGGGTGGGAATAGGATGGGGGGAAAGAAACAGAAAACAATAGTAACTGTAAATGTGAATGGAATGAACTCTCCCATAAAATGGAGACAGATAGCAGAATGGATTAGAAATCATAATACTACAATATACTGTTTACAAGAAAAAAATCTGAAACAGAGGGATACACACAGGGTAAAGGTAAAAGGCTGCAGTAAAATATATCATGCCTCAGCTAAACTAAAAAAAAAAAAAACAGGGGTAGCAATCCTTATCTCAGATAAAGGAAAAGCAAAAATTGACCTAATTAAAAGAGATAAGGAAGGAACCTATATCGTGTTAAATGGCACCATCAAGAATGAAGCAATATCACTACTTAACATATATGCACCAAGTGCTATAGCATCCAAATTCCTAGAATAGAAGGTAAAGGAATTAGAGGAAGAAATAGATAGCAAAACTATACTAGTGGGAGACCTTAATCTCCCCCTCTCTGAAATCGATAAATCTAATCTCAAAATAAACAAGAAAGAAGCTCAGGAGCTGAACAGGATTATAGAGACAATAGGTTTGATAGATCTCTGGAGAAAACTTAATGGGGATAAAAAGGAATATACCTTCTTCTCAGTGGTTCATGGCACATACTCAAAAATTGACCATGTTCTAGGGCATAAAAACCTCACAATTCTGTGCAGTAAGGCAGAAATATTAAATGCATCCTTTTCAGATCATGATGTAATAAAATATTATATGCAATAAAGGGCCATGGAAAGACAGACTAAAAACTAATTGGAAATTAAACAATTTAATCCTAAAGAATGAGTGGGTCAAACAAGAAATTAGAGAAACAATTAGTAATTTCATTCAATAGAATGATAATAATGAGACAACATACCAAAATTTGTGGAATGCATTAAAGGCTGTTCTAAGGGGAAGTTTTATATCCCTGAGTGCATACATGATTAAATTAGAGAAAAGGGCGGTCAATGAATTGGGCATGCAATTGAAAATCCTAGAAAAAAGAACATATTCAAAATCCCCAATTCAATACTAAATTAGAAACATTGCAAACGAAAGGAGAGATTAATAAAATGAAATTAAGAAAACTATTCAATTAATGAATAAAACTAAGAGCTGGTTTTATGGAAAAACCAACAAAATTGATAGGCCCTTATTCAGTATGATGGAAAAAAGAAAGAACAAAACCAAATTATGAGTATCAAAAATGAAAAGAGTGAATCTACCTCCAAAGAAGAGGAAATCAAAACAAGAATTAGGAATTATTTTTCTGAATTGTATGCACATAAATTTGACAATCTTAAGGAAATGGATGAATATTTACAAAAATACATGTTGCCCACTTTAACTGAAGGGGAAATAAATTACTTAAATAACCCCATCTCAGAAAAAGGAATTGAACCAACCATCAGTCAACTCCCTAGGAAAAAAATCTCCAGGGCCAGATGGATTTACTAGTGAATTCTATCAAACATTTAAAAAAATTGATTCCAATACTCTACAAACTATTTGGGGAAATTAGTGAAGAAGGAGTCCTACGAAATTCTTTTTATGACACAAATATGGTACTAATACCTAAATCAGGAAGAGATAAAACAGAGAAAAAAATTAAAGACCAATCTTCCTCATGAATATATATGCCAACATTCTAAATAAAATACTAGCAAAAAGACTACAGCAACTTATCTCAAGAATAATAAACTTTAATCAGGTAGGATTTATTCCAGGAAGCAAGGATGGTTTAATATTAGGAATACCATCAGTATAATTGATCATATCAACAGTGAAACTAGCAGAAAGCAAATGGTCATCTCAATAGATGAAGAAAAGTCTTGACAAAATACAACATCCATTCCTTTTAAAACCATTAGAAAGTATAGGAATAAATGGAACCTTCCTTAAAATAATAGGTAGCATCTGTTTAAAGCCATCGGCAAGTATTATATGTAATGGGGAGAAGGTAGAAGCATTTCCCAAAACATCAGGGATGAAACAAGGGTTTCCACTATCACCCCTCTTATTTAATCTGGTACTAGGAATATTATCAGTAGCAATTAGAGAAGAAAAATAAATCAAAGGAATCAAATTAGGCAAAGAAGAGACCAAGCTTTCTCTTTTTCCAGATGATATACGTAGAGAATCCTAGAGAATCAAGTAAAAAACTACTTGAGACAAAAAATAAATTTGGCAAAGTTGCAGGATATAAAATAAACCCACATAAATCCACAGCATTTCTATATATTTCCAATGAAATTCTACAGGAAGAGACAGAGAAATCCCATTTAAAGTTACTGTAGACATTATAAAGTATTTGGTTATCTACCTGTCAAAAAAACCCAGGACCTATATGACCACCACTACAAAACACTTTTTGACAAAAATTGCTGGGAAAACTGGAATATAGTATAGCAGATATTGGGCATAGACCATTATCTAACACCATATACCAAAATCAAGTCTAAATGGGTGCATGATCTAGGTATAAATCTTGATACTGTAAGCAGTCTCAGAAAATAAGGAATAGTTTACCTGTCAGATTTGTGGAGAGTGAAAAACTTTATGACCAAACTAGAAATAGAGAGCATTATAAAATGCAAAATGTTTAATTATCATTACATTAAATTGAAAAGCTTCTGTACAAACAAAGCCAATGTAATCCAGATGAAGAGGGAGGTGGGAAACTGGGAAAGAATCTTTACAACCTATGTCTCTGACAAAGGACTCATTTCTAAAATATATAAAAAATTGAGTCAAATTTATTAGACTACAAGTCATTCCCCAATTGATAAATGGTCAAAGGATATGAACAAGCAATTTTCAGAGAAAGAAATTAAAGATATCTATAACCACCTGAAGAAATGCTCTAAATCACTATTCATTAGAGAAATCCAAATCAGAACAACCCTGAGTTACCACATCTCACCACATTGGCTCACATGATAAAAGAGGAAAATGACAAATGCTGGAGAGGATGTTGCCAAATTGGAACACTAATGCATTCCTGGTGTAGGTATGAACTGATCCAACCTTTCTGGAGAGCAATATGGGATTATGCTCAAAGGGCTATAAATAACTTCATATACTTTGACCCAGCAATACCACTCCTAGGGTTATATCCCAAAGAGGTCATAGAAGTGGGAGGAAGACCCATATGTACCAAAATGTTTATAGCAGCTCTTTTGGTGGTGGCAAAGAATTGGAAATTAAGGGGGTGCCCATCAATTGGGGAATGGCTGAACAATTGTGGTATATGCATATTTTGGAATACTATTGTGCTATAAGAAACAAGGAGCAGATGGTCTTCATATTTACTTGGAGAGGCTTATATGAACTGAGGCTGGGTGAGAAGAGTAGAACCAGTAGAAATGTCTACACAATTAAAGACATAATGTATGTGTGATGACCATCTTTGGCAGACTGGACTATTCTCAGCCATGCAATGATATAAGTGTAGCAGCAAGCACCCCAAGCATCCTCGGGGTTGCTGCCACCACAGGTTCTTGGATCTGCTTTGTTAAAGGAAAGTAACTCAAAATGGGTTAAGAAGCTTACTTTAATCAGTCAAACATATATCGTTTGCCTCATTCAGGGGAAAAAGTTCAGCACCCTGAACCCCAAAGTATACAGGCAGAATTATCAAGAAAGAAACAGATCAAGTAGTCAGATTTCCAAACTGCCCAACCATTATATCCATACCAAATCAATATCTGGGATTCAACATCTGGGTTTTTCAAAGCCAGGGGGCTCTGGACAACGGCTTCCCATAATCCAGATCAAATCACAGAACACTTCTCAAAGTGAGCCCCCCAAAAAAGTTACATATCAGGGCTTATATAGCCTTCTTCTGGCTCCGAGAATGTAACTACCTTATTGATTCACTGGCCAATCAAGAAGTATCTACTGAAAAACAAGCCTCCTACCCCAGGCTTCAAGTGCACTTTAGCCTAGGGGCAGGGAAGATCTTTAAATTTGCATTCCCATTACAATAAGTCAATCCCAAAAGACTCATGATGGAGAGAAATGTGTGCATCCAGAGAAAGCACTAGAAAGAAATGAGTTATATCCAGATTGAAGCAAAATACCTGATCTTTTGCCTTTTCTTGTTGCTTTTATGTCCTCTTTACCATTTTTAATTCCATCTGATACAATCCATCTTTATAACCTGACTAATGTATAATGTGAAAGTATTTACAGATGCTATACTTGACTATATGCCACCATGGGTGGGGGGGGAGGGGCGGGAGGGGGACAAAATGTGAAACTCAACGATTTGTGTAATTGAATCATGTAAACTAAAAGTAAACAAACTAATTAAAAAATTTAAAAAAATTAAAAAAAGAAGAGGCAGCAATAATATGCCAAAGAACTTTACAGGAAAGAGCTTAACATCAGTGAGACCCACAATGGTGTGGTTACTGATATATAGTCACATGTCCTGGAGAAGGAAATGAAGTGAGACTTAGGAAGCACAATAGCAATAAAAATAGAGATAGTGATGGAATTCCAGTTCACCTCTTTAAAAGCCTAAAAGATGATGCTATTAAAGTACTGTACTCAGTATTTCAGAAGATTTGGAAAACTCAACAGTGGTCACTGCATCAGACAAAATCAGTATACATAAAAACCCTGAAGAAGGACACAGTCAAGAAACTTCAAAATATCAAACAATTGTTCTCATTTTACAGTCCAGCAATAGTATACTTAAGTTATACTACTGCAAGCTAGACTTTAGTAATATGTGAAATGAGAATTAACAGAAGAGTCTGCTTTTAGAAGAGGCAAAGCAAGTGGAGACCAAATTGCCAACATATGCTGGATTATTTAGAAAACAAAGGATTTTCAGAAAGAAACAAAACTGATCTACTTCTGTTTCATTGACTACACTAAAGCTTTACCTGTGTGGATAACAACAAAATGTGAAAAGTCCTCGAAGAGATGAGAGTTCTAGGTCATCTTATTGTCTCGTGAGGAACCTGTATGTGAGCCAAGAAACCACAGTCAGAACCAAATATGGAACAACTGATTGGGAATTTCCCAATTAAGATTGGGAAAAGAGAATGACAAAGTTGCATAATCACCTTATTATTTCCCTTGCATGTGGAGTACATCATATGAAATGCCACACTGAATAAATCAAAGACGAGAATTAAAATTTCAGAAAGAAATATCAACAGTCTCCAATATGCAGATGATACCACTCTGATGACAAAAAGTAAAGTGAAATTAAGAAGCTTCTTGCTGAGTGTGAAAGAGGGAAGTAGAAAAGCTGACTTGAAGTTTAATATTTGAAAAAAGCAAAATAAAAGAAAAACACCAACCACAATCTTGGCAGTTCATCCCTTTATTTCCTGAAAATAGAGGAGAAAGGAATGGAAGTCGTATCAGTTTGAACTTCTGTCATAAAACTAAAAGACATTTCCTTCTGTGAAAGCAACCTGTGGCAAATCTAGACAGCATACTAAAAATAGAAGCGTCATTTTGGTGACAAAGGTCAGTAGAGTCAAAGCTATGACTTTATTGCGGTTGTTGTTATTGGTGGTGGTGGCTTTATTCCAGGAGTAATGTATGACTGTGAGAGTTGGACCATAATGAAAAGTGGGAGCCATAAAAATGACATTGTCAAATTTTGGCACTGAAGACGACTTTGGAGAGTCCCTTGGAGAACAAGGAGATAGAGACAGTAAATGCTTGAAGAAAGAAATTTAGGTGGAACCAAGATGGTGGCATAGAAGAAAACTCCATAGAGAAAAGTCCATGATCTCCCCTGATAACTGGGTCAAATAACTATAAAATATGACTCAAAACAAATTTTAGAGCTACAGTGTGCACAAAGTGACAGAGAGAAACAAATCTTCTGCTAAAGGCAGTCAGATAGGCTGGCAGTAAGGGTTCACTGCAGTTGCCTGTTAGCCTAGCATAGCCCTGCATGAGGCTGCAGTTTTAGCCCCAGGGCAGCCCCAACCAGCAGCAGCTAAAGAAGACTTGGGAGAGTGGATTACCAGCAGCTGTGGTGGTTTCCAGACTTCTCAACTCATAAATCCCGAAAACAAGTAAAAGATCAGTGTAGAACTCTGTTGTAATTGGGGGAGGATGGAGTCCCTGGGGTGACAAGTAGTGGAGGTGACGTAGCCATGCATCTGCCTCCACGTGGCTGCCCCAGAGCTCCCAGCCTGCAGATCTTAGCGGGGTGAAGTGAGCATTCAGAGGGTAATCCCTCTTGCTTTAATCTGCCAACATCTGGATAGTGGTCTTGGGGACTTTCCAGAGGTGTGTGTCCAGTGAGCCAGAGCTTGTGGGGGCCATAGTGATGGCACACTCCTAATAGCTCTGGCAGCTTTGACAAACCCAGAGATTTGGGACAAAGCTCTCTCCTTTGGAAGTAGAGTTCTATTGTGGCAAAGAGATCAAAAGTCAAGTATTAAATTGAAAATATAGCAGGGAAAGGAAGCAAAGCAAGCACAGCTATCCAAATTTAGATTCATTTTTGGGGGACAAAAAGGATCAAATCATGGAATGGGAGAAAGACAATGAAGTCAGAACTCCAGCAACAAAATCTTCCAAGAAAAATATGAACTGGTTCCAGGCCATGGAGGAGCTCAAGAAGGATACTGAAAATCAAGTAAGAGAACTGGAGGAAAAATTGAGAAGAGAAATGAGAATGATGCAAGAAAATCATGAAAAAGACAGTCAACAACCTGACCAAAGAAATAACACCTTAAAAAATAGATTAAGTCAAATGGCAAAAGAGTCTCAAAAAGCCACTGAGGATAAGAATGCCTTAAAAATTCTAATTTGCCAGATGGAAAAAGAATTTCAAAAAATCCTTCAGAATTATATTGAAGGAAAGGGAAGCTAATGGCTTTATGAGAAATCAAGATACATAGTACAGATTCCAACAAATGAAAAAATAGAAGGCAATGTGAATTATCTCCTTGGAAACACCAGTGACCTGGGGCAGCTAGGTGATGTAGTGGATAAGGCACTGGTGCTGGAGTCAGGAGGATCTGTGTTCAAATCTTCCCTAAGAAACATAACACAAAATCTATTGGAGTGACCTTGGGCAAATCAGTTAACTCCAATTGCCCTACCTTTCCTTCTCTAAAAAAAGGGGAGGGGCTAGGTGGTTCATTAGAAAGAGCACCAGCCTTGGAGTCTGGAGTACTTGAGGTCAAATGCATCCTTAGACAGTTTACACTTACTAGCTTTGTGACTTGGGCAAGTCACTTAACCCCAATTGCCCTGCCTTTTTCCCCTTCAAAAAGAAAAAAAAGCAAAACGACTGACCTGGAAAATAGATTAAAGAGAAATAATTTAAATATTATTAGACAACCTTTAAACCTTGATCAAATAAAGAACCTAGAAATCATTCTTCAAAAAATTCTACAGGAAAATGCATTGAGATTTTTCAACTGGAGGGCAAAATAGAAATTCAAAGGATTCACCAATCACCTCTTGAAAAAGATACAAAAAGAAATTCCTAGGAATATCTAGGTTCTATAATTCCCGTATCAAGGAGAAAATATTACAAGCAGCCAAGAAGATACAATTTGAAAATTGTGGAAACACAATAAGGATAACAAAGGATCTGGCAGCTTCTACATTAGGGGATTAAAGGGCTTGGAATATGATATTCCAGAGGTCAAAAGAGCTAGGATGAAAACCAAGAATCACTTACCCAGCAAAACTGAGTATAATGTGTCAGGGGGAAATATGGTGAATCGATGTAATAGAAGACTTTCAAGCATTCTTGGTGAAAAAAAAAAGAGAGTTGAATAGAAAATTTGAGAATCGAATACAGGAAGCAAGAAAAGCATGAGAAGATAAACAGAGAAATTTTAAGGAACTTATCAAAGTTTAACTAATTACATGCCTACATGAAAAAAAAACATTAATTGTAACTTCTGAAACTTTTCTCAGTATGAGGATAGTTGAAGGGAAGATAAATGTATATATATATATATATATATATAAACATATGCATGTGTGTATGAATACATATTTGAGAGTGTGTATATCTGTGTATAGGTATACATAGAGAGCAAAATATCATTGAATAGGAAAGGATGTAATTTAAAAGGTGAAGTTGAGAGGTGAGAGGAATATAAAGAGAGGAGATAAGGAGAGACAGAATGGGCTAAAGTATCTCATATAGAAGAGGCAAGAATAACTTAAAATGAAGAGGATGAACAAGAAGACAAAAGGGAATCAGTCAACCTTACTCTCATTGAACTTGGCTTAGGAAAAGAATGTCATATACACTAAATTGGGTATCTTGCCCTACAGGAGAGTAGGGGGAAATGGGATAAGAGAGAGGATGATGGAGGGGAGTGCAGGTTAGGGGGGGAGGATAGTTAGAATCACACAATTTTGGAAAGGGACAGGGTCAAAGTACAGAATAGAACAAGTAAGAAGGCAGATAGGAAATATAGTCAATCTTTAGCAATATATCCACTATGGAAATGTTTTGCATAACTACACATGAACAACCTACATTGAATTGCTTATCTTCTGAGTCAGGGTGGATGGCAAAGGAGGAAGGGAAAGATTGTGGGATCCAAAGTTTTAAAACCAAATATTTAAAATTATTATTATTAATTATTATTCAAGTGGGAAATAAGATATACCGGCACTGGGGTATGGAGATCCATCTTGCCCTACTGAAAAGTCAGAGGGGTAATGCAGGAGGAGGACATAAGAGAGAGCAGACTGGGGAAGCAGATATATAGTGGGATCACACTTTTGGGGTGGTGGGTAGGGGAAAGATGGAGAGAAAATTTGTAACTTAAAATCTTGTGGAAATGAATGATGTAAACTAAAAATAAACATAAAATTTAATTTACAAAATTAAACAAATAAATACATTTAGAGTGTTCACTGGAAGGTTGAATACTGAAGGCAAAGCTAAAATACTTTGGCCACATAATGATAAGCTGAGATATATTGGAAAATACCCCAGTGCTGGAAAATTTTGCAGGTCAAAATAAAAGGGCACAGTAGAGTACAAGACAGCTATTTAATATTATAGAAACAATGAAAGTGTATTTGGGCAGACTTTGAGAGATAATAGAGGATATAAGGGCCTGATATACTATGGTCCATGCGGTTACAAAGAGTTGGATGATACTGAATCACCAAACCACAATAGCAAATAGAAATTTAAGTTACAGAAATTAATTGGTTCATTGTGCTACTTTTAAATATTGCCATTATGAATATTAAAGTCATATGAAACAATATCTCATGTTTGATGCTGTCATATCGGAGAAATAAAAATTATGAGGAATCCAACAAAAAGCAGCAGCAGCCAGGTAACATTTTAGATGATGGCAAATAATCAATAAGGACAATTTTATGATGATGATGTTAAAGTGATCTAATGCAATAATGTCCCTCACTGAATGATTATGTCTAAAGACAGGCAATTCATTATTTACTACCTACAATTAAAATTCTTTATTAGAAACTAAATTTTTTTTCTAACGCAATATACTGAAAATTTTGTCTGTCATGAGTATTTTGTTTTTCTGGAAAGCATTTTAAACAAAGACAATAATGGGACATAGTGAATAGAGCACTGGATTTGCAATCAGGAAGACTCATCATCTTTATGAGTTCAAATCTGACCTTAGACACTTACTAGCTGTGTGATCCTGGCAAAGTCAATTAATGCTATTTGTCTCAGTTCCTCATCTGTAAAATAAACTGAAGAATGAAATGGCAAATCACTCCAGTATCTTTGGAAAGAATTCTACAAATGGGATCAAAAAGAATCACAGATGACTAAAATAACTGAACAACAACAAAACGTTGTTCGTATATATTTAGTGATCTCCATCTGCTTCCTGCTACAAACGATATTTGTTGATTATATACCATGGCTTAATGACACCTAGCATGCCCATTCTTCGTAGTCTCTTTTTTTTCTTTCTTTTTAAAAAATAATTAACAATCTCATAGAATTATGAAAAGAAAACAAGGACAAAATGGAGTGAGAATGAGCAACACGGATTATGGAAATTGAGTTCTACTTTGGTAACTCCGAGGCATCAAGAGAATAAAAATAAGGAATCTGGTGTATGGAGTATACTTAATTACTGCTTAGTATACTGAGTTACTGCTTTGTGTAAAGAGAGGTAAACAATATCACCGATTTACAAAAAAAGTGTTAAAATACAGGATAGTAAATAAGAGCTCGTAATTATATAACATATCCAATTAACTGTCAAATGTTAGCAAATATATGAGAACAGAGTAATGGTAAAATGTAATTAAGTCGAGTTAATACACATATACAAACAAATTTTAGATCCTTCCTTTTCAATGGCATTTTGAAAATAACACTTTGGAAGTGGTCATAGGGTATAGAGTGACACAAGTATTTTTCTATTCCTTAATTTCCCTAATATTTCACATTTTATAAGACATACTCCCTTAAAGGCATTTTACATCAAAACAAATGTCTAAATGTCTAATATTCAGTTAAATCAAATTAGTTTGACCCAAAGTGTATACTTCTAATATAAAACCATACAATATTTATGTTTTCTTCTTCTTTATTTTATTTTCCAAGGAAAGGAAAGTGGTGCTAAAATATGTTAGCTATATGAGCTAATGAAATAGGAACCATAAATATTTATCCATTTAAAAAAATATCATTACCACTGTCATCTCAATATCTGCCTCTGGCAATTAATAAAGTCTAAACTTTAAATAATCAATCCTATACTGTTGTTGTTTTAATATATGCTGTATCGGTTATAATGTTTACCTACTGAATAACAGAAAATTAAGATTTCCAAGATGAAAGCTTAGAATTTTATATTCATTTTTATTGAATAAATTCCAATACATTTAGACAAGTGATTTTTATATAAACATAGCAAAATAAAGTTGTTTTTTCCCTTATTGAGATTATTTCTTGGATATGATGGTATTTTATAGTGTCATCCACATAAACAATAGAAACAATTTTGCATTTTCCCACATTACATCAAGTGCAATATTTAAGATTTCATCTAATTGAACTCATGTTGGAGGAAATTTAATATAACTGTCCTGGTAAATGCTTCAGTGGCTAGGTGGGAGAAAAGCTAGGCAGCCAAAAAAAAAGCAAATATCATTCTGCAAGGGCTCTCCAGGCTAAGTCATCTGCAAGATGTTTTGACTGCTGAGAAATTCACTCATAATCAATCAGTGAGAAAGAGAAGCTGTATATGGGTTAATGCAGATTTTGAATCCCTGAGGGATGACTAACCATCACAGAGGGGGTACTAATGTATTCTCTTTTCATGGAAGAAATGCAGGGAACATTTTGGACTACAAATGGCATGTTCTCTTCTACGTTATATTTTTATCTTACATAAATTTATTTAGTCACCAAAAGGAGCAGAAAATGAAATTCTTGAGAATGCTATTGGGGTAATACTTGGAATTAATCAGTCTATACAATCAATATAATAATAAATCTAGCATATATATATACATGTACATATATACATATATATATACAACATTTGCTAATTTTCAAGTTGTAAATTCTTATATTGAAAATTTCATATCTCAAAGGAACTGATGCCAGCTAACTCTAACACCTTGTACTAGTGAACCTAGTACTCATTCCAAAAGATTTCTCTATAGTCTTCTCTAGATTAGTAGTACCACTTTACAGTTTATAACCACTACTAACACTGCCCTTCAACCCCTCAAGAAGGTGAAAAAATAATGGAAATGCTTTCAGAGAAAGCAATGTTACCCTGATTAGACATCCATTGCTCCTCAGTGTGCAATGTCAAGTTCCAAATCTCTTCTTTTCCCCACCTTTCCTAATGAGGTGACTTTAGTGGTTTTGTTTCAGGGAATCAATATGGAGATTTCCTTCCTTTTCCAAGAAGAACATTGTTGAGGAAACCTCCCTTTAGAAGACTAGTGCCCAATCTCTAGAGTTAAGAATGCTTAAGTGCAGTCATACAGGACACATTTCAAGACTGGGATTCCTCTCTCATGATAAAGAAACTTCTCAGAGTTTCCTAGCTTTCTGTTTCCCTTCTAATATTGGTTGCATTGGTTTTGTTTGTGCAAAACCTTTTCAATTAAATGTAATCAAAACAATTTCTTTTTCATATTGTACTGTATTGTGTGGTCATAAATTCTTCACTTTTCCATAAATCTGACAGTTAAACTATTCTTTATCCTGCTGGTTTTCTGATAGTATTACACTTTATATCTAAATAATTTACCCATTTTGACTTCATCTTGGTATATGTTGGTGTATGTCTCTTTTCTGACATACTATTTTCCAGTTTTCCAAGCACTGTTTCTCAAATAATAAGTTTTCATCCCAGAAGCTGGAGTCTTTGGGTTTATGAAACAATAGATTACTATAGTCTTTGACTAATGTTTCTTGTTTGCCTAACTTATTCAACTGATCCACCATTCTATTTCTTAGGCATTACTCAGCAGTTTTGATGATTTCTACTGTATATTACAATTTAAGATCTGGCAGGGCTAGCACACTTTCCCTTGCATTTCTTTTCATTAATTGTCTTCATATTCTTAAGCTTTAGTTCTTCCAGATGAATTTTGTTATTATATATTCCAGCTCTCTAAAATGATTTTTGGTAGTTTGATTGGTATGACACTCAATAAGTAATCTAATTTAGATAAAATTATCATTTTTTTGTATTAGAGCAGGTTCTGGATGAGCAAATGATTTTTTGCCCAGTGATTGGATCTGCCTTTATTGGTGTAAAAAGTGTTTAGTAACATTGTTCATAGTACTAGTCAGGTTTTTTTTTAACAGGAAGATTTCCAAATATTTTATAATATCTATAGTAACTTAAATTTTTTGCAGGATTGTAATTTAATAAAAATGTACTAGCTTCTATGATTTGTTTGCAAATTTATTTATTTATTTTTAGTTTTCAACAATCATATCCACAAGATTTTGAGTTACAAATATTCTCCCTGTATTTTCCCCACCCCCACCACAAGATAGAGAGCCTACTGAATACCTTTTACCCCAATTTATTCTCTCTTATATCATTCCCAATCCACACCCAACTTTCTAGTTGTGCAAGATGAATTTCTATACCCCAGTGCCCATATATCCTATTTCCAAAAAACACAATTAAAAAAATATATTTGTTTTTAAAACTTTCATTTTCGCATTCTTTCCCCTCTTCCCTCCTTACCCACCTCACTGAGACAACAATCAATTCAATATAGGTTGCAAGGTGTAGTTACCCAAATCATTTCCATAGTAGTTCCATTATGAAAGACTAAGTATATTTCACTCCATCCTATCCTCCCCCCTCATTCTATTTTCTACTTTGACCCTGTCACTTTTCAAAAGTGTTTGCTTCAAATAGCACTCTCCCCCAATCTTCTCTCTCTTTTATCATCAACCCTCTCATCCCCTTCCTCCCTACTATCCATTAGGGTAACCTACACAATAGAGTATGTATGTTATTCCCTGCTGAAGGCTAATTCAACAAGAGTAAGGTTGAGCAAATCACTTTCACCTTCGTTCTCTTCCCCTCCATTGTAAAAATTTTCTCTTGCATTTTTAATATGAGATAATTTACCTTATTCTATCTCTCCATTTCTCCTTCTTCCCATATATTCTGCTCAACTCTTAATTTTATGATTTAGATATCATTCCTTCATATTCAGCTCATCCTGTGCCCTCTATGCATACAAGTTCACACATGTAAAATGTTCTCATATATATCTACATATATATATAGAGAGAGAGATAGATATAGATATATTGATATACACCCTCCTATGCATATATATATATATATTCCCTTTAAACCTTTAATTCTTATACTGAGAATAGTCTCATGAGTTATAATTATCATTTTTCCACATAGGAATATGGCAGTTCAATTTTAATAAATTCCTTATGATTTATTTCTTCTTGTTTACCTTCTCCTGCTTCTCCTGCTCCTTATATTTGAAAGTCAAATTTTCTGTTCACCTCTGGTTTCTTCATAAAGAATGCTTGAAAATCCTCTATTTCATTGAATGTCTATATTTTCTCAGGAAGTATTATACTCAGTTTGGTTGGGTAGGAGATTCTTGGTTTTAATACTAGCTTCTTTGACCTCTGAAATATCACATTACAAGCCCTTGATCGCTTAATGTAGAAGCTACTTGATCTTGTGTTATCCTGATTTCATTTCCACAATACTCAAATTGTTTCTTCTTGAAAACTTGTTACATTTTCTCCTTGACCTGGGAACTCTGAAATTTGGCTATCATATTCCAAAGAATTTTCATTTTTGGATCTTTATCAAAAGATTATTGGTGAATTCTTTCAATTTCTATTTTTGCCTCTGGTTCTACAATATCGAGGCAATTTCCTAGAGAATTTCCAGAAGGATGATTTCTAGGCTCTTTTTTAATCATGGCTTTCAGATAGTACAATAAATTTTAAATTATCTCTCTTTTAGATATATTTTTTCATGTCAGTGATTTTTCCACTGTGATATTTCAGATTTTCTTCTATTTTTTAGTTTGTTTTGTATCTGTTTTATATCTTGATTTCTCATAAAGTCATTAACCTCCATTTGCTCCAATCCAATTTTGATCTAATTATTCTCTTCAGGGAGCTTTTGAAAGTCTTTTTCCAGCTGGCCAATTCAGCTTTCTAAGGCATTCTTCTCCTCGTTGTCCTTTGTGACCTCTTCTGCTATTTGAGTTAGCCCTTTTTTAAGGTGTTATTTTCTTCAGTCACACTGTTGACTCACTTTTCATGATTTTCTTGTATCATTCTCATTTTTCTTCCCAGTTTTCCTTCTACTTCTCTTCACTGATTTTCAAAATCCTTCCTGAGTTCCTCCAAGGCCTGCAACTGGTTTACATTTTTCTTGGCAGCTTTTGATGCAGGAGTTTTGACTTTCTTATCTTTTTCTGGTTCTATGTTTTGATCCTCTTTGTCCCCAAAAAAGGATTTTATAAATGATTGCTCTTCCTCTGATTGCTCATCTTACCAACCAATTACTAGACTTTTGAGCTCTTTACCATGGTAGAACTCTGCTTCCAGAATGAAGAGAGCTATGTCCCAAATTGCTGGGATTTTCACAGTTGTCAGAGTTGTGGTCAGAGCTATGAAGATGGAGCCCTCTCTACAGCCACCACAAGCTCTGGCACATTAGCATTCCTTTCCCCAGGACTGCCTCCCAAGCCTGAGACCCAGATCCCGATAGGTCAAAGTAAGAGTGCTTACGCTCTGAATAGTTTCTTTGTCCCCCTAGGATCTGTAGGCCCAGATATCCAGAGGCAGCCAGGCAGCGGCAGGTAGAGCCACTACACCTCTGCCACCTCTGCCAGCCCAGGGGTAGGGCCTGGGCTGTGCTCTCCTCTCACCCAGTTAGAGAAGTGTTCCCCACTGAGCCTCTTCTTACCCTTTGTCATTTATGGGCTGATACTTCTGGGACCCTCCACAGCTGTTGATGATTCACTCTACTGAAGGCTGCTCTGACCCTCTGGGCACCTCACCTGTGATCGGGGGCACCTCAAATCTGAGCAGGTATGGCTCACATGGTACTGTGCCTGTCTCCCATCTCAGTGCTATGGAACCTTGCTGTCAGGCTATCAGGCTCCCTTTAGTAGGAGATTTGTCTTTCCATGTCACTTTGAGGGTTCTGTAGCTACAAAAATTGTTTAGAGTCATTTTTTACAGTTATTGGAGGTGGTTGGAGCAGGGGCTCAAGCAAGTTCCTGTTTTTACTCAGCCATCTTGGCTTCCCCCAATAGTAACTTTAAATGGAATTTCTCTTCCTATCTCTTTCTGTTGGGCTTTCTTAGTAATATATAGAAATGTCTATGACTTATGTGGGTTTTTTATGTCCTACAACTTTGCTAAATTAATTTATTAATTCTAGTAGTTTTTTTATTCATTCTCTATGATTCTCTAAGTATAACTTCATATTATCTGCAATAGCGATAACTTTGTTTCTTTGTCTATTCTAATTCCTTCAGATTTTTTTCTTCTCTTATTGTGAAAGCTTACATTTCTAGGACAATATTGAATAATGTGGGAGATACTAGACATCCTTGCTTCATCCCTAATCTTACCAGAAATGCTTCTAGGTTATCCCTATTGCATAAAATAATGCTGATAGTTTTAGATTGATGATACTTAAGGAAAACTCCTTTGGTTCCTATGCTCTCTAAGTTTTTTTAATATGAATGGATGCTGTATCTTGGTAAAAAGATTTTTCTCCTTCTATTTTAGAAAATCACATGATTTCTATTATTTTTCCTGCGGATATGGTCAAATACGCTCATACTATTCCTAGTATTGCACCAGCCCTGCATTATTAGCTTCCAGATAATTGTGAAGTAATTGATCCTAAAAATTACAGAAATGAATGTGGTTATGTGGCCTTAGGTCCAAAATTCTTAACCTGGGGTTTCAGCTTATTTAAAGAAATATTTAAGAGCTATAATTCAATATAATTGGTTTCCTTTAGGATTATGTGCATGCTTTTGTGCATTTGAAGACAATATATTTGGAACAGGTCCACATGTTTCATCAGACTGCCAAAGAGTATGGAACATAAAAATAAAGTTTCAGAATCCAATTTTGAAGAAATTTTATGTAGATGATGATGGTGATGACATAGATTGTGTTGATGCTGGTTGTGGCAGTAGTTTAGCCACTTGATCTGTGACTTTAATAGTATAGAGAACTGTTAGGTGTTCAAAAATTCTCCAATAATAAAGGTTGGTACAATCATTTCATTTTAGTCTGTGAGAGGTGCCTAGAACATTGAAAGGTTAAATTATTTGTTAAGGTTTATATAGCCATGATGAGTCAGATACAGGACTTGAATCCAGATATTCCTTGTTTCAAGACCAGCTCTATATCAACTGTGCCTTACTCTCATATAGCAATGATGATGAAATGATGATAACAATGACAGCCACTACTCTAACAATAAATACAATGACAACTTTTTCTTGGGCACTTTTAAATTTTTCAATTATCTTACGGACAAATTGTCTCTTTTGTCCTCAAAATTTCGAGGTAGTTACATGGGTCTTATCTCAATTTTCCAGATAAGGTAAATGAACTTCACAGGAAATTTTGACACTTGGTTGGGTTCAAATCTAATTTTCTTCAAGGTGACATTTCAAATTTCTCATGACCTTTTCTTCCAGGGATTTCTATAAAATACCCACATTACTCTTTAAACATGCAAAAAATGTGGTTACTTATAACTTAGAAAAACAAGGCATGACATAGTGAAGACTTTCCATTCTCTTACCTTTCATGACACTTATTGTCGATATTATGCATCTTAACAAATCATGATATATAATTGTTCAGTGAATATGGGTGCAATATTTTCACAGTACTTGCCATATTGCTCCTACTGGAAGCAAAGAGTATTTGTGGATTGTTAATAGACAAAGAAGTGGTTAATTTATTTCTACCTTAATTTTTATTTCCAACCTTTATGACCTCCTTATGTATTTTTTGCTTTGAACCTAACACTCAAATCTCTTGATGTCTAAGTTATATTTTTATCCCATAATTCATGGAAACGAAGAATACGATGTATTCTATATGTCAATTACTACTAAAGAATTTATGTGGTAGATGAATAATGCAAGGTGCATGTATTACAAGTCTTAGTTCAAGAGAAATTTCTAAACTCCAAAAGTTTTTGTTCAATCTCTGCTATGAAAATTAGTAATTTAAAGTGAACTAAGAATTTTTTTTCACACATCATGTATAATTCATACTTGTTGAGAGGGAGTCAAGATGGAAGAGAGAGGGAGTCAAGATGGCAGAGTAGAAACAGAAACTTCCCTGTGACTCCAGCTTTCACCTCTTCCAATCCAAGTAAAAGATGACTCTGAAAAAATTCTGGAGGTACAGAACCCACAAAATGGCACAAAGAAACGAACTTCCCACAGAGGACAGCCCAACAGGATAGAAAGAAGCCAATTGCACAGCAAACTGGGAGCCCAGCCAAGGCCAGAGTGAGCAAGAGATTTTATCCTCAGGGTAGCTACAACCAAGCACAGGCTGGAGGGACTTCAGATTACCAGCAACTTTGGTGGTTTCCAGAATTATTAATCCATAGATACTAAGCACAAAGTGAGAGGTCAGTGCAGTATGGACTGGGAGTGTGGGAGTGTGGTCAGGTCTTTACCCTCTGGAGGGAGAAGTGGCGGGCCCTCTGGACTGCAGACTCCAACATCTGGCTACTTCAGGCCTCCTAGTTTGCAGATTGTAGGGGGATTAAGTAACCAGCCTGAGGGGTAATCACTCTTGTTTAACCACTTAGATCTGGATTGTGGTCTAGGATGGAGGTCCTGGGGTGTGTGACCAGTTTGCCAGAGCATATGTGTAATAGTAATGGAATATAAAGATCCCCCTTTATTGGCTTGGTTTTTGGTTTGACTGTGTTAAAACCCAGAACTTGTTAATCCCACTTGGGGGATGGACTTGTTGACATGAAAAGAGAGGGTTGAACTGGGAAGAGCTGGTGACGTAAATTTAGAGACACAAGAGAGAGGCAGAAGAACTTTTTGGAAGCAACATCTTGGAGGCAGAGAGAGACTGAGATGATTGCTGTGGACCACTTTGAATTGCCCAGGAATTTTGAGAGCAGCCACCCAGAGCTGCCAAGGACTGAGTAGACATGGCTATTATGCTGATACTTTGTCTGTCTGTTTTGATGTTGTTTTGCCAGATTTTTCCACTGTTGAAAGACAGTCCTGTTGTTGCAGAATTCTGGGAACCTTGCTTTTGGGTCAGAGCTCTTGAGACTGTTCTGCAGACAGAGAGTGAATACTGTCCACTGCTGAAGGACAGTGCTGTTGTTGCAGAAGCTTGGAACCTTGCTGTTGGTTCAGAAGCCCTGAAGAAGTATGTTTACAGAAATCCTGGAAGAGGGTTTTGCTAATGTTTTCAGGGGTCCTAGGACTGTTCTGCAGACAGAGAATGAATTAATGAAGAGACTGGCAATGTATCTTGTGGCCTTCCTAAGCTTTGTCTCCCCAGGAACAAAGATTGCTGAGAACTTGCCTTGTGTCAAGATGAAGAAAAGACCTCTATTTGGGTATTAAGTGCTGTGCTTAAGCTTGTTGTAACTCTAGGGTAGATTCAATTGTGATCCAAGGGTGGGAAAGTTTTGACCTGTTTGTGTTCTGTGATTGAACAAATGAATGAACTTTACTTATAATTGGAAACTAATCTCCATTTGAGAAGAGGGGCTTTGTGATGGACTAAATGAAGGTACACCCTAGGGGTGGAGTAGTATTTAGAAGAGGGACTTTGTGATTGATTAAATGAATGTGATGTCCAGGGGTGGGGTAGTACTTTATTAAAGCAGGTAGTACTTGAAGATTATTTAATCACACTTAGTAAATGTTGTATTTTCAATGATGTCATATTTTCATCTTCTCTGCTCTAAATTTTTCACTGAATAAAATGGAGAGCACCTATGCTGGTATTTTGAACCTTGGGAAGTTGCCTTTGCTTGGCATTACAATATGGAGGTTTCAGAGAGGGCACCCAGTTAATAGCTCCAGCAGTTGCAAAAATCCCAGTAATTGGGATAAAGTTCTTGTAGCAGAGTTCTTCTATGGCAAAAAGCTCAAAAGTCAAGTAATTTAATGGCAAATTGAGCATGCCAGGGAAACAAGGCAAGCACAGAGGTCCAACTTTGGATTCCTCTTTTAGGGACAAAAAGAATCAAAGCATGGAACAGGAGGAAGACAATGAAATCAGAACTCCTCAACCAGCAGCTTGCAAGAAAAGAAAAAAAAATAACTGCTTACAGGCAATAGAGGAGCTCAAGAAAGATTTTGAAAACAAAAAAAGAGAAGTGGAGAACAAGTTGGGAAGAGAAATGGGAATGATGCAAGAAAATTATGAAATGAAAGTCAACAACGTGATCGAAGAAAATCACACCTTAAAAAATTGACTAACTCAAAAGGCAAAAGAGGCTCAAAAAGCCAATGAGAAAAAAGAATGCCTTAAAAAGGCAAATTTGCCCTATGGAAAAAAGACTCTCAAAAGCTCACTGAAGAGAATCATTCCTTCAGAATTAGATTGGAGCAAATGGAAGTTAGTGATTTTATGAGAAATCAAGATACTATTAAATAGATCCAAACAAATTTAAAAAATATAAGGCAATGTGAAATATCTCATTGGAAAAACCACTGACAGGAAAAATGATCCAAGAGAGATAACTTAAAAATTATTGGACTACCTGAAAGCCATGATCAAAGAAAGAACATAGAAGGCATCTTGCAAGAAATTCTCAAGGAAAATTGTCCTAATTATTTAGAACCAGAGGTAAAAATAGAGGTTGAAAGTATCCACCAATCACCTCCTGAAAAGACCCCAAAAAGAAAATTCCTAGGAATATTATAGCCAGGTTCTGGAATTGCCAGATCAAGCAGAAAATATTACAAGCATCCAAGAAGAAACAATTTGAATACTGTGCAAAAACAATCAGGACAATGCAGAATATGGCAACTTCTACACTGAGGGATCTTGGCATACGATATTCTAGAGGTCAAAGGATCTGGGATTAAGATGAAGAATCACCTACCCAGAAAAAGTGAGTATCATGTTTCAGGGGAAAATATGGACATTCAATGGAATAAAGGACTTTCAAGCATTCTTCATGAAAAAAACAGAGTTTAAAGGAAACTTGATACTCAGATACAAGAAGCAAGAGGGCCATGAGGAGGTAAACATGGAAAGGAAATCATAAGGAATTAATCAATGTTGAACTACTTACATTCATACATGGAAAAATGTTACTTTTAACTTTTAAAATTTTTCTCAGTATGAGAATAGTTGAAGAGAAAATATATGTCTATATAGGAGGGTATATGGGTGTCTGAATACATATATGATGATGTGTATATATGTGTACAAGTATACATAGACAGAGGGTGCAGGAAAAGTTGAATAGGAAGGGATTACACTTAAAAGGTATAATTAAGAGGTCAGAGAGGAATATAAGGAGTAGAGATGGGCAGAGATAGAATGGGGTAAATCACATATAGAAGAGACAAGGGGAAGCTGTTACAATGGTTGGGAAGAACAGGAAGGCAAAATTGTATGAGTCAATCTTATTCTCAATGAATTTGGCTTAGGGAGGGAATGATATACACACTAAACAGGGCATCTCACCTTACAGAAGAGTAGGGGGTAAGGTGATGAAAGGGGGGATGATGGAAGGGAGGGAAGGCTGGGTGGGAGGGAAATTGGAAGCACCCACTTTTGAAAAGAGGCAGCATCAAAGTAGAGAATAATACAAGTGGGGGCTTGTAGAGAACTTTCAGGTGTCCCCCAGCTTCTCTAATGAAATGTTCCCCTCCCCTATATTATTACCTGAAAGATTACAGGGCAGATTAGCAGGAGGATGTATAAATGCAGAGAAATTTTGGAGGGTCCCTTGACCTCGCTAAAGTAACATTCCCCTGCTCTATACAGTTACCTGCAAAGTTACAGGGCAGAAAAGCAAAAGGGCGTGTAATCTTTTATTTTGTTTATACCTCTGGATATGGTCCTAGTATATTGCCCTAATAAATAACTAACCTTAAGCAAGGGTAAATATTAAACAATATTAAGGGAGGGCCTTGTACATGGCCTGCATTCCTTTGGGTCACCTAGAGGAATGATCTTTGTACATTGTCTGCATTCTTTTGGGGGGCATAAAAACTCTGTGAGCCCTTTGCATCTTTGGCTTTGTATGGAATGGTCCTATAACAAACAGTATTGATTACACAACCATCTCATTATTCTCACAGCTTGCTACCCCACCAACTGCACTGGTTGCAGTAGGGACAGGGATGGCATGGGGGGAAATATAGTCAGTCTTTCACAATATATCCACTATGGAAATATTTTGCATAGCTACACATGTACAACCTATATTGAATTACATATCTTCCCAGTAAAAGTGGGTGACAAGGTTGTTAGGAAAAAAATCTGCAATTCAAAGATTTAAAATTAAATGTTTAAAAATATATATTATCATCATTATTCTTTTACATGTAACTGGTTAATAAGTTATATATCCACTTCAGCATAGAGATCGACCATGCCCTGCTGGAAATTTGGAGAGAGAATGGGGGAAGATATAGGAGAAAGCAGATTGGGGGAAAGCATATTCAGTGGGATCTCTGTTTTGGGGTGGTGGGTAGGGAAAAAATTTGTGACTCAAAGTCTTGTGGAAATTAAAAATTTAAACTAAAGAAAATAAAAAGAATAAACTAAAAATAACCATATTTGTTATCTTTCATATCAGCAATTAGATGATAATAGTCCCAATGTAGGAAACAATTGCTTAGATAATTTTCTGATATTATATTGCCTTGAATCCTATGCGCATAAATCAATGGAATAGTCAGTAAATATTCATCACATTTTGTGAGATATATATGTATATATAATTATTTACTCATAAAAATTAAAATAACATTTTAGGCATTTCATACTAGGTTCAAAGAAATATTAATTTACATGACTAGCATAAGAAAGATTTCTGTCACATTCAAAACCTGCTTTTTGCAATTCTTAAGAAAAGAAGAGTTTTCCAGTCTATTTTTCCTTTTCCATCCATTTTAAATGTCAATAGGATTTCTATTACATATGAATATAAAAGATGACAAGTAACCGCACTTTTACTGGTAAGATATTCTGCTGAAAGTGGGGAAAATTTTGTCAGAATTTCCTTATTGCTATATGATGAAGAATTAAATCTCTTTGACTTTGAAATACAAAATTAATTATGCAAAAATTGATTGGAATAAAGTGACCATAATCTGGAGTTTATATGGCTTTAGGAAATAATATAATAGAATCCTACCCTAAATAACCTGCACATTCAAATTTCAGGTAACTTTTCTTCTTTCCACTGTCCATTAGCATACTCAAACAAATAAAATATATCATGAAAAAAATTCATAACCAGAAGTTCATTACAATTGTAAGGCAATTCACCTGCAGTCATTAATACCAGAATTATTTCATCCTAAAAATCACTTTTTTTAGTTTGATGTAATTTTATAACAAAGTAAATTCCCTTATTCCTTTATGGTTCCTTTACATCAGACAACTTTTGGAATCCTGAGAATGTCCTAAAGATATAGCATTCTGAACCTCAAAGATGGAAGTCAATATAGTGATTAATGTCAATGGTGAAGGAGGTAGAAATCTGGGAAAGAACATAGGGATTGCAGGTAAACACTTACCTTGACTGACTACCCCACAAAAAACATCAATAATCAGAACCTGACCTTGGTAAGAAGCCCAAGTTCAGGGATTCACTAAGAAGATACATATGAGCAAAAAGGCAAAGATATAAGGTACTCTAAAAAAATTTAATTGGGGCGGCCAGGTGGCTCAGTGAGTAAGATCACCAGCTCCAGTGTCGGGATGACCTGGGGATCAAATCTGGGCTCAGATACTTAGCACCACACCCAGAAATAACAGGCCGTGTAACCTTGAGCAAGTTACTTAACCCTGATTGCTTAAAATAAAAAATAAAAAAATTTGAAAAATATCCCAAATACCAACTTAACAACTTACAAGAGAAAGAAAACAAACAAACAAACAAACAGGCAAAGTGCACGATTTTCCAAAATGTCCCACAAGAGATTAAAAATAAAAGAAATGCTTTGGAATAAAGAATAATACAGAGAATAAAACGCTTAGAAAAGGTAGTGATAAACTGCATTATTATGAGTTCTAAATATTAGAATGAATCAAAGACATTCATTGACTCTATGCGAAAACAAGAGATATTTGAAATATTTTTTTAACCTGAAAAATAGAGGGAAATGGAAGGCATTTCATATAAAAAGGACAGTGTCAAGAAAACAGTCTAAGGAGATATTTTAAGAATAATTTGGCTTTCTGAAAATTATACTTAAAGAAAATTAAAGAAAAAATAAACCAGGACAATATATTTAAGAAAGTCACTAACAAAAACTGCCTAGATCTACCTTATATAAGCAGGGCGCAGAATGAATTGATCATCTGAAACCCCAAAAGGAAAAGTTTTAGCAATGTCATAACCAAAATTCAGATCTCAAACATCAAGGAAAAAATACAGAAGCAGCCAGGAAAAAAATCAAGTAACAAGGACCTACAGTAAATAAGTGTATAAGTTCTAGCATCTTATACTATGCTTATACTAAGAAGGCGGGGGGGGGATTGTTGGAATGCATATGCCAAAAGGCAAAAGACATATACAGAAACTAAGAATTGGTTTTTAAAATGAACATAATATTGTCATAGCAAAATGTACTTTTAATTAAATAGATGACTCATGCAAATCTGATAAAAATGATTTGGGCTAAATAGGAGCAATGAAATAGCAATATATTCATTAGAAATCTAGAAATTTTTAATTTTTTTCAATTAGTGGAAGATATTGAAAAATGATAAAGTTATAACATTCTGAGAGGTAGAGAATGAACAAATATCTTTTAAGATGTACAGATAACCTCAAACTATACTGAGAGGGTAAAAAATGATCAAAAGAGCAAGTGGACTGACTGGGAGTGAATTCATTCTAATAGGAGTGCTTTAATTATATATTAATTCATTTTTTTAAAGATGTATTTACATTTAGTTCACAACATTCATTTCCACAAGCATTTGAGTTGCAAATTTTCTCCTTCTCCCTCTCCTTCCCACTCCTCCACCATGGTGGATTGTAATCACACCAAATATTAGTCAATTTGTAAAGAAAAATTACATCCAATGAAATGAAAAATGAGAAAGAAGAAAACAAACAAAAAAGAGAAAACAAGTAGTTTCCTTCGTTCTGCATTCAGATTCCATAATTCTTTCTCTGGATGTCAATTCCATCATGAATCTTTTGGAGTTGTCTTATAACATTGCATTCCTGAGAAAAGCCAAATCTATTGAAGTTAATCATCACAAATACAATGTGTCTGTAATTGAGTACAATGTTTTCCTCGTTCTGCTCCCTTCACTCAGCAGCACTTTATAAAAGTTTCTCCAGTTTATTAGGATGTCTGGGTACTTCTAATTTCTTATAGCACAATAGTATTCCATTAAGTTTAATTTGTTTAGCCACTCCCCAATTGAAGGGCATCCCCTTAATTTCTAATTCTTTGCCACCAGTAAAAGCGCTGCTATAGATATTTTTTGTTAATTTAGGTATCAGTACCATATTTGCATCACATTAAGAATTTTGTAGGACCCTTTCACCAGTATTCCCAAAATATCTATGAAACATTGGAATTAATTGTTCTTTAAATCATAGAGCTTGCTGGTAATCCATCTGGCCCTTGATTTTTTTTTCCTTGGTAGTTCATTGATGACTTGTTCAATTTCTTTTTCTGATATGGGGTTCTTTAAATATTTTACTTCTTCTTTACTTAATCTGGGCAATCTACATATTTAGAAATATTCATTCATTTCACCAAGATTGTCAAATGTATGGACATACAATAGGGTAAAATAATTCTTAATTTTGTTTTAATTTCCTCTTAATTGGAAATAAATTCACATTTTATTTTTGATACTGGTAATTAGATTTTTTTCTTTCTTTTTTAAATCAAATTGTCTAAGTGTTTTTTTATTTTATTTTTTTCATAAAACCAACTCTGCTTTTTTATTATTTAACTAGTTTTTTTTTTATTTTAATTTCATTAATGCTTTCTTTGGTTAACAGTATTTCTTTTTTTAACCTTTTATTTATTTAGTTTTACTTTAGAACATTCATTTCCACATAATTTTGAATTATAAATTTTCTCCGTCTTTCCCCTACCTCCACATCAAGATATCAAGCCTACTGAATACCCTTTCCCCAAACCTGCTCTCTCCTATATCCACCCCCATCAGCCCCTCTAACTTTCTAGTAGGGCAGGATGCAATTCTATAATGCAGTGCCTGTATACCAACATTTGTTTTTAAATCTTGATTTCCAGATTCTTTCCCTTCTTCCTTTCTCACCCAAAACCACTGGGAAGGCAAGCAATTCAATATAGGATGTACATGTGCAGTTACAAAAAACATTTCCATTGTAGTTATATTGTGAAAGACTAAGTATTTTCCTCCATCCCTATCCCACACCCCACTTATACTATTTTCTTCTTTGACCCTGTTCCTTTTTAAAAGTTGTTTGTTTCTAACTACCGTCTCTGAAATGTGCCCTCTCTTCTATCATCCCCCTTTTATCCCCTTCTCCCCTACTTTTCTGTAGGGTAAAATAACCAATTGAGTGTGTATGTTATTCCCTCTTTAAGGTAAATTCACTGGGAATAAGGTGGACCCATTCCCTTTCACCTTCCTGCTCTTCCCCTGCATTGAAACAGTTTTCTCTTGCCTTTTTTATATAAGATAATTTACCCTAATCTCTCTCTCCCTTGATCTTGTTCCCATTGTATTCCCCTCTCAACCCTTAATTTTACTTTTAAGATTATCATACTTTGGGGTATGGGGTGGCCAGGCGGTGCAGTGAATAATAGCGCTGGCCCCGGGATTTGGGAGACCCAGGATCGGTTCCAGCCTCAGATAGTTAACACCCACATAAAATAACTAGCCATGTAAACTTGAGCAAGTTACTTAACCCCAATTGCTTTAAAAAAAAAAGATAGTCATATCTTCCTATTCCACTGATCCTGTGCCTTCTGTCTATGTATACATGTACACACAAATACACATACTCACATATGTATTTATAAACACATACTCCCTTTATACATACATATATGTAGGTATGCAAACATATTCCCTTCAACTATCCTCATACTGAGAAAAGACTCATGAGTTACAATTATCATTTTTCCATATAAGAATGTGAATAGTTCAACTTTAATAAGATCCTTATGTTTTCTTTTTCCTCTACCTTCTCATTCTTCTCCTGATTCTAGTATTTGAAAGTCAAATTTTCTTTTCATTTCTTGTTTTTTTCCAACAAGAATACTTGAACATCCAATATTTCATTCAATGATCATATTTTATCCTTAAGCATTATATTCAGTTTTGTTGGGTAGGTGATCATGGGTTATAATACTAGCTCCTTTGACCTCCAGAATACCATAATCCAAGCCCTTAGATCCCTTAATGTTGAAGCTGCTAGATCTTGTGCTATCCTGATTGTGCTTCCACAATACTCATTTTTTTTCTTCCTCACAACTTGTAATATTTTTTTCCTTGACCTGGGAACTCTGGAATTTGTCTATCATGTTCCAAGGAGTTATATTTTGGGGGGGGAGGGGGTGATCTTTTCAAGAGGAAATCTGAGAATTCTTTTAATTTCTATTTTGCCCTCCTTTTCTAAAACAGCAGGGTAATTTTTCTGGAGAATTCCTTGAAGGAGGAATTTTTTTTTTAATCTAGGCTCATTTTTTATCATGGCTTTCAGAGAGTCCAATAATTTTAAAATTATTGCTCCTGGATCAATTTTCCAGATCATTGGTTTTTCCAATGAGATATTTCACATTGCCTTCTATTTTTTTCATTTGTTTGGATCGTTTGTTTTAGAGTATCTTGATTTCTCATAAATTCGTTAGCTTCCATTGGCTCCAATTTAATTCTGAAGGAATTATTCTCTTCAGTGAGTTTTTGAAATTCCTTTTCCATCTGCCAAATTTGGCTTTTTTATGCCATTCTACTCCTCATTGGCTTTTTGGACCACTTTTGCCATTTCAGTTAGTCTGTTTTATAAGGTGTTATTTTCTTCAGTCAGGCTTTTGACTCGTTTTTCATGATTTTCTTGTAGCATTCTTATTTCTCTTCCCAATTTTTCCTCCACTTCTCTTACTTGATTTTCAAAATCCTTCTTGATGCTCTCCATCGACTGTGACCAGTTCATATTTTTCTGAGAGGCTTTTGATGCTGGAGTTTTGACTTTGTTGTCTTCTTCTGGTTCTGTGTTTTGATCCCCTTTGTACCCAAAAAAGGATTTTATGCCTGATTGTGCTTCCTTTTGTTGCTCATTTTGTCAGCTAATTACTTGACTTTTTTAACTTGTTTTTTCTTTTAATTATGTACCAGATAGAAAAGGGGAAAAGTAGTGACTGTTTCTCTTCACCCCCCAATAGTTCTTTTTATCAAGGTGGAATGGGAGAGAAATTTGTTGACCATGAGTCTTACTCCTGCCCTGGAGTAAGTTCCTTCTTGTCCTCTGCTCCATATCATTTTGGGGGCAAGAGCAAATAGCTTAGGCAGAAATAGTTGTGCTTCTGAAGCCACAGTGGCAATGTAGCCACCATCTCCTCCTCTCCAGACTACTGTTTCACTCAGCTCCTGCTCTGTCCCTGATTCACCAAAGGCAGAGAGAGAAGTAAGAATATGGTAGCCTCAAGAGGCAACAGTAGGTAGTGTGCTCTGACAAATAAATAGAATGTGGGAGGCATATACCAATATGGCATAAGGACAAACCCTTCTCCTTCTATTGCACAAACAGGTTCAGATTCCCGTTCACTTAGCAGTGGTCTATCTGCAAAAGAATCTTCTGAAACTTGAGCAAAGAACTCACTCTTATTTTACAGGCTCCTAGAAGGGAGGTTTTGTTCAGGGTCTTCTGACCATACATACCCCAATAGAGGCAGAGCAAGGGGGTAGCCTCTTGCTTTAAAAGAAGTGGGACCTGGCCATCCACAATCCACATAGGATGGATCTACAATCACCTAGGGCTCACCACCCCAAGTTCAAAGGCCAAGAAGAATTCTCTTTCCCTCTGCAAAAAAATAAAATGGGAGTCAATGAGAGTCAGAGGTGCCACCACCTTGAATTACTCAAGAGTGACAATTTCTGGGCCTAAAAACTTGATGCAATGATAATAAAGAGCAGAAACTTATGCACTGTTTGTTTTCTCCTTCTAGAAGCAGCAGTTAAGTCCCCTTGAATAAAACGTGTCTGATTCTCCTCACCAGTGAAGGTGGAAATGGGTAGGAATAAGTTGTTTAAGTAAACTTATAAACACCTACAGGTACAGATGACAAGTCCCCCTAACCAACGGGAGAAAAACTGTCTGCAATCTCTCACCTTTGTTGGCTGGAACAAAATTCTAGTGGGAGTTGGTGGGTGAAGGCAAACAAGTGGGCCAAAGTCAAGGACTGCAGGCCATATGGAACAACAGGTCAAACATAGGACGTCATAGATTGGGGCACTATAAAGATGAGAAGACAGACAGGTCTGTGACACCAGCTGGGAGCAAGCCTTTGGAGCATAACTTCCAGAAATTGCTTCTGTCCTGTAGTAATGGCTAGTATCCAGCTAAATGCAGTAGTCTTTCTTCCCTATCCCATCAAATTCTGAGAGTTTTTCAATTAAATAACTATGTACAAACACACACGCCTGATATCTCCTTAATGTGGAAGTCCTGGGAATGCATTAGAGGTGGGTTCCCTTTTGGAGGATTCATGGCTCAGAAGCAAACCTTATTCTGACAGGGACAGTCTCTCCATCTCAGCTTCAAGTTCAGCATATGAAATGCTGGAATTAGGCACATTGGTGGAGAAGAATGACTTGTGGGATGTATCAGGAAGATCCAGAGGTTCTTTGGTGGTGTCCTTGAGGAGATGTCCAGTTCCTCGTTATTACTATGTAAGCCATTTATCCCCACCCCAGCCAGAGTCTGAGAAACTTCATCCTGGGTATCATAGAGCTCTTGGATCTGGTCCACCAGACTCTCTGCTTTCTCCACTGTGATGTCTTTCTTGGAAAGTTTGAGGGCTTCGACACCAGCCTGATAGGCATTAAAAACCATTGATCTGTTTGGGAAGCACAGATCCGATCCAGAATGCCCTGTACTGTGTCCAGCTTGGCATGTAGTTCCTCAATACGCTTCTCTGTCCTCTGCTTAGACTTGAGATGCCTTAGCGCCAGTTGCTTCTTTCCATTTCAGCATGCCTGTCTGGCATCTTCTTTGCATCTCTCTGCTTCCTGGGAAAGGGACTCCACCTTCCGTGAGAGCATGAACTGGTACACCCCCACATCTACATCATTTTCTGGGGAGACCTTGGCATGTAGCCCTCTGGCAAATTTCACAATCTTCTCACCACTCTGCTCTAAAACAGTGACTCTCTTCTCTTTCTGCAGTTGGAGCAACACCACATAAAAGGTTCGCTCATCTGGGCAGGAACTAACGCAGATGGTGCTCAGTTCTGACAGGGCCACCACAGAATGAGAAGAGATCGGAGAGTTCTGACACAGACCATAAACACGCTCTGCTTTTCCCTAAGCAGCTCCACAGCCACCAGCACCTCTTCCGCAGGGACTTTGTTGTGCCCCAGCACATTAGAAAGAGTCCGTTTGAGAGGCTTCAACAGGAAGACACCTACTCCCCATGAAATCCAGGTACTGCACACATTGGCCATGAAATCGGACTCCCGTTGGAGCTCCCCTGGAGCGCCATGGCCAACCCAAGCAGGCGCTCCCCTGGTGCTGGAAGACCTCCTGAAGGGCGTGCAGGCGCAGACGCACCGCCCCCTGGCGGCGACCGTGGCCCAGCAACAGCGGTGCCCAGAAGCCCATCTTGCTCTGGCAGTCAGTGCGTTCACCTCCCGACTCCTCTTGAAGGCGGAGAAGAGGAAGAACATCCTTCTTCATCTTCCTCCCACTTGGGGGGAAGCAGCCCCTCCGGGTCCCCCCCGGCTGGGGTCTCGGACTCCTGCCCCGGGGACCATCGGAACCCCTGCCCCGACCAGGCTCCGGACACAGCCCTGGCCCTGGTCCCCTCCAATTACTTGACTTTGGAGCTCTTTACCGTGGTAGAATTCTGGTTCCTGACTGGAGAATGCTGTGTCCCACTTTCTGCCGTTTTTCACAGTGCTTGTCAGAGTTTCTTCTAGTTACCTGCCTCGGAACTGTGAGGAGGACGCCCTCTCCTCAGCTTCGACAAGCTCTGCTGTACCTGGGCTCCTCACCCTAGGACCACCACTCAACACTGACACCCAGATCCAAGCGGCAAAGCAAGAGAATCCTGCCTCAGTGTCAGCAGAGAGATGCCTGCAAATGTCCTCTGCACAGTCTCTTGTTCCACCCCACCCCACACCACCATCTGTAGGCTTGGAGCCAGAAGTTGCAGCAGACTGCACTCTCCTGTCACCCAGGATCTATAGGATTTCCCACTGAGCTTTTACTTTCTCTTTGGCATTTATGGGTTGAAAAATGAGGAAACTGCCAAAACTGCCCAGTGATTAACTCTCCTGAAATCTGCTCCTGTTCATCTGTGCTGTTGGTCTGGGTCCATGCTGCTCACCTGCGACTGCACTGGGCTCGCAGCCCAGTGCAATTGACCCTTCCTGTGGCCTGTGAAGCTCTCTTCAGTAGGAAATTTGTTTCTCTGTGTCACTTTGTGCATTCCGTATTTCCAAAATTTGTTTAGAGTCATATGTATTGGAGCTGTTTCGAGTGGGAGCCCAAGCAAGTTCCCGCTTTTACTCCACCATCTTTGCTGCACCATCTATCTATCTATCTATCTATCTATCTATCTATCTATCTATCTATCTATCTATCTATCTATCTATCTATCATCTACCTATCTACCTATCTATTTATCTATCTGAAATAGAACTCACACAGCATCCTGTGAATGAAGAATATCTAGCAAAAGAGCTTGCAACTTCTCAGGGGTCCACAAGTAGTACAAAAGCAGATCATCGTCTAAAGAGATCAAGAAAATCATTGCTAGTAATTGTTCCTGTCCTCTGTATGCTAAGAGTGCCAAAATGCCATTGCTATGCTTGAGTCAAGTTTCAATGTGTCTGACTATAGAAGACCAGACCAAAACAAGTTCAGAATGTTCTATCACAGGTCAGGCACAAATAGTCTTTCTGCACATTTGGGGTGGATAGTCTAAACTTGTCCATCCTGTATTCCTTTGAGCTTCTTCAATTCTTCTTTGCTCATAGTCCACAGTATCTTCTCTGATGTTGGCACACCATTCTGAGTAATTCTGTTCCAAGTTTTCCCATGTAACACAATAAATTCCAAAGTTCTTAAGAGAGGTCCTTGTATTGCTTCTTCTGACCACTAGTTTAATCCTTGCCCTGTGAGTTCTCCATAAAACAGTCTTTTTGACAACTGTACATTTTCATTCACACTATGTGGGCAGTCTAAGTGGGTGGATGATCTAGATATAAAGGCTGATACTTTAATCTATCTGTGAAAGCAAGGAATAGTTTATGTCCAAACAAGAATTAAAGAGCATTATAAAATGCAAAATGGATAATTTTGATTACATTAAATTGAAAAGTTTCTGTACAAAGAAAGCCACTGCAACCAAGATTAATAGGGAAGTAGAAAATTGTAAAATAATTTTTACAAACAATGTCTCTGATAAAGGCCCTTTCTCTAAAATATACAGAGAACTACATCATATCTATAAGAATACAAGTAATTCCCCAACTGACAAATGGCCAAAGGATATGAACAGGTAGTTTTCAGAGGAAGAAATTAAAGATATCTATAATCGCATGAAAAATGCTCTAACTCACTATAGATTAGAGATATGAAAATCAAAACAACTTTGAGGTACTACATCTCATAGGTCAGATTGGCTAAGATGGCAAAACAGGAAAATGACAAATGCTGGAGAGAATGTGGAGAAATTGAAACAATAATGCATTGCTGGTGGAGTTGTGAACTGATTCATCCATTCTGGAGAGCAATCTGGAACTATGCCCAAAGGGCTATAAATAAGCACATACCATTTGACCCAGCAAAACCACTTCTAGGTTTGTATCCAAAAGAGATCATAGTAGTGGGAGGAAGACCTATATGTACAAAAATATTTATAGCTCCCCTTTTTGTGGCAGCAAAGAATTGCAAATTAAGGGGAGGCCCATCATTTGGGGAATGACTGAACAAGTTTTGGTATACAAATGTAACAGTATACTATTGTGCTATAAGAAACGAGGAGCACATGGACTTCATTTTTATCTGGAGAATCTTATATGAACTGATGCTCAGTGAGAAGAGCAGAACCAGGAGAAATTTGTAAACAATTACAGACACAATGTATGTGTGATGACCAACTTTGATAGGCTGGACTGTTCTCAGCAGTCCAGGGTTTTAACTCAACTCAATAAGACTCATGATGGAGAGTGATATCTACATTCAGAGAACGACCTAGAAAGAACAGAGTTTGAATGCAGATTGAAAAAAACTAACTGCTCTCTTTCTTTTTCTGCATGTTTTTTTCCCCTCTTTCCCATTGTTCATTCCATCTGATACAATCGTTCTTTATAACCTGACTGATTCCTAAAGTGAAAGTATTTTCAAATCCTATACTTGAATATATGCCACCATGGTGGGGGAGAGGGGTAGGAGGGTGAGAAAATTTGAAACTCAAAGAATTGTGGAACTGAGTCTTGTAAACTAAAAGTAAACAAACAAATTAATAAATAAAAATATTAAAAACAGGTTATTATAAATATTTTTGTTCATATAGGTCCTCCTTCCACTTGAATGATCTCTTTTGAATAAAGCCCTAGAAGTGGTATTGTGGGTCAAAGGGTATACACATTTTTATAGCCCTTTGGGTCTAGTTCCAAATTACTCTGCAGAATGGTTGGATCAGTTCAGTTCCACCAACAATGCATTAGGGTTCTGGTTTTTCCACAATCTCTCCAGTATTTATCATTTTCTTATATCATCTTAGCCAGTCTGAGCAGTGAGCTGTGATATCTCAGAGTTGTTTTGATTTGCATTTCTTCCATCAATACAGATTTAGATCATTTTTATATGCATATAGATATCTTTAATTTCTTCCTCTGAAAACATCCTGTTCATATCCTTTGACCATTTATCAGTTGGGTAATGGTTGGTGTCCTTTTAAATTTGACCCAATTCTTCGTATATTTTAGAAATGAGGGCTTTATCAAAGACACTGATTATAAAATAAAAAAAAAATCTTTTCCAATTTCCCACTTCCCTCCTAATCTCAGTTACATTGTCTTTATTTGTACAAAAACTGTACAGTTTAATGTAATCAAAGTTATCAATTGTGCATTACATAATGCTCTCCATCTCTTGTTTGGACAGAAATTCTTCCCTACTTGATAAATGTGACAGGTAAACTATTCCTTGCTCTCCCAGATTGCTTGTAGTATCAGCCTTTATATATACATTTTGCACCCATTTAGACTTGATTTTGGTATACGGTGTAAAATATTGGTCTATGTTCAATTTCTACCACATTATTTTCTAGTTTCCCCAGCAGTTTTTGTTAAATAATGATTTCTTATCCCAGACGTGGAGCCTTGGGTTTATCAAATAGTTGATTACCATAGGCATGGATTGTTGTGTCTGTGTACGTAATCTATTTCACTGATGCACTACTCTGTTCCTCAGCCAGTATGAAGTAGTTTTTATGACTGCTGCTTTATAATACAGTTTAAAATGTGGTGTGGTGGGGCAGTCAGGTGGCTCAGATAGTAAGAGCACCAGCCCCAGTGTTGGGATGACCTGGGGATCAAATCCAGGCTCTGATACTTAGCACCACACCCAGGAATAACTGGCAGTGTGAACTTGAGCAAGTTACTTCACCCCAATTGCTTTAAAAATAATAAAATAAAATCTGGTATGGCTACACCACTTTCACTAACATTTCCTTTCATTTATTACTTTGAACCTTTTATTCTTACAGATGAATTTTGTAACTATTTTTTTTCTAGCTCTGTAAAAAATTTTTTTGGTAGATCAATTGGTATGGTACTTAATGGGTAAATTATTTTGGCTAAAATTGTCTTTTATACATTAGCAGTACCTAGTCACAAGCAACTGATGTTTTTACAATTATTTAGATATGACTTTATCTGTGTGAAAAATGTTTTGTTGTTGTGTTCATATAGGTTCTGAATTTGTTTTCACAGGTAGATTCCCAAATATTTTATAATGTCTACAGTAACTTTACATGGAATTTCTCTTTCTATTTCTTGCTGTTGGACTTTTTTTAAAAATATAAAGGAAAGCCAAAGACGTATATGGGTAAATTTGGTATAGTGAAATTTTGTGAAGTTTATTTATTATCTCAAGTAACTTTTTTTTTTACTTGATTCTATAGCACTTTCTAAGTATATCATCATATCTTCTGGAAAGTGTGATAGCTTAGTCTTTTCTTTGCCTAATCTAAATCCTTCGATTACTTTTTTGTTGCATTCCAAAAGTTTTTTTTTTTAATATTGTCTCATTATTGTCATTCTCTTGAAAGAAGTTACTGATTATTTCCATAGTTTCTTTCTATTTTTAATGCTGTATTAACTTCTGATTTACATCATTTGTTATTGCCAGATTTTCAGTTACAAATTTTCTCCCTGTTTTTCCCCCACCCACGGCCCCAAAATAGCAGTCCCACAGGATATCCCCTACTCCAATCTGCTCTCTCCCATATTTTCTACCATAAGCCTGATGACTTTCCAGTGGATCTCTATGACTCAGTGCCTGTATATATTATTTCCCAATTACATGTAAGATGGTATTAATAATAGTATATATATATGTATGTATGTATACACACACACACATATATATACATATATATATATATATATGAATATTTGATTTTACAACTTTCAATTCCAGATTCATTCCCTTCCTGCCTTGTCACCCACCCTTACTGGGAAGAAAAGCAGTTCATGATAGGTGGTACGTGTTTGGCTAATGCAAAACAATAACATAGTAGATGTATTGTAAAAGACTGATTATATTTCCCTCCCTCCTATCCAACATCCCACTTGTTCTAATCACTACTTTGATCCCGTTCTTTTCAAAAGTGGGTTCTTCCAACCCCCCCCCCCCCGCAGCCTGCCCTCCTTTCCATCATCCCCCCCTCTCATCCCCTTCACCCCCTACTCTACTGGTGGGTGAGATACACTATTTATTGTGTATTTTATTCCCTCCTCAAGAAAAATAATATAATAAGTTTGATCCATTCCCTTTTGCCTTCCTTCTCTTCCCCTCCATTGTAACCATTTTCCCTTACCTCTTCTGTATGAGATAGTTTAACCCAATCAGTCTCTCCCCATCTCCTCTCATTATATTCCTCTCACCTCTTAATTTCACCTTTTAAGTACCATCACTTCTTAAATTGGTGCTGTGCTGTCTATCTATGTATACCTGTAAACACATATATACACATTCACATATGTATTCATACGCCCATATACCCTCATAAATAGACACATACACACATATTTCTAATCCCTTCAACTACTGAGAAAAGTTTCATAAGTTACAATTATTGTTTCTCCATGTAGTAATGTTAATAGTTCAACTTTGATAAGTTCCTTATGATTTCTTTTTCCCTGTTTACCTTCTCATGCTTCTCTTGCTTCTTGCATAATGTCAAATTTTCTATTCAACTCTGTTTTATTTTTTCCAACAAGAATGCTTGAAAGTCCTCTATTCCACTAAATGACCATATTTTCCCCTGAAACATGATACTCAGTTTTGCTGGGTAGGTGACTCTTGGTTTTAATCCCAACTCCTTTGACCTCCAGAATATCATATTCCAAGCCCTTCGATCCCTCACTGTAGAAGCTGCCAGATTCTGGGTTATCCTGATTGTGTTTCCACAATATTCAAATTGTTTCATCCTGGCTGCTTGTAATATTCTCTCCTTAATTTGGGAATTCCAGAACCTGGCTATAATATTCCTAGGAGTTTTCTTTTTGGGATCTTTTTCAGGAGGTGATTGGTGGATTGTTTCAACCTCTATTTTGCCCTCTGGTACTAAAACATCAGGGCAGTTTTCTTTTGAGAACTTCCTGGAGGAGGATGTCTGGGTTCTTACTTTGATCATGGTGTTCAGGTCCTCCAATAATTTTTAAATTGTCTCTCCTGGATCTATTTTCCAGGTCAGTGGTTTTTCCCATGAGATATTTCACATTGCCTGCTATTCTTTCATTTGTTTGGATCTGTTTAACAGTATCTTGCTTTCTCATAAAGACATTAGCTTCCATTTGCTCCAATCTTATTCTGAAGCAATGATTCTCCTCATTGAGCTTTTGAGTTTCTTTTTCCATCTGGCAAATTTGGCTTTTTATGGCATTCTTCTCCTCATTGCCTTTTTGAGCCTCTTTTGCCATTTGAGTCAGTCTCTTTTTTAAGGTATTATTTTCCTCAGTCAGGCTGTTGACTCTCATTTCACAATTTTCTTGCATTGTTCTCATTTCTCTTCCCAATTTTTCCTCCACTTTTCTTATCTGCTTCTTATAGTCCTCTATGGCCTGTAACCAGCTCGTATTTTCCTTTGAAGCTTTTGGTGCAGGAGTTCTGAATTCACTGTTTTCCTCCTGTTCCATAGTTTGCTCCTTTTTGTCCCCAAAGTAATAGTGTAATTTTGGAATCTTCTGTCTGCTTTATTTCCTTTGGCTGGTCATGTCGCCCCTCAGTCACTTGGCCCCTGGGCTTTTTGCCACAGTAGTACTGTGCCACCAGACAGGGAGCTTTTGTCCCAAATGCTGCAGTTTTCTCAGCTGCTGGAGGTATTTGATTGGTGCCCTCTCTGAGGTCTTCACACGCTATGGCAAGCTGTACATACACCCCAGGACCTCCACCCTACACGGTAATCCAGATAAAAACAGGTTCAAGCAAGAGCGATTACCACTCAGACTGGTGGTTGGTCCCCCTACACTCTGCAGGCCAGGAGCTGAAGCTGCCACGTGCTGCTGGCTGGCTGTGCTGGCATCTCCATGGCTTCTCACCCTGAGGGGCAAAAGCCACGCATTCCCACTTACTGGGTCCCAAAGTCCAGACTGCACTGACCTCTCGCTTTGTCCTTTGTATCTATGTGTTGATAAATCTGGAAAGGACCATGGCTGCTCCTGATCTGGATTCCCCCCAGCCGGTGGTTGTTCAGACCCACCCTGGGGCTAATGCTAGATCTTATGTTATCCTGATCATGTTCCGACAATACTAAAATTGTTTCTTCCTGGTTACCTGTAATATTTGCTCCCTGACCTGGGAACTCTGGAATTTGGCTATAATATTCCTAGGAGTTTACATTTTGCAATCATTTTCAAGAGGAGATGAATGAATTCTTTCAATTTCTATTTTACCCTCTAGTTCTAAAATATCAGGGCAATTTTCTTTAAGAATTTCTTAAAGGATTATTTCTAGGTTCTTTTTTTTATCACAGCTTTCAGGCAAGGAACTGTTTTTAAATTTTCTCTCCTACATCTATTTTTCAGGTCAATGGTTTTTCCAATGAGGTATTACACATTTTTTTCTATTTTTTTCACTTGTTTCAATCTGTTTTTAATGTCTTGGTTTCTCATAAAGTCATTAGCTTCCATTTGCTCCATTCTAATTTTGAAGGAATTATTCTCTTCTGTGAGTTTTTGAAATTCCTTTTCCATTAGGAAAAAATTTTTTTAGGGCATTCTTCTCCTCATTGGATTTTTGGGCATCTTTTCCCATTTGAGTTAGTCTGTTTTTTTAAGTTAGTCTGTTATTTTCTTCAGTCAGAACAAACAAGTCGTCTTAAGGACTTTGTTGTTTAAACTTGACTCTAAACTAACTGTCTACTTGATCTGTTTCTCTGTCTTGATAATTCTGTCTGTATATTTTGAAGTTCGGGGTGCTTACCTTTTCCCTTGAATGAGGTAAATGATACATGTTTGACTGATTAAAGTAAGCTTGTTAACCCATTTTGAGTTGCTTTCCTTTATCAAAGCAGATCTAAGAACTTGTGGTGGCAGCAAACCCTGGGGACGCTTGGGGTGCTTGTTGCTACAAGTGGGCTTGGTGTTTTGGTAGTGGGGGGTAGGGCAAAGACGGGGAGAGAAAAAATGTAACTCAAAATCTTATGGTAAGAAATGTTGAAAACTAAAATTAAAGTAATTAAAGATTTGGGAAGAAAAAAAAACAGTCTCAGTTGATTCTTTTGCTATGGTATTGCCCTTGGGCTACTTGTAGATTCACTCTAGCCCAGTGAGCTTGACCTTTTCATTTAGAAAATATTTCAGTAGTTCAGTATCAAAATTCCAAGATGTCTCCAATTCACAATGGAGTATTATTGTCTCTATATTACATTTATAGATGATTATAGATTTGGGGAATAAATGAAATTTACATCCTGAAATAATGATTTCATAACAATTAATTAAATAATACAATTTAGATGATAATAATACACTCAAATAAGTAATAATTTCAATAGGATTTATTTTCTTGCTATGTTAAGTAGCCATGCATACTCAATTTCCTCCACAAGAATCGTGGCAATAGACACTGACAAAAATGCTATTTCTAAATGCCGAAATCCTATAGATTTTTTGTATTCACTGAAATGTAAAGTGACTATAATCTCAAGAATTTTGATATCCCTTTAATCTTTGGATTCTTTGCTTCTGATCAGAAAAGATGATTATAGCACCAAGAATTTGTTGCTCTGAGGCCTATACCTGCTGGCTAGCTTCCTCAAATTAAACATGCTGCCAGCTACCATACATAAGGCCATTTGGCAAAATGAAAAGAAGGGGACAGATGTGCCTAATAAACATGCATATGTGAAAAAGGAAATATTCTTGTTTATCCAAGCTTGTACAAAGGCAGACTGACTGTGAAATGAAAATTTCTAAATATGAAAGAGATCCAGTGTTGGAAATAGCATCTGCCCAATGTAGGGATTCACTGACAGAAAATCTCATAGGAGCTCATAGAGATTAATTTGAGCGCTTTTTTTTTCCTAATGCCATTTAGGTGAGCATACTGATAGTGAGATATAAGAATATGATCTCTTATGGTTAGGTCAATTAAAGAGCTAATAAGAGAATGTGAGGGATATCAGTCATTTGACCTTATTTAAAAATCATTAAAGAATATATTTATATTTGTGATCAAGAGAATAAAGTGAAAATTCTTAGTGAACAATATGAATGAAAGTTCCTTTTTCCTTCAAGAAAATGTTGTTTGTAACTACTTAATGTACTTGTCAGTCAGTAGGTTAATGAACATATCTAAGCAATAAATAATAATAATAAGATACCTATGAGCCAGGCATTGTTCTAATTTCTGAGCTGTCAGAGAGCGATGTATGATATGATGTATGATCCCGCTCTCAAGGATATCATAAGCGCAGTATATGGTATCATTGACTTTAAAACAGTTTTATCTAATATACTTGGTATAACACACGGAGAGCCTAAATTCTTCATTAGTATCCATAAAGTAATAACTGAATAAGATTAAAGAACACTGAAAATATCTTCTGTGATGGAGTTTTAAGTTCTTTGAGAGCATAGACTCTTTGGTTTTTGTCTGTGTACCTGTAACATGTGTTTTATAGATAAGACATGTTTGATAAAATTTAGCTGACCTGAACAGAAGAATGAAGGATGAGAAAGCATGGGTGGTTGTGATCTGTACTATTATATAGAGTCCTCATATCAATAATATTCAGTAGATTCATGAGATCATATATATATATATATATATATATATATTTCTATGTGGAATGATCAAATAAATCTAGTATTATGAATTTAGATTCTTGAGATAGAAGGAAATGCAACAGTTAGAGAAAGGCAAAATTCTAATATATTTCAGTCTGGAAAAAAAGACCTCTAGTCTAACATATTAATTTTATCTCTTAAGGTGTTTTAAATAGCATTGTTTTTTTTTTCTTTACTGCCTCTCTATACCCAAAATAAATTGTTCCTCTCAGGTCTCTTCTGAAAGCTGAGATAAATCAACCTTATATTCTGACTTTAAGCCTTGGCAAATTTGATGTAATTATAGCTGCCAACCAGGGTGCTCTGAATTTCACATGTCCCTTTGTAGTTCATTCTGTTGTTTTTTCATAGGAAGAGCATTATGATCAGTAATCCACAAAAGTATTAGTCCACTCAATTCAGTGATAGCACCATGCATTTCTTTTGGTTTTGTTTATGTTGTTTTTTTCTATCACCGACATTTCCAAATATATTCCTCTCCTGTTAAACAAACCACATGTGAGAACAAAGATTTTTCAAAAGAGAAAAGAAAACCAAGCAAATCTCATCCATCAATTTAGTCTCCCATCTCCTAAATATAGGACATGGATGTGATGATCTTATAATTTCTTCGAGGTGAAACTTGGTCACAATTACACCTTTTTTCAGTGTTTTTTGTTTGTTTGGTTGCAATTGCTGTTCTTTTCATCTACATGTTTGTAGTTATTTTGAATATTGTTTTGCTCCTTCTGTTTACTTATTTCCAAACCCCTTCATATAAGCTCCTCAAATCATGCTTCCATAAACTCTTCATATTAGCCTTCTAAATAGCACAGTAATGTGTATCACAATCCCTTTGTCCATTACCAAATAGTAATTGGAAATTATCCCACGTTTATTGTCATTTGGAGGATATTGGACCTGCTGGACCAATTTCATCCCAAATTCAGGGAAAACAATATATTTACCTCACTATTGTGCTACAACTATTCCCCTCCCCAATAGCTTAAGAAAATTTCCTTATTAGTTTATATTTAAGGCAGGTACTCAGATTCAATGCATTTCCTTGTTTGATCTGAATATTTTAGTATAGGAAATGATATGACAGTTTGACACAGCATGAGTTAGTAAATAGGGAAATGCAGAGGAAGAAAGGTGCAGACCACATTCCAAAAAGCTTATCAGAACTCTTTTATCCCTGCTGTTGTTTCTGACCAAGCTGAATGAGTGAACTGGATGGGAGATAAAGACATTGCAACTTAGATAGTCTACACAAAAATAATAAACATGACAAAACAAAGATTCTTTGAAGATTTCACTTCTAAAGTAGAAATAGCCATTAAGTGAGAGGGTTGGGACTCAAACAAAGGCCTTGAGACTACTGCAAATTACAAAATGCAACTACAATAATAAAAATAATATAGTTTTCTATAACTATTGAAAATCAAATTTCCCAGAATAAAGCTATTCTCCATAATATATTGTCATGGCAGAACAATATTCATTTTACACTATTTTGCATGTTTGGGGCAATCAATTACCCTGTAATCAGCTTTGTCAGTGAAGATTGCTATTAAAGCTATACTTTACACTAAATGAAATTTTTGTACAGGTCCTCTGATGCTAAAGTGAATTTTTGTTGTACCCCATTTATCAAATCATCATCATCGTCATTATCATCTTCGAAGTGACAATTAACAGGTTAGCCTAGTAGTTGGGACTACCTAAGTTCAAATATTACTTAAGACACCTATTACCTGTGTGACCTGGAGTAAATCATTTGACTTCTCAATTTGTCTCTGTTTCTTCAAAGGTAAAATAAAGATAACAATAGCATA
Organism: Petaurus breviceps papuanus; assembly: GCF_028583685.1. Taxonomy (NCBI): domain Eukaryota; kingdom Metazoa; phylum Chordata; class Mammalia; order Diprotodontia; family Petauridae; genus Petaurus; species Petaurus breviceps. The sequence goes on from NW_027185653.1 coordinate 9,159,497, forward strand.
TAACTCCCACCGTCTTTTGGAAAGGAAAACTGAGATATGTTTGTAAATCACTTTTTTAAAGTTTAAAATATTTCAGGAAAGGTAGCTGTTATTTTGATTTTGCTCTGGTTGTTGTTAGAGTTGTTACCGTTAATATTTTTTGAAGTAGACTCTAAGTTGAGGACGAAAATGCTTAAAATAAACAGTTGTCTGTGGTGTAATTGTGAGCACATACACAAAGCCCTAAATGAATATGGACAAGGATAGAGTAGAAAATGCTATTTTCAAAATCTAACATGAATTACTATTTTTTTTTACTATGGGGTGGGGGGATCCATCATTATCTCTACTGGCATAATTATGGTTCATGATAGCATATTAACTGAAGATGGAGCAACTTATAAGGATTCAGGAGACCTAGATTCTAGCTTCAGCTACACTTTGGTGTTTGGATATCATTTTCCTCATCTTTAAAATGAAGGGATTAGTCTGAATGATTACTTCTTTTTTTCTCAATTAACACTCTATACCTCTCGGTTCTAGTGGATGTTAGACTGAAACTATATAGAGACTTCCAGTTCAGCAAGCATTAGTTCCAATATGTGTTTTGGGGGGATTAATTTAGAAAAATTAAACATAATAAAAGTGACCTTTGCAGGTTTATTGAAGTTCAAGTTGTATGTCAATATAGTATTTTTTTTACTTCTCTCAAGTTTCATTTTTTTAAATATATATTTTAAATAACCTTACCAGAATTTCTATTTTAGTACTTAAAATAATAATGATATTATCTATTGAACATAGGTTTTGAAAGCACTCTATACACATTAACTCATTTAATCAAGATTAAGTGAGGATTTCAACCTGTCTTTTAATTACAATAACTTCAAGTCATCAAGAATGAATTATTAAAGGCAAATAAAGATTTCCCCCTACCTCCACTCTACTAAATTTTACTGTATTTTCAAGTAAAATGAAAACTATATTATTAACATAAACTTGAATGAAATCATCACGATGAACAATGAAAGACTGTAGAAAAATCTTGGACATACCAAGCCAGAGAACACAAGTCATCAGAGTTCAGAGAAAGGATCATGTTTCATGGTCATAGCAAAGCTCATTATTGGAGGGGAATGCCAAAAGATATTGAATACAGGGGTCACCTTGGAGAGTCTCTTCTATTTATATCTGACTTAAAGGCTCTTCTCTCACCTAGCCAGTACATGTGTTTCTTACCACATCATCCTGCCCACATCCCAAATATGCCAATTAATGGTACACTGAATTAAAATAATTTGTTATGAGAAGAGCAATACTACATAATTCTGCTGTCGTGGCAATAGAGAAATTTACTGATTTTTTTTTCAATCAATCATATGTTATAGAGCATAAAGTAGCATGTTGCAAAGAATCTTTGTTTAACTCTTTGGATTAACACTTCAAAGACACACATTAAGTTCTTTCTTTAAAACAGTTTCTATCTTATTGCCTTGTAGATCTTCCTCCCAAGTCCTCTTTTTTTCTCATGTCTCTAAGTAAAATTAACCCTAATTCTCCATGATGATATAGAAAATAGAAGTATTTTTCCATGCAAAGAGGTTTATTTTGCCTCTGAATATATAGTTCATCTGTTCTCCCCCTGGTCATTTTATTTTTCCCATTTTCCATGAGATATTTTGTTTTTTGTATCTATGCCTTTTCAGATCTCTGGTATCAGTTACCTCCAAAAACAGTAATTGCCATCCTGTGAGGCAGGTCTCTCTAAACACAAAATCCTTTAAGATGACACCCATTGTGATATCCCAAGTTCTCATTACAAGATATCTCTCTTCCCCGTGCTTTCATTCTTTGATGTGATCCCCTCATACTACATAAATAAGTAGTATTTTCACCTCTTTCAATCCCTTCCTTGATTTCTCACCCTTCCCGATATGATTTGCTTTTCTTCTCAGGAGATGAGAGGAGTTATTTTCCCTTCATTATTCTCTTAGTTCTGACCTCTGCAGCAAAACAGAATGAATTTTTTTCTTTTTCACATAATTCTATATAGCTATAATACATTTGATGCAACCCATTCCAACCATTGTTGAGTGTTAATCTGGCTTGAAAGACCCAGTTCATTGAAACATTTATGGACTGATCTCTAATTCCCTTTGCCTATTACCATTGTCCTCTGGATGGATTCTAGCTTGGCAAAGTTCTTCATGTCTGCGGGACTCAGGACTCTGCAAAGTATTTCAAGTATGAGCAATATGACAATGTATAGTGTGACTACCTCCTCTCTTGTTCTAGATATTATGCTTCTCTTACTGAATTCTATGAATATGTTAATTTTTCTTCTACTATGTAATATTATTGTCTCATATTATGCTTGGAATTAATTATGCTTTAACATACATTATTTCCTTGAGTCTTTTTTTAAAATATAACTGTTGTTTTTTATAATAGCAACTCAGAATTTAAAATTTAGCACTTGTTTCTTAAACAGCATTACTGCTTAGTCAGTCAATGTAGAAGGTCTGACTTGGAGGGAGGAAAGAGCATTAGCTTTTTTATTTCATGGTCTAGGTCCAACTCTTATCTCACCCATTCCTCACATAGTCCCCAAGTTTTGAGCAAATCATTCAATCTCTTGGTTTTAACTTCCTCATCCAATAAAATGATAGAGCTACATCAGACTATTTCTGGGTGCTCTTGCAGCCCTGAAATTATAAGTAAAGCATAGTATTTCCATTTTAAAAATAAGGGAAAGTGAGACAGATTATTGAAGGATTTGGCTATAGCTACTCTAGTCACACAGGTAAGAAAGAAGTATGAAAGCCAAATTTGAACCAATTTTACTTTCATTTCAATTCTAGTGTGTGTCTGTGTGTATGTGTGTTTTAACTATACAACTTTTCTCAGATATATTTGCCTACTATAAACTTCTTGGGAATATATTAGTTATATGAGACTATTGTTCTAATAGAGATGAAAGTACTAGATACTACCATCTAGTTTTTCTGTATACTCCTGTATGAGATTGTAACTAGGACCAGGGAGAGTCAGAAATCTTGAAAGGAAAAAGTATGGGAGAAATATTTTCTTGGTCTCAAAGAGAATTGGTCAAAGGTACTAAGTGGGGAATTATTGCTTGTGTCCTAATCCTGGGGAAAAGTGCAAGGCATTCACTCATATTAATCTAATCATTTATTAATATAAGTAAGTTAGAGGTTCTCAAAGCTAACTGAAGGACTCTTTTGAATGTCAGAAAAGCAGGTCTCTGAGCCTGATTAGGAAAAAGACAGAATTGTATTTAACAACCCAGAGGATTAATGTCTTTGACTATTTCATGGTACAAGCTATGACAGTCTTGTAAGGAAGAGTGAGAAAATGACAAATGCAAACACAAGAGTGAGAAAAGGAGGTAGCAGATGCTGGACAGAGCAGTAATAATGAGAGCCTGGAGTAAAGTGAAGAATTTCAGGCCCAATTTGACACATTCAGGAATACAATTAAGGACTGGGAGAGTAGGCAAGTAATGATGGTAACTCCAGATCAAGCTGAGGAATTCCTGTTTCAAAATGCAAGGTGTAGGAAGTAGACTCCGATTAGCAAGGCATAGAGCCCTAATGGGGTGGGGGGCAGGGAGGAAACCTATAGCTTTTCATGAGTGAAACTTTAAGTCACATAAAAGGTAGGTCCTAGGGAAGTATTTGGCTGGTTTTTTTTGTGTGGGGCAATTGGGGTTAAGTGACTTGCCCAAGGTCACACAGCTAATTTTTGTGTTGAGTGTTTAGAATGGACCTGAACTCAGTTCCTCCTGACTCCAGGGCCTATGCTCTATTCACTGTGCCACCTAGATGCCCCAAGTATTTTTTTTAATAATCCTGAAATCTTTTCCTTTTTGTGGACAATGGCAATGCTTAATCATAGAGTAGTAATGTTACTATGAAGCAACTGTTTTAAAAAGGAGGTATCTTAACCAGTGAAAAAGCTTTTTTACTCTCTGAATACTTGGCTTTTGGGCCTTTTGCATTTCTGGACTATGTGTGATTATTGGGTTTATATCCCATTGTTATAACCTTGGTGCTTGCAAGGGAAATTAAAGTAACTAAATGGTACCAAGATGAGAGGTAGAAACAAGGGAAATTTACATATTTCCAGGGGAAAGCTCAAATTGGTGTACAAGCCATGAAGAGATAAATGATATGATGACCTAATATTGAACCTGGTTCATGTGATTCCAAACATACTATTTTGATTGTTCTTAATCATTGCTTCCAAAAGTGCAAAATGTAATTTTTTAATTAGGTCCACCAACTCTTTCACAAGTTCATGCTAAGTGCCAAAAATAGTTAATGATCATGATTATGTCAATAATATTTACATGCTAATGAAATTCCTAAGTGGAGATCAAATTGACAGATTTTTGAAATAAAAATACAAGGAATGTGAAAAGAATTCAATTGGGAGATATGTGTCCTTCAATTTTACCATAAATTAATAAAACTAAGAAGCATCAAAGCAATTAAATATGAAAAGTTTTTAAACTGAAGTTTTCAAAATCATTATCTACAATCAAATCAGAATATATGACAATAAACCTGAGCTCTTCCACACAGAGTTGTTACTGTGTCTCAAATAGGTAACATAGTAGTTAATATAGTATGTATTATTGGCAAAAAGCCTTCTCAAACTCAATGTAACTGGTATTTCCTGCATTCTGTAGTTGTCTAATCTTTTATTTGTCACACCATTGCTTACAAATATAATATTTTTCATCTTTCATTACTCTTTTATTTTTTCCTGGGGACTTTTTTTGTACTGATACATATCTCTGAGTGAAAAAAAAATTGCTTTTTCCCCCTTTTTGTGGTTCTATATTTTTGTTACATCTACAGTCAATTGAAAAGAAATACTCTCTTTTTTTCTGAAGCAAATCATATTAATATGCTTTGTTTCACTGCTCAGAGCCTTGTAAGGACAAATAGATCATAAAATGTTGCACAAATCAAATTCAAACTGCTGCAGAGGCAATGGGGATAGTAAAAATATTATGCTTTGGTTTTAGTTTAGAATGATACATTTTCTATATGATAATACACATAAAAATTGCAACATTTCTCCTATAGAGATTCCATACACATTTAGATCAAAGTTGTGGTTTCAGATTGAGTTGGTATAATTTGTAAATGAATCTGATACTCAAATTTGAAAATAAATTGAAATTTATTTGCATTTTGTTCTATGGTTTTTTTAAATTTAAGAAGCCAAAATAACTTGTAAGGAAGGTAATTATTTTTGTCATTCATAAAAAATATACACAGGTTCAAGGTGCTTTACACAGTGAAAAAAACTAAGAGAGGAAAGAAGGAAATACTACAAGTCTTTGTCAAGAATAGTATCCAATCAAACTATAATTATTCTGATTAAGCATGTACTATCTTCTACGTATTATGTTAACATAATGGATACAATGAAAAAAATTTTATCTACCATGAAGGAGGTTATATTCTATAAGAGGAGACAAAATATCCACGAACAGATATATTGTATATGTATTTTGTATAAGCATGCATGCATGTGTATACACACAAAAACACACATATTCACGTACACATACTCATACACAAACATACACTTACAGACATTCACATGCACATACACATATATGTGCATACATATATACATATGCACACAATCACATGAACATGCATGTGTACTTGTGCAGGTACATATTCATGTACACATGCACATACACATACATGTACACATACATAGTGGTGTGTATATGCATACATTGTTGCATGTGTGTGTGTATGAGAAAGAATCTAAGAATTACCTTATATTGGGGGTGAGGGATGGTTTTGTACTAACAGTTATGACTCTAGCTTTGATCTGAGATCACAAGAAAGTTGACCTGCAGATTCAAAGATATATGGGACCTAAAGCTTTTTAGTCATTTCCCAATAATATCTAACTCTACATTATGCCCTCTGGGGTTTTCTTAGCAAAGATATTGGTGCAGTTTGTCATTTTCTTCTGCAGGTCATTTTACAAGGAGGAACTGAAGCAACAGGGTTAAGTAACATGGCCAGGGTCACACAGTTATTAAATATTTGAGATTAGATTTGAACTCAGGAAGATGAGTCTTTCCTGACTCTAGGCTCAGCACTTTATCTATTGTGGACCTACATTCCCACAAATTACAAAATGTATACACTTTGGGTTTCGTTACTATTTTGTTTTGTTTTTGGATAAGTTCATGTCAGAAGAAAATCAATTGATCTGGAATTCTAGAACTACGTGACATAGTTTCTTTGTTCTTACATGAATCACTGCTAAAATAATTACAGAAAGGATAGGTACTCATGGTGGGGTTTTTTGTTTGTCTTTTGGTGATAATGAGGAATTTTTAAATAAAGAGGTCACTATTGTAAGGAGCACTGTCGAGGGATCTGAGGGGTCTGCCATGGGTGTGTTCTGAGGGGTCTGATGAAAAAGAGATAAAATAAGGGATTTTTTTTGCCTCAGATAAAAGAGGCAAATGGATTATCATTTAACCATTTCCTGTCTAACCTATTAGAGAAAAAATTTGCGTATAAGAATGGAACTGAAAATTAGTTGAACTCATTCTGGTTACTTTTGGAGCTCTGAAAAGGTAAAAGTGTCACTTGTAATTAAATGCTAAACATAAGTCAGGATTTATTACACTATTTGGCATTAAGACAAATTGGGATAATACTGAATCTGAAAAAAGAAACTCCTCAGAAGTTTTGAGCTCTCCAGTACATGGGAGAAGGGACAAAGTGTGTCACTGGGTTTTTTTTTTACAGAGTCCCACTCCCTCTAACTAGCAAGTTAAAAGCTTTCACTTTCTAAACAATTTTTAATAAATAAACATAGCACTGAAGCTTACTGAAGTAGGAGTTAAATAAGCTGAAAACATTTTACAAAAATTTATTAAAGTGTCTCATCCATAATGAGTTGCAAAAAGAGAGAGTGCTGATGAATAATAGGGAATTTGAGTTACCCTTCCCTATCTGACAAAAAGGGAGGAAGCATATAAATTTATCAATGACCCCACTAGCAACAGGCTTGAGGCACCCTGAAGCCCACACACTTTTATGTAAGCAGATGAACCTCTCCAATCAAGCCCCAAAATCCACAATCAGACTCTGCAACTATACATAGAGGAGAAAAACCTCTGCACTTGATAAGCCCAATTTCCTTTCTTCTGAAAAAGAGAAAGGGAGAGAATCTGAATCTCAATTCTTAAAAAAATAATAATAATAATCCTGGAAAGGAGGGAAAAAAATGGAGCACAATTGTTGGAATTTTGAACTGATCCAACAATTCTGGAGAGCAATTTGAAACTATGAACAAGGGTCTATGAAACTCTGCATACCTCTTGATCTAGAAATACTGTTCCTAGATCTTTATCACAAAGAGATCATAAAAAGGGTAAAGGACCCTCATGAACAAAAATATTTAGAGCAGCTTTGTTAGTGGTGGCAAAGAACTCAAAATTGAGGGAATGCCCATAAATTTGAGTAAATTGTGGTATATGAAAGTGGAGAGGAGCCAAGGTGGCAGCATAGAAGCAGAAAGACACCCTGCACTCTCAAATAACCACGTCAAATACCTATAAAAATTACTCTGAACAAATTTGTGGCTATAGAACCCACAGACTGACAGGAAGGGTCAGATAGCAGTATGCTGGGAACTGCACCCAGCCCCATTAGTCCACAGTTTTAGCCTCAGGGCAGCTCAACCTGGAGGGACTCTGGGAGAAGAGATCACCAACACCTGTAGTGGTTTCCAGTATTATCAACCATAAAGTCCAAAACAAAGTCAGAGGTCAGTGGACTTTGGGAAGAGGGAGTCTGGGAAAGCAATCTGGCCTCTGTCTCCCAGAGGAAGAAGTGGCTGAGGCACTGAACTAATGGGTGAGAAGGCACCGAACTGATAGCTCTAGCAGATGAGAAAACCAGAGAGATTTGAGATAAAGCTTTCCTCTCTGGTAGCAGAGTTCTACTGTGGCAAAAAGCTCAAAAGTCAAGTAATTGAGTGGCAACATGAGCAAGCAAAGGAAGCAAAGCAAGCACAGCAATCCAACTTTGGACTCATTTTGGGTACAAAAAGGATCAAAACATGGAATAGGAGGAAGACAAGGTAGTCAGAAATCAAAAATCCAAAAGTTTCCAAGAAAATATATGGATATATGTTACTGGCCATAGAGGAGCTTAAGAAGAATTTTGAAAACAAAATAAGAGAAGTGGAGGAAAAATTGGGAAAAGAAATGAGAATGATGCAAGAAAATCATAAACAGAGAGTCAACAACTGGACTGAAGAAAATAACACCTAAAAAACAGAGTAACTGAAATGAGAAAAGAGGCTCAAAAAGCCAATGAGGAGAATTTGTCCTATGGAAAAAGAATCTCAAAAGCTCACTGAAGAGAATCATTCCTTTAAAATTAGATTGGAGCAAATGTAAGCTAGTGACTTTACGAGACATCAAGATACTATTAAACAGATCCAAACAAATGAAAAAATAGAAGGCAATGTGAAATATCTCATTAAAAGCCACTGAACTGGAAAATAGATCCAGTAGAGGTCATTTTAAAATTATTGGAGTACCTGAATACCATGATCAAAAAAAAAAAAGAACCTAGAAATCATCCTTCAAGAATTTCTCAAGGAAAATCACCCTTATATTTTAGAACTAGAGGACAAAATAGAGGTTGAAAGAATCCACCAATGCCCTCTTGAAAAAGATACCAAAAGGAAAATGCCTAGGAATATTATAGCTAGGTTCTGGAATTCCCAGATCAAGGAGAAAATATTGCAAGGACCCAAGAGGAAACAATTTTCATACTGTGGAAATACAATCAGGATAACACAAGATCTGGCAGCTTCTACATTGAGGGATTGAAGGGCTTGGAATATGATATTCTGGAGGTCAAAGGAGCTGGGATTAAAAATTAAATTAAGAATCACCTACCCATCAAAACAGAGCATCATGTTTCAGGGGAAAATATGGTCATTCAATGAAATGGAGAACTTTCAAGTATTCTTGGTGAAAAAAAAACAGTTGAATAGAAAATTTGATATTCAGATACAAGAAGCAAGAGAAGTATGAGAAGATAAACAGGTAAAAGAAATCATAAGGAAACTACCAAATTTGAACTATTTACATTTCTACATGGAAACATTATAATTGTAACCTAAGAAACCTTTCTCAGTTTGAGAATACTTGAAGGGAATATAAATGTACACACACACACACACACACACACACACACACACACACACACACACACACACCTTGTCAATATAGGAGGTTATATGGGCGTATGAATTCATATGTGAGTGTTTGTATATATGTGTACAGGTATACATAGAGAGCACAGAACCATGTTGAATAGGAAGGGATGATACCCAAAATGTGTAATTGAGAGGGTGAGAGAGGAATGTAATAAGAGGAGATGGGGAGAGTCAGAATGAGGTAATTTATCCCATATAGAAGAGGCAAGGCAACTGTTAAAATGAAGGAGAAGAGCAGGAAGGCAAAAAGGAATGAGTCAATCTTACTCTCATGGTATTTGGCTTAGGGAGGAAATGAAATATACACTAAATAATGTATCTCGCTTAAAGGAGAGTAGGGGGAAAGGGATGAGATGATTGTGGGGAGGCCAGTTTGAGGGGGAAAGAAGTTGGAAGCATGCACTTCTGAAAATGCACAGGGTCAAAGTATAGAATAGAACAAGTGGGGCCAGGATAAGATGGGGGAAAATATAGTCAATCTTTTACAATATATACACTATGGAAATGTTTTGCATAGCTGCACATGTAATACCTATATTGAATTGCTTATCTTCCCAATAAGAGTGGGTGATGAGGGAGGAAGGGAAAGAATCTGGAGTCCAAAGTTTTAAAATCAAATGTTTGAATACATATGTGTGTATGTATGTGTGTGTATACAAATGGAAAATAAAATATACAGTCACTGGTGTATATAGATCTATCTTTCCATGATGGAAAGTTGCAGGGGTAATGGGGGAGAACATAGGGGAGAGCCAATTGGGGTAGGGGGTATACAGTTGGATCGGTGTTTTGGGGTGGTAGGTAGGGGAAATATGGGGAGAAAATTTGTAGCTCAAAATCTTGTGGCAATAAATGATGTAAAATAATAATAAAAATTTAATTTGAAATAAGTTATGGAATACTAAAGTGCTTTAAGAAATGATGAGGTGCTCTACTGCTGACCTTCAACATCTTCTAGAGTTATTACCCATTACTGATGAGCCATGGCATCATGAAACTTCTTCGTCAGGGGTTATTGGAAGATGAATGGGAGCAAGAAGTGTCTGGGGGAGCTCATCACTTCCATCAATGGGGCCAAGGTGCCCACCAACACAAAAGTGGTATGTGGAGTCCCTGATATCTACCTTGACTTTGTTCATGAGAAATTGGATGTAAAAATTGGTTTAATTGCTCAGAACTGCTACAAGGTGACCAAAGGTACATTTACTGCGGAGATCAGCCCTGTCATGTTTAAGGACTGTGGGGTCAACTGGATGATCCTAGGACATTCTGAAAGATACATATCTTTGGGGAGTTAGATGAACTCATTGGACAGAAGGTATTCTCTGTCAGAAGACCCAGAAATGATTACCTGTATTCGTGAGAAGTTGGATGATAGGGAATTTGGAATCACTGAGAAGATAGCTTTTGACCAGACCAAGGCAGATAACATGAAGGACTGATGCAAAGTCATCTTAGCTTATGAAGCAATCTGGGCTATTGGTACTGGCAAAGGATCTATGCCCCAGCAGGCACATGAAGTACATGAGAAGCTTTGGTGCTGGCTTAAGGCCCACATCTAAGACACTATATCACAATCTACCAGAATAATTCATGGAGGGTCTGTAACCAGGCCCAACTGTAATGATCTGGCATGTCAGCCTGATGCCTGATGTGAATGGCTTTCTGGTGGGTGAAGCTTCCCTTAAGGCTGAATTCCTGGAAAACATCCAAGACAAAAACTGAGCCCTTCATGTGGCCTTCTGACTCTCTTACATGCAGAACTGGAACAAGGCCACATAAGTCTGCTTTCCTCTCCCCTTCCCATGTGATTGTAATATTGCAATGCTGATTCCCCGTCCCCATCCCCCCCGCATCTATGCTCCAATTCAAACTGCTCCTTCCTCCAACTTGTAGATTGTGTACACCAATTCTCCGCTCCTTAGCTCTTCCACCAATGGACCAGGTCTTTCGCTATTTACTGTAAATTTGAAGTAAAAAAGTAAAAAAACAACAAAAAAAGATGAGCTGGTGAATTTCAGAAAAAAAAAAAACAATCTGGAAAGACTTACATGAAGAGTTGCTGAGTGAAGTGAGCAGAACCAGAAGAAGATTGTGCTGTTTCTGTAGTAAGAACTTCGTGCAATGATCAACTTTGATAGACCTTGCTATTCTCAGCGATACATTGATATATAAGGTAATTCCAAAAAACCCCATAATAACAAGTGCTACTCACATGCAGAGGAAGAACTATGACATCTGAATATAGCTTGAAACATAAAATTTTCTCTTTTTTTCTTTCTTTCTTTATTTCTCAAGGTTTTCTCCTTTTGCTCTTATTTTTCTTTCATAACAAGACTGATGTGTAAAAATGTTTATTATGATTCTACCTATATATATGGCCTATATGAGATTTGTTGCCATTTTGGGAAGGGAAAAGAGAGAAAAGGAAAAGGGAAGGAAGGAGGGAGAAAAAAATTCAAAACTCAAACTTTTATAAAAGTAGATGTTGAAAATTAAACATAAACAATTCATTACTAAAAAATAAAAATTGCATAAAAATTAATTAGGGAAATTGGTCTATAATTTTCTTTCTCTGTTTTGACTTTTACTTGTGTAAGTATCAGGACCATATCTGTGTCATAAAAGTAATTTGGTAGGACTCCTTCTTCATGTAATTTTCCAAATAATTTATATATTATTGTAATAAACTGTCCTTTAAATGTTTGTTAGAATTCAGGTGTAAATCCATCTAGCACTGGAGTTTTGTTTTTTTTTCCTTTTCCCTTAGGGAGTTCATTGACGGTTTGTTCGATTTCTTTTCTGATATGGATTTATTTAAATCTTTTATTCCCTTTTTTTTGTTAATCTAGAAAATATGTGGGTTTTTTGTACATATACAATGAATTCACCTGAAAAGTCAGGTTAATTAGCATACAGTTGGGCAAAACTGCTTTTAATTATTGTGTTAATTTCGTCTTCAGTGTTAATGAATTCACTCTTTTTAAATTTTTAATGGAGGTAATTTGGTTTTCTCCCTCATTATTTTAGTCAAATGAACCAAAGATTTATCTATTTTAGGGTTATTATTAATAATAATTAGCTCTTAGTTTTATTTATTATTACTATGGTTTTCTTACTTTAAATTTTATTAATTTCTCCCTTTTTTTAGAATTTCTAATTCTCAATTTAATAGGGGATTTTTAATTTGTTCTTTTTCTAGCTTTTTTATTTGCCTGTCAGATTCATATTCCTTTCTATCCCCTTTCAGTTTTCTCTTGAGGTCTGTCACATCTTACTTTTCTAATATTCTATTCACCTCCTTAAATTCCTTCTTGTTTATTTTGTGTTTGGATTTGTCTAGTTATAGGATTGGAATTTGAGGTCCCCCACTAATATAATTTTGCTGTCGATTTTTTTCCCTGTACCTTGCTTAACTTCTCCTGTAAGAAACTGAATGCTATACTACTTGATTCATATGTTAAATAATGGTATCACTTCAATGTTGTTAATCCCCTCTGCTATTCTCTTCAATTTTATGGGAAAAGTCATCCCATTCCCATTCAGTTACGATTAGTAACTTTGGATTTCCCTCCATCCTATTCCATGCACTGCACCCCCACTCTTATTTTTCTCTCTTCTTTACTCTGTTCTTCCTCATGAGTCTTTTCCTTCTGAATACCACATCCCTAAAAATTCCTCCTCTTTTGTCACCCCATTTCCCTTCTCTTTCCTCTTTCCCTTCCCACATATCTACAGGGCAATAAGATATATTTCTATGCCAAACTCTGTATACCATTCTCTCTTTGATCCAGAGCTATTGAGAGTAAGGCTCAAACAATGCTCACCACTCCTTTCCTTCACTCTGCTGTAATAGGTCTTCTGTGACTCTTCACATGATATAATTTGCCTATTCTGTTTAACCCTTTCCTCTTCTGCCAGTACATTCCTCTTTATTATACTTTTTCTCTTAATATCTTCATGTGAAAGTCAAATTATACCCACATCCTCTGTCTGTTTATATTCGTTGTAACTGTCCCAGTAGAGATGCAGTTCTCAAGAGTTACAAGTATCATCTTCCACATAGGGATGTAAATAGTTTAATTGTGTTGAAAATATGGTTTTTTATTTATTTCCTGGTTACCTTTTTTATCCTTCTCTTGAGTCTTGTATTTAAAGATCAATTTTTCCTGGGTAGGTTATTTTTGGTTCTAATCCAAGCTCCTTTGCCTTCTGGAATATCAAATTTCAAGCCCTCTTATCACTTAATATAGAATCTGTTAAATCCTGTGTAACACTGACTGTTGTTGATGACATTTGAATTCTTTCTTTCTGGATGCTTACAAAATTTTTTCCTTGAACTGACATTTCAGGAAATGTGGCTACAATATTCCTTAGAGATTTCATTTCAGGATCGCTTTTAGGAGGTAATCTTTTAATGATTATTTTGTCCTCTGGTTTTAGGATGTTGGGGCAATATTATCAGATGATTTCCTGAAACGTCCTGTCTGATCTCTCTTTTTCATCATGGCTTTCAGGAAATTTATTTATTAAATTATTTCTCCAGGATCTATTTTCCAGATATGTTATTTATCAATGAAGTGTTTTATATTTTCTTCTATTTTTTCTTCTTTGATTTATTTTGGACTGATTTTTAAAGTCTCATAGAATCATTAGCTTCTATTTGACCAATTCTAAATTTTAAGGACCTTATTTTCTTCAGTTAGCATTTGCTAACCACACTCCTCTTTTCCATTTGACGAGTTGTAATGACTTGTTTTCTTCAGTGGATTTTTTCTACATTTGGCCAATTCTATCTTTTAAAGACTTCTTTTCTTCAGTTAATTATTCTGCTTAATTTTCCAAGCTGTTGATTTTTTAAAATAATTCTACTGACCAACTGTCATTTTTTCCCCAATTTATCTTTTACATCTCTTATTTGATTTTTATTTTTTTATCACATGCTTTATTTACTTCTAGTTTACATCATTCATTTCTGCAAGTTCTTAAGTTACAAATTTTCTCCCTGTTTTTTCCCCTACCCACCACCCCAAAATAGCAATCCCGCTGTATAATCCATACTCCAATCTGCTCTTTCCCATATCTTCTTCCATAGCCCCTTCGACGTTCCAGTAGGGCATGGGGGATCTCTATACCCCAGTGCCTAAATATTTTATTTCCCTGTTACATGTAAAATAACATTAATAACAGTATCTTTATATACATATATACATATATTTTAATGCCTTCCATATTTGAAGATTTTGGAGGAAGACAATCAATAAGAGGGCAGGGAAGACAATCAATCAGAGGGCAGGGCCTTGGGAATTGAGTCTACTTTCCATTATGAATTTTAGGGTTGAAGTGATGAAAAGGGTGCTGGACCACTGTAGAAAAGTGGCTCTTTTCTTACTTCTCCACCACTTCCCCAATGCTGAGTAGCTTCTTCCTTCCACTAAAATCTACCCTCTCCCCTTGTTTTCAGATTCCTTTAATGAGTTGCATTTCTCAAGAGAACTTAAGCTACTTTAGGGCAGAGAATTTCTTTTGCTTGTGTTCCCAGAGCTTAGTATATTATATGACACATTTTAAGTGCTTAAAAATTGCTTCTTGAGTGTTAATTTACTAATATAATTCAAGGTAGTGTTTGTCTCAGGATTTCATTAAGGCATTCCTATTATACTAGCCATGTTTTCTGAGTTGTGAAACCAGGCAAGATGGTCGCCCAAAGCTTCCCACCCAAGCAAGCCCTGGAAATGTGAGATTGATTATGAAGTATTAACATGAAAAAAGTTAATTCTTGACACATATAACATAGATCAATAAAGTTAATCAACATTTTGATTAACCCCCTTTCACGGCATTATATTGGGGAATTAACAGTTTTTCATGCCATCTAAATAATTTATAATGTTACAAGGCACAGGAAAAAAAAAAACATCCCAAATCGTATTCTGGAATGTATTGGTTTTTAGCCTTTTGTCAAATATCATTTATCATTGCTAAAGTCTTTATATCTATTTGGCAGCCCCTGTATAGAAGTTAGATTTGGGATTCCCCTTGGAGTAAAATATTCTGAAGTTATAAACTATGAGGCCAATTAAGCACATAATCTCAAATGAAGACAATTCATTCCCTTTTACCTTAGCAAAGCTTCAATTATGCTAAACAATTTCAAGGCTATAAGAAGTCCTAATATCCTGCAAGTGAAGTAATAAGAATTTCAGCAAAATTTAATTCTGGGTTAGAAAATTTAATTTGGGAATTCCTGACATTAAAAATGTTAATAATCGTATCTCTATAATGTGCTGTTAATTATGTCTGTTTTCTACAATAAGTAAATATATATGGAAGAAAATGAGCAAAAGGTCAAGATCTGCTTTAGCATAGGGCTGTTATTCATGGTATCCATCTTTGACAGATGTAATTCCTACACAGTTGTGAAAGTTGATGTGGTAGTCTAGACTTTTTTTAAATGTTAAGCACTGTCCTGTAATAAAATATTAATGGCTGTAATTTTTATTGTTACAAAGCTTAAGCAAAATTGATGTCAGTGTATAGTGGATAGGCTAAACAAACTTTTGGGACATTACTGTGGTGGTGTATTATTGTACTAAGAGAAATTACTGAGGCAGTTTGTTGTAGACAATGAAGAGATAACTTTAGAAAACCTAGGTTCAAACCCTGCCTCTGACACTTTCTGGCTGTGTAAAAAAGGAATTATTTAAACTTGTTTCAAAAAATATGCAGCTTAATTAGTCCCAAATATATCCTATACTGTCCTGCTTCTAAACCTTTACTAATGTTTCTTAAGGCAGAAAGGTCTTTCCTCAATTTTCCCTTCCCTACCACTGTAGCAGCAAGCACCGCAGCATCCCCAGGGTGTCTGCCAACACAGGTTATTGGATCTGCTTTGATAAAGGAAAGCAACTCAAAATGGGTTAGCAAGCTTACTTTAATCAGTCAAATATGTATCGTTCACCTAGTTCAGGGGAAAAAGGTCAGCACCCTGAACTTGAGAATATACAGACAGAATTATGAAGACAGAGAAACAGATCAAGTAGACAGTTTTCAAACTGTCCAACCATTACATCCATACCAAATCAACAACTGGGTTTTTCAAAGCCAAGGGGGCGCTCTCAACAATGGCTTCCCAGAATCTCATCTGATCAAATCACAGAACACTTCTCAAAGTGAGCCCCAAAACAAAGCTACACATCAGGGCTTATATAGCCTTCTCCTGGTTCAGAGAATGTAACAACCTTATTGACTCCCTGACCAATCAAAAAGTATCTACTGAAAAACAAGCCTCCCACCCCAGGCTCCAGGTGCACTTTAGCCTAGGGGCAGGGAAGATCTTAAAAATTTACATTCCCATTACATTCGGCCCCAAGATCTTTCATGTCCACAGCATAGTCAATTTACTTTTGAATTAGCACTAAACATCTTTTAGCTCACAATTTCAAGATACAGAACTAAAATTACCAAAGTGGCCACTGGGCATTAAACAAACACAAAGTACATTGCATTATCACCTCAATTCAAAACAAGTATCCAAATAAAGTTCTCTTGGGCAGAGGGGCGAGTCCTTCCCCTCACACTGCTCCAGCCCCTGCTTCCAAGTACAGAGAAGGGTCTGGGCAACAAAACCAACAAGGTGGGGAACTTGGGGGTCGAAGGCACTTCATCCCACCCACCATAGTCACAAGTTCATCCTCCCCCTTGGTCCCAAACTGTGGGATGCAGCAAGGAAACACATTCCGTGCCCCTGCTTTGCTGCTCAGTTCTTATCTTTTCCTGTGGCTGAATTCCAAACCCCTGGGTTCCTTCTCCTCCCGCAGGTGGCAGCTGCTCCTGGCTTGTGCCCAGGTCCCGATGCAGGCAGCTCACCATTTCTGCTCTCAGCTCAGTGAAGTCTGCATGCAGGTCATTCTTCTCTCCTGCTCCATGGCTCCACAGAATCACAGCTACCACAACTGGGAAGCAAACAATTATCCCATACTTTCCTTTTACTCTGCACATCCTGTTAGTGACGCCATTTTGTAGCAGCAAGCACCCCAGCGTCACTAGGGTGTCTGCCAGCACAGCTTCTTGGATCTGCAAATCAACATCTGGTTTTCAACATCTGGGTTTTTCAAAGCCAAGGGGCCTCTCTCAACAATGGCTTCCCAGAGTCTCATCTGATCAAATCACAGAAAACTTCTCAAAGTGAGCCCCAAAACAAAGCTACACATCAGGGCTTATATAGCCTTCTCCTGGCTCAGAGAATGTAAAAATCTTATTGACTCACTGGCCAATCAAAAAGTATCTACTTAAAAACAAGCCTCCCATCCCAGGCTCCAGGTGCACTTTAGCCTAGGGGCAGGGAAGATCTTAAAAATTTACATTCCCATTACAACCACCTCTTCCTTTTAACTGTTTTTTAAAGCTCAGTTTAATGTCATATGAAGGCTTTTTTAAAAAAATAGATGGAAACATCATAGTGATCTTTTATATTTCTCTGAAGACTTTCCACATACTATCTCATATTTAAATTTATACTTACTTGATCTCTGCTATCATGGGGTAATCTTCTTGATGGAAAGGAAACACATCTTAAGAATTAAGGACTTAAAATAATTTCTTTCAAGTTGTAGGCAAATCTTTTTTTGTGGAAGAAAGGAGACTGTATGGAATAGCAGAATGTCATAAAATTCATTTGATAATTAATTGGTGTTTTACATCAAAGAGGTTTGATTTATACTTTTGATTCCTCATTAATTAGTGCAAGTAACATCATAGACTTATCTTTTAGGGTCCAAAGGTGAGGGTACCTGCCACATTCACCACAACAGTGACTCAATATGCATACAACAATGTAACATACAACAGATAGAAAATATTAATTATTTCTAGTCACACAAAGGAAAAAGCAGTGTAACTTGATAGGACAGAGTACAGAATATCAAATGAGAATATCATAAATTAGAAGTTAAAAAGCTTAGTGAAAGAATAATAGAAACCTAACTAGGATCAATTATCTTTCCTCAGAATTTACTATGGTTCACTTCCTCAGAGAACTATACAGACTTCAACATATTGCAGAGGTGTAGGACAAAGAATTCTCTGAACTGGGGTGTCTGTCCAGGAGTTCATGCAACAAAGAGGGCGGAAGGAAGAAGTCAAATAGTAAAGAGAGGAAATATAAAAAAAGTTATTGAAAATATAATAAAAGGGTTGAAGGACTTATTTCCAAGGAAGAAAAAAACAATTGGACATAAACCAAATACCCAAATATAAATGAAAGTCGAGATTTATAAAGGCAGAAGTAAAAATAGTAGTTAAAATGAAAAAAAAATCTTATGTTATTAAGATCAATTAACAATAAAACAGTACTAATGATAATAACAATAATTCCTATATAAATTACAATAAGATTACAGGAAAACAAAACATTACATATTAGAACAAAGGTTAAATTCATCAATGTTTATGATGTGGAATTTTAGTTGGAATTAAGAGTTATCAATGAGTAAAGTAAGAAAATAAAGAAAGCAGGAGAAAATTTAGATAATTAAGATTCTTTCCAAAGGGGAAAAGAAAAAAAAATTACAGAAATAATGACATCTTTTTTACTACGAAAATCAAGGGAAAAAAAGTTTTTTAAATCCTAAGGAGATATGTATGAGTTCATGTAGAATTAAGTGAGCAGAAGCAGAATAATATTGTATAGACAATTTTGAAAGAATAAGGGACCCTGATAGGCACAATGACCAGTCATAAATCCTGGTGACTCATGATGATAAGTGCTACTTACTTCCTAGAAGAGAGGTGAAGTCCTCAGAATGTAAATTAGAACATGTTTTGTAATGGTCCATGTGGAACCTTTTTTGTTGTTGGTTTTAACTAAAAATATAATAGCAAAAGGTTATTTTTCCATTTCTTTTTTCTTTTGTAAAAAAATATTACCTATTTTTTAAATATTTGTTAATTTTAAATTCCACATACTCTTTCTCCTTCAGTACCTCCTCTACAAATGGAGAAGACAACAATACACATAAAATTATGCACATGAATTCATACAAAACATTTCCATATTAGGCAAGTAACAAAAAACCCCACTAAAACAAAATTTTAAAAAAGTACTTTAATTTGCATTTAGAGTTTATCATTTTTTTCTTTGGAGGTGAATAGCATTTTTCATTATGAGTTCTTTGGAACTGTCATGGATCATTACATGCAAGAAAGTAGCTAAGTCTTCCAATTAGATAATCATTAGAATATTGCTCTTAGTGTGTATAATGATTTCCTAATTCTATTCAATTTACAGTAGTTCATACTGTACTCCAAAAACTGTCTATTTTTCTGAAACATCCTGCTCATCATTTCTTATAATGCAACAGGATTCAATCATGATCATATATCACAACTTCTTCATTCATTTCCAAAGTGATGGGCATCCCCTCAACCTGCAATTATTTACTACCACCACCAAGAGTTGCTGCAAGTATTTTTCTACAAAACAGATTTTTATTTCCATTTTCTTTGATTTCTTTGGGATACAGACAGTAGAATTATTGCTGGGTCAGTTGTCAAAGGGCATGAACAGTTTTATAGCCCTTTAGCCATTGTTCCAAATTGTGCTCAGGAATGAATGGACTTGTTCAGAACTCCACCAATAGTGCAACTTTGTAATTATTTTTTCCACATCCTCTGCAGCATTTATCATTTTCCTTTTCTTTCATGTTCGCCTAACTGATAAGTGTGAGATGGTATGTCACAGATGTTTTCATTGGAATTTCTTAAGTCCATAGTTATTTAAAACATTTTTATACGAGTATAGACAACTTTGATATCTTCTGAAAACTGCCTATTCATATCATTTGACCTTTTATAAATTGGGGAATAGCTCTCTCTCGCTCTCTCTCTCTCTCTCTCTCTCTCTCTCAGAATTAATTTGATAGCTTATAGGGAGGCACAGTCCTAAGCTTAAGGCACTTTTATGCTCTTATTTTCAGAGTAAGTTATGGAGGCCTGTTAGGTTTTAGATATTTTCAAAATGGTGTGATCCTGGCAAATAGGATTAATTTCCTTTTGTACTACCCAGTTACGCAAATAAATATATGACATACATGGATTATGCAAATAGGTATAAATAACTTATGTTATGAATAGCTTAAGAGGAGAGTATTTTAAATTGCTTTTAATTAATTAATTAACTTTTAGTTTTCAACATTCATTTCACCAAGATTTTGAGTTCAATTTTTTCCCCATCTCTTCCCTCTCCTCCACCCTGAGATGGCATGCATTCTCATTACTCATTCCCCCAGTCTTTCCTGCCTTCTATTGCAATCCACTCTTCTCCCCTTCACCTGTGTTCTCTTGTAGGGCATGAGAGATTGCTATATCCCATTGCCTGTTTATCTTATTTCCAAGTTGCATGTAAAAAACCCATTTATTTAACATTTGTTTTTAAAACTTGGAGTTTGAAATTCTCTCCCTTCTTCCTTCCCCACCACATCTGATTGATAAGGTAAACAATGTAATATAGGCATAATGTGTAATAATGCAAAATACTTCCATAATAGTAAGTCATATTGTGAAAGACTATCTATATTTCCCTTAATCCTACCCTGCCCCCCCACTTATTCGATTTTATCATCTGACCCTGTCCCTTTTCAAAAGTGTGTGCTTCTGACTACCTCCTCCCCCAATTTGCCCTCCCTTCTATCACACCTCACCCTGTCCTCTTTCTCCTTTTTTTTCCTGTAGGGTAAAATGCCCAATTGTGTGTGTATGTTATTCCCTCCTTAAGCCAAATCCAATGAAAGTAAGTTTGACTCATTCTCTCTCATCTCCCCCCTGTTACACTCCATTGTGAAACCTTTTCCTTGCCTCCTTTATATGACATAATTTGCCCTATTCTATCTCTCCCTTTCCCCTTCTCCCAATATAATCTTCTCTCACCCCTTAATTTTATTTTTTAGATATCATTCCTTCATATGCAACTCACCCTGTGTGATCTCTCTCTCTCTCTCTCTCTCTCCCCTCTTCCTCCCCCTCCTCCAACTACCCCAATACTGAGAAACGTCTCCAGAGTTACAAATAATGTCTTTCCATATAGCAAACTAGAGAGTTCAAAATTTAAAAGTCCCTTATGACTTCTGTTTCCTATTTAACCTTCCATGCTTCTCTTGATATTTGTATTTAAAAGACAAGTTTTCTATCCATCTCTGGTCATTTCATCAAGAATTTTTAAAAGTCCTCTAGTTCATTGAATATAATTTTTCCCTGAAATATTATGCTCAGTTTTGCTAGGTAGGTGAATCTTGGTTTTAATCCTAGCTCCTCTGACCTCCAGAATGTCACATTCCAAGCCCTCTGATGCCTTAATGTAGAAGTTGTTACATCTCAGCTATCCTGATTGTATTTCCACAATACTCTAATTGTTTCTTACTGGTTGCTTGCAATATTTTATCCTTGACCCAGGAATTCTAGAATTTGACTACAATATCCTTAGGAGTTTTCCTTTTGGGATCTCTTTAAGAGGAGATTGGTGGATTTTTTTTCAATTTCTATTTTGCTCTCTGGTTGTAGAGTATCAGGGAAATTGTCCATGAAAATTTCTTGAACACTGATGTCTAGGATTTTTTTTTATCATGACTTTCAGGTAGTCCAGTAATGTTTTCATTCTCTCTCCTGGATCTATTTACCAGGTCAGTGGTTTTTCCGATGAAATATTTCATATTGTCTTCTATTTATTTTCATTATTTTTATTCTGTTTTTTAATTTCTTGATTTCTCATGAAGTCATTATTTTTCTATTTGTTCCATTATAAATTTTAAGGACTAGTTTTCTTCAGTGAGCTTTTGAACATCCTTTTCCACTTGGTCAGTTCTGATTTTAAAGGCATTCTTCTCCTCATTGGCTTTTTGGACCTCTTTTGTCTTTAGTCTATTTTTTTAAGGTTTTATATTCCTCAGGTTTTTTGATGTCTCCTTTTGAGAGCTACAGACACATTTTTCATGATTCTCTGTAATGCGGTTTTCTGGTGTCTAAAAAAACTCCCTCAATTTTATCCTCTATCTGGAAAGTCTGGCATATTCTGTGATCAAATGTTATACAATACTTATAGTCACGGTCTTTATTGTGATCATGGGCACTGTAAATATTGCAATGGTGCTACACCAGGTCCTACAGAGTTTTCCCACTGATCATCTATGCTATCTTTGTCATGTGTAAGTTGAGAATTCTGCAAACTGCCACAGCTGCCAGTGATTCAGTACCATGAGGTCCACACTGGCCCTGTCTGTGATGTTCTCCACTTTGAGCCCAGTACAATACACTCTTCCTGACAACCTTCCAAGGCTGTCTTGAGTTGGAGATGTGTTTCACTGTGACATTTTATGGATTCTGCAGTTTTTAGTCATTTTTATAGATATTTGTAGGGGCTTGGGTGAAATCTCAAGCAAGTCTCTGGTTTTACTACACCATCTTGGTTCTACCTTTCTTTAGAGGAGATTATTAAGAGAGTGAAGGTACTAGAATTAAGAGGGCCTGAGTAAGACTTTACTAAAGGATGGGATTTAAGGGACACCAAAGAGGCTAGTAATCACCATTCTCTTATCAAAAATGTAAATGTTTCAAACTTGAAACTAGTGTTATCTGTTTAAGTTGTTAGCCATCCAATATGTTAGCCCTAATATTCCACTCAGTTCTGTATAACTGAGATATATAAGTAATAACTTATTATTACAGATGATTAGAGATAGAAGTATCTGTTCACTAAATGCTACAGGCAATAAATAAAATCAATGATTTTAAATTCATGAACTTGGGGTGTTGAAGGTTTGCTGTCAACCATTTCACAAATACTTAGCAATTTGTCAAACAGTTCTGGAAAGATATAGGTGTTGACAAATAGTTCTTTCTTCACCAATTTGCTTCCTTTATTTTAATTGTTAGGATTATATAGCAATATGAGTTAAAATGAGCCTTTGGACACTGACCTCTCTCCCTATCCTTCTCTCTCTCTCTCTCTCTCTCTCTCTGTCTCTTTCTCTCTCTCTCTTTCTCTATGTCTCTGTCTGTCTCTCCATCTCTGTCTCTATCTGTCTCTCTCTCTCTCTCTCTATCTATCTATCTATCTATCTATCTATCTATCTATCTATCTATCTATCTATCTTTCTCTCTCTCTGTAGAGAAATGTCAGGAGTTCCCACCGCTAATGAAATGTTCCCCTATCCTATATTATTACCTGAAAGGTTAAAGGGCAGATAAGCAGGGGTATATATATAAACTTGTTTGGATGCAGAGAACTTTTAGGGCCCCTTGGCCCCACTAAAGTAATATCCCCCTGCCCTATATGGTTAACTCCAAGGTTGCAGGGCAGATAAGCAAGAGGGCATCTAGTCTTTTTTTGCTTATGCCTCTGCATATGGTCCTATGATACTGCCCTAATAAATAAATAAATAACCTTAAGCAAGGGTAAATAGTAAACAAGTTCAAGGGAAGGTCCTTATACATTGTATGCATTCTTTGGGGACACATAGAGGGAATGTCTGCATTCTTTGGAAGCTTGTACATTCTTTTGGGTCATGTAGACCTTCTCCTGGCGAGTATATAAACTCTGTGAGCCCCTTGTATCTTTGGCTTTGTATTAAATAGTCCTGTAATAAACAGACTATTGATTACACCCCTGTCTCGTTATTCTCACCACTCGCTAGCCCACCAACTGTGCTAGCCGCAGCATCTCTCTCCTTCTCTCTCTTTCTGTCTCTGTCTCTCTACCTCTGTCTCTGTCTCTGTATCTCTGTCTATCTCCCTTTCTCCCTTTTTTCCCTCTCTCTGAAAGAAAAGTATGCTATGCCTTTACTACTATGTGCTTGGTGCTATTCCGGGTCCTAGAAGCACACACACACACACACACACACACACACACACACACAAACAAAAAAACACACACACACAAAATAACAAGGAAATGTTCTCTGGTTGAAAAGAATTTGAATGTACACAAGTATGTGCATAGTAATAAAATTAATTTTAATAAGGACAGAGTACTACTAACCAGGAAAAATCAGGAAATTTCCTTTGAGAAGTTTTAGCCTCTGAGCTAAATTTTGAAGAAATCTAAGGAATCCACAGAAGAAATAATTATCACTTCTGCAGAGGTACAGAGGTGAAAAATGTAATATTATGTTTGGGGAATAGCTAGCAGACCAGTATGTATCGAATGAATATGTAAAGGGCTAGGGCATGAAATATGATTAAAAGTGTAGGTAAAAGAAGATAGCAGACAAACAGGCTGGCTGACCGTGCTTCAATATCTCTTTAATTATTCTGGTTACTGCACAGGTTCGCTGAATCCTGTTTTCTTTAAGGACCACAAAACAGTCGTTGGCATGCTGACAGTAATAAAATACAATTATGACCAGAGAAAATCTAGTTTCCTCATTCCAGAATAGTGCCTCCTACCTTTTCCCATGTCAACAAAACCTTGAAAGTATGGTTATTTATTCTTTGTCATCTGATGTGTTCTTCTGAGATTTCCTGTAAGTAGTGACTAGATATTTAGACAGGTGACATATCCTCACAGATCCTAGAGTGAGGGTATAACTTATGAAAGGTCACTTTGAGAGAGGCTTAAATTACACATATCATTAAAAAAAATCTAGACTATCATAAGCAAGTATTATATATAATGGAGTTAAGCAAGGAGCATTTCCAATAGGACCAGGGGTGATACAAAGATGTCCACTACCACCCCTGTTTTACAGTTTGGTAGTAGACATATTAGCTGTAGCAATAAAAGAAGAAAAAGAAATCAAAGGAATCCAATTAGACAAAAAAGAAACTAAATTATCACTCTGCAGATAATATGATGACATACTTAGAGAATAAACTAAAAATCTACTTGAGATAATAAATAAATTTAGCAAGGTTTCAGGATATAAAATAAACCCACACAAATCCTCAGCATTCCTATGCTTTTCTAACAAAGTCCAAAAGCAAACAATAGAAAGAGAATTTTATTTGAAAGTTATTGTAGACATTATAAAATATTTGGGATCTACCTGCCAAAACAAACCCAACAGCTATATGAACACAGTCACAAATCACTTTGCACAAAAATAAATTCAGATATAAATAATTGGAAGAACATAAGTTGCTCATGGCTAGGTCAAACTAATAAAATAAAAATGACAAATTTACCTAAATTAATTTATCTATTCAGTGTCATACCAATCAATACAGCAAAAAAATCATAGAGCTAGAAAATATGGTAAAAATATTCAGAATATCAAGGGAATTAATGAAAAGAAATGTTAGGGAAGGTGGCCTATCCATACTAGATTTTAAACTGTATTATAAAGCTGCAGTCATCAAAACTACTTGTTACTGATTGAGGAACAGAGTAGTGAATCAGTGGAATAGATCATGTATGCAGTAATCTACTTTTTGATAAACTCAAAGACTCCAGTTTATAGAATAAGACCTCATTATTTTCCAAAAACTGGTGGAAAACCCAAAAAATAGCATGGCAGAAATGGGGCATAGGCCAATATCTTACACGATACACTAAAACAAAGTCTAAATTGGTTCATGGTCTTGATATAAAGGTTGATACTCTAAGCAATCTGGGAGACCAAGGAATAGTTTACCTGTCATATTGATGGAGAAGGGAAGGATTTATGAGCAAACAAAGGGTAGAGAACATTATGAAATGCAAAATGGATCATTTTCATTACATTAAATTGAAAGGTTTTTGTACAAACAAAGTCAATGTAACCAAGATTAGGAGGAAAGTGGAAAATTGCCAAAGAATTTTTCAACCAGAGTCTCTGATAAAGGCCCCATTTCTAAAATATATGGATAACTGAACCAGATAATAAGGAACAAGTCTTTCCCTCATTGATAAATGTCAAAGGATATGAGCAGGCTGTTTTCAGAGGAAGAAATTAAAGATATCTATAATCATATGAAAAAATACTCTAAATCACTATTGATTAGAGAAGTGAAACTAAAACAACTCTGAGGTACACATCTCACCAGTCAGATGGATTAACATGATAAAACATAAAAAAAAGATCAATTCTGGAGATGTGGAAAAATTTTAAAATCAATGCATTTTTGGTGGAGTTGTGAACTGATCCAACCATCCTAGAGGGCAACTTTGAATCATGCACAAAGGGCTATAAAATGTGCATAACCTTTTACATTGCAGTTCCACTTCTAGGACTGTATCTCAAAGAGATCATAGAAGTGGAAAAAGGACCTTATGTTCAAAAATATTTTAGCAGCTCTTTCTGTGGTGTCAAAGAATTGGAAATCAAGGGGATGCCCATCTATTGGGGAATGGCTAAACAAGGTGTAGAATATGAATGTAATGGAATACTATTGGGCTATAAGAAATGAGGGGCTGACAGGCTTCACAGTAACCTGGAGAGACTTATCTAAACTGAGGTTGAGTGAGAGAGGCAGAACCAGGAGAACATTGTACACAATTACAGAGACATCATACCTGTGATGACTGACTTGGATAGACTAAGCTTATCTCAACACAAGCTTATAAGACAACTCCAAAGGACACATGATGGAAAAGGCTCTCCACATCCAGAGAAAGATGTATGGAGTCTGAAAGCAGATTGAAGCAAACTACTTGCTCTATCTCTTTCTTGTTTTGTTTTGTTCCTTCTTTCTCACTGTTCATTCTTTTTTACAATTTGACTGTTTAATTTGAAGTTATTTGTGGAACCTAGTTTGGATTGCATGCCATCAAAGGCAGGAGATGGAGGAGAGGGAGCGGGAAAAAATTTGGAACACAGAAGCTTATGGAACTGGATGCTGTATACTAAAAGTAAGTTAATAAATAAATTAAAAAAAACAAATCTAGACTGTCTCCATTTTGAGGTTTGTCTTTGTTTTTTTATTTCATCTTGCTTTTGTATGATGAAGAAAGTGATACTTTACTATGGATCAGGAATTCCACATTCCTACATTGGGTTGTCTACCATGAAATCAGGAGTCCTAGAATTCACAACTTGAGTTGTGGGGAAAGTCCAGAAGAACAAAGCTGGAACACCATGGAGTCTGAAAAAGAAGTCAGCTTTATCATGTAAGGGAAGTTAGCTTGCAAGCTGAGCAGCCCAGAATCTCTTCTGACAGTACACTTAGAGTGTTTAACATCAGAGTACTTAAAGCTAAACATCACAATATTAGTTTATTCTAGACAACAGTTTCCTGATATGCATAAACAAGGTGTTGAAGCAGCAGGACCTTCCAGTGTTGTGAAACAGCATGGCACCTGATAACAGATTCTGCCTTGCAGTTTCAAGAGTTAAGAAGTATTATTGTCTTTTGAAATATCTGGATAATTGGGAAGCTCAAGCATATGCTTAAGATTAATGAGGTCATGTTCACAGGACCATGACAATAAATGAAATATGTCAAAATACTCTCATAGAATTAACGACTATCTTAAGTTTATCGACTGTGTCCAAAGTAGGAATATTTGTTCTGAAATCAGGAAACAAGAAAAGTACTTTAGAAGTAATTTCCTCTAAATTCCCTCTTCAAAATACAATCCAACCACTCAACTGGGTGGTTACTTTTTCCATTTAAAAACATTTACTCTCTTTCCTCCACTTCCCCCTCTTAAAAAAAATTCTTGTTGAAAAACCCTCTTCCTCCTTCTCCCTTTCCACTCCACAACGAATAATCAGCAGTCAGGAATTCTTATCAGTTTCAGGAGAGGGCTGATGCAAACACACTGAAGTATCCTAGGTATCTTGGACAGAAATTTAAGTGTTTTTTTTTTTACTAGGTAGCAATTTACAAAGAAAAATAGGAGTATAATAGCTGACTATGATAATAGAGCATAATACTGACAGAGACAGAAACAGAGACAGAGAAAGAGAGAAACACATTAATTAAGTGCTTAATATGTATAATAGATGTACAAAAACCAGAAAACCCTTATTCTCACAGAGCTGAAATTCTTACAGGGGAAGACATAACATAAAGGGGATCTGGAAAAGGTAGGGGAATATGAGTTAAATGTGACTAGTGTGGATAGTCCTCATCAATCACTGATTAGAAAGTAAGCTTTTTGAGAATATACAACATTCCCTTTTCTTGATTATCACAGTGCCAGGCACATTTTAAGCCCATAATAATCTTATTAAGAAAAGCTATGTATTTTTCACTTTCCCTCAATGCAATATTCTTTGGGTTTTCTTGGTCAGAGGGGAGATGAGAGAAACTACACTTTTCTCCACCATCTTGGTTCCCAAGAGGTCAGGTAGGTGATTTTTAATCATCCAGACTGTCAACTGATAGCGCCAGAAGTACCTGCTATCACTGACACAGATCCTGCACCTAGCTCTTACCCATCTCCAACAATCCCCATCCTGCTGTGAGAAGTCTTGGAATTGTCCCTGTGGTGGGAGAATCAATTTGCTCAAGCTAGCTCCTACTCTACTATGGTCGAGTCTCTTCTGGTACAGCTGAAATGCTATGTGCTCTTGCTCCATGCTCCATGTTCCCTGGCCCAGAGCAACAATTCCTAAAGTTTCTCACTTTCCTGGGTTGGAAATCTGCCACACTCCACCTCCCAATGGATTCTGCCACTCTAAAATCCTTTCAGATTCACTTTATACATGGTACTAAAGGAATTCATGGGTGAATTCAAGTGAGTCCCTGCTTTCCCTCTGTCTTCTTCACTCCTTCCTGAATAAATTAGTTTAGGAAAAAAAAAAGAAAATAAAGTAATAATGTCACTAAACATATGTGCACCAAGTGGAATAGAATCCAAATTCTTAGAGAATTAGTCAAGGGTGTTACAGGGAGAAATGGACAGTAAAACTGGCCTGTGGGGAACTTCCATCCCCCCTTCTCAGAATCAGATCAATCTAAGCACAGAATTAACAAGAAAGCAGTTAAGAATGTGAATGTAGATTTAGAAAGGTTATATAAGGTAGACTTCTGGAGAAAAATAATTCTGGATAGAAAGCTATATACATTTTTCTCAGTGAAACATTGTTCCTACACAAAAACCGATCATGTGTCAAGGCATAGAAACTTTACAAATAAATTCAGAAAGTCAGAAATATTAAATGCATCTTTTTTTCAAATCATGATGATATAGAAATCATATGTAATAAAGGACCATGGAAAGATAGAATAAAAATTAATTTGAAACTAAATAATGTAATACAAAGAATGATGGGTTAGAAACACAAATCATAGAAACAATCAATAACTTCATCAATGAGAAGGACAAAAATGAGACATTTGGGATATAATCAAAGCAGTTTTTAGGGGAATTTAATATGCCTCAATGTTTACAGGAATAAAATAAAGAAAGAGGAGATCAAGAAATTGGGCATGCAATGAAAAATGCTAGAGAAATAATAAATTAAAAATTGTCAGTTAAACCCCAAATTAGAAAATCAGAAGACCAAAGGATAGATGAAAAATAAGTAAAATTTTAAAAATTATTGAACTAAAAAATAAAACTAAGAAATGTTTTTATTAAAAAATAATAAAATAGATAAAACTTTGCTTAATTTGATTGAAAAATAAAGAAAAAAACCAAATTACCACTATTAAAAATGAAAAGGGTGTGCTATAAGAAATGAGGACCAGACAGACTTCATAACAACCTCTAGAGACTTATATAAACTGATGCTAAGTGAGCAGAGCAGAACCAGAACTTTGTACACAATTATAGACACATCGTATCTGTGATGACTAACCTTGATAGACTGGGCTCCTCTCAGCAATGCAGGGTTAGAAGACAACTCCAAACACTCATGATGGAAAGGGATGTCCACATTCAGAGTCTGAATGCACACTAGAGCAAACTACTTGCTCTCTCTCTCTCTCTCTCTCTCTCTCTCTCTCTCTCTCTCTCTCTCTCTGTGTGTGTGTGTGTGTCTCTCTCTGTCTCTGTCTCTCTGTTTCTCTGTCTCTCTCCTGTTTTGCTTTGTTTCATTCCTTCTTCCTCATTTTCACTCCATCAGTTATAATTCTTTACTAATGTTTAATGTGAAAGTATCTGTATTACCTATATCTGATTGTTTGCTGCCATGGGGTGAGAGGGGAGAGGAGAGGGTGGGGGAGAAAATCTGGAGCTCAAGGGACTGTGGAACTGAACATTGCAAACTAAAAGTAAATAAATACATTAAAATTTTAAAAAAGAAGTTCAGAAATTGGTCTAAAGAAGGTTCTTGGTCTTAGATTCAGTACAGAGCCATTTTGAAGGTTTTCATCAGTCTTCTAAGTTTCTCAAAAGCAAACATTTCCATATCTCTTATCTCTCAGTTCTTCCTAGATGCTGTTATCAGTGTGTTATTTATCAGTATTTGAAGAAGGTTTTCATATTGGTAGATTTTCAACAGAGCATCACTCTCATAATTTGTGGTCAAATAAAAAAGGAAACCTGACCAGAAATAAAAATAGCTTATTAAAAAAAAAAAGAAAAGCGTGAATTCACCAGCAATGAAGAGGAGTTTAAAACAATAAATAGGCATTATTTTGCCAAACTACAAGCCAATAAAAATGACAATCATAGTTAAAGTTATGGACACTTGCAAAATGTACGGATTACTCATATTAATAAAATGGAAAATACAAAGACTGAAATAAATCCACTTCAGAAAAGGGAAATGAACAAGTCATCAATGAACTGCCTACGAAAAATATCCTGAGGCTGGCTGGAAGGATTTACAAGGGAATCTAGCAAATATTTAAGGAGCATTTCATTCCAATACTATACAGACTATTTTGGGAAATGGGGAAGGAGTCCAAGCAAATTCTTTTTTATTATACAAATTCCTCAATTGTGAAGAGTCAAAACAAATAAAGAAAATTATATATCAGTTTCCCTAATAAATATATATGCAAAAAATTTAAATGAAATATTAGAAAAAAGATTATGGCAACGTTTCATGAGAGTAATGAACTACAAAACAGTAGGATTTATAGCAGGAATTCAGTGCTGGTTCAATATTAGGAAAACTATCAGCATAATTTACCATATCAATAACAAAAGTAACAGAAACCATATAATTGTCTCAATAGATGTAGAAAAAGTTTTGACAAAATGCAACACTCATCCCTTTAAAAAAGATTAGAGAGCATAGAAATAAATGGATCCTTCCTTCAAATGATAACAGCAAGTACCTAAAGTCATCAGCAAGCATTAAATGCATTGGGGATATGTTTATAGCTAGAAGAATAAGAAGCATTTCCAATAAAATTGGAAACAAGGATATCGATTATCACCACTGTTATTCAATATAGTATTAGAAATGTTAGGTTTAGCAATAAGAGAGTAATAGGAAACTTAAGGAATTAGAACCAGCAAAGAAGAAACAAAGCTATCACTCTTTGAAGATGATATGGTGATATACTTAGAGAATCCTAGAGAATCAATAAAAGACTACTTGAAAAAAAGAAACAATTTTAAGCCCGTGTAAACCATCAATGTTTCTATATATTAAAAACAGGCCTAGCAGCATGACACAGAAAGAGAAATTCCATTTAAAGTTACTGTAAACATTATAAAACATTTGGGAGTATGCCTGTCAAAGCAAACCCAGGAACTATATGAAAACGATTAAGAAATTTTTTTCAAAAAATTAAAGTCAAATCTAAATAATTTCAAATACACCTGTAACACATGGATAGTTCAAGCTAATGGGAAAAAATTACAATTCTACCTAAAATAATTTATTTGTTTGGTGCCATACCAATCAATCTACCAAAAATTATTTTATAGAACTGGAAAAAATAATAACAATGTTTTCTGAAACATCAAAAGTTTCAGAATATCAAGGCATTCCCCAGTATTGGCATGCCCTCAGTTTCCAATTCTTGGACAACACAAAAAGAGCGACTATAAATATTTTTGTAAATGTAGGTCTTTTTCCCCATTTTATGATCTCTTTGGGATGTAGAACATGGTATTACTGGGCCACGGATTATGCATGATTATATAGCTCTTTGTGTATTTTTCCAAGTTGCTCTCCAGAATTGTTGGATCAATTGACAACTTCACAAACAATGCATTAATGTTCCAATTTTCCCACACCTTCTCCATAAACATTTACCTCAATTTTCATGTTGACCCGTCTGATAGGTGTGATGTGGTGCCTCAGAGGTTTTGGATTTGCATTTCTCTTATCAATAGTGATTTAGAGCATTTTCCATGTGATCATACATAGCTTTAATTTCTTCATCTGAAAACTGCCTGTTCATATCTTTTAACCATTTTTTAATTGGGAAATGACTTGCAATCTTATAAATTTGATTCAAATATATGTTTTATAAATCAGTCCTTTATCAAGGACACTAGTCATAATAATTTTTTCCCAGCTTTCTGCTGCCCTTCTAATCTTGGTTGCATTGGCTTTAGTGATGCAAAACCTTTTCAATTTAATTTAATAAAAGTTATCTATTTTGCATTTCATGATATTCGCTATCTCTTGTTTGGTCATAAATTCTTCCCTTCTCCATAAATCTTAGAGATAAACTATTTCTTGTTCTCTTAGTTTGCTTCAGTTTTTATATCTAAATCATGTACACATTTTACAATTGTCTTTGTATATGTTTTTCTATGTCTAGTTTATGTCATCACATTTGCCAGTTATCCCAGCAATTTTTGCTGAATAGTGAGTTCTTATCCCAGAAGTTGGGGTCTTTGTAATAGGTTAGCCATGCAAAAAATAGTAGTCAAGGACTATGGTAATAGTCCTTGACTACTATGTGTTGCGTACCTAAACTATTACAGTGATCCACCACCCTATTTCTTAGACACAACCTAATAGTTTTGATTATTGCTTCGTTATATTGCAATCTAAGTTCTAGTATGGCTAGTATACCTTAACTTGCATTTTTATTCATCAGTCCCCTTGATATTCTGGACCTCTTGTTCTTCCAGGTGAATTCTGTTATATTTTTTGTAATTGTATTAAATATTTTTGGTAGTTTCATGTAGCACTGGAAAACTAATTGAGGTGGAACTGTCATTTTCACTATATTATCTCCGTCTAAATTGAGCAACAGATAATTTTCCAGTTGTTTAGATCTGATTTTTTTTCTACAATCAACTTTTGTCCTTTCTTTTCTAAGCAATTGACTATCTCTTGCATATCTCAATTTTCATTTCGCTGTTTTTCTATCTTTCTTATTTGACTTTTGAAATATTCTTGAAATTCTGGGAGTCAAGATGGCAGAGTTAGCAGGAAGTAGGTCTCACTCTCCTTTACTGACCTTGAAAAACCACGAAAATATGCTCTAGGATGCAAGATGGCAGAGGCAGCAGTAGGTCACTCTCACTCTCCCTTAATGACCTTGAGAAACCCAGAAAATACAGCCTCAGGAAAAATCCTGGAACAGTGGAGCCAGGAGAAAGGCTAAGTATAGCAGTTTTTTTTAGCTCATGAGGCTAGGGGGGATAATGTGACACGTCCCTCTTGTTTTGACTGAAAAAGGCAAGTACATGATGAGAAGTATCTTGGCAAGCTACACCTCAGCAAATGAACAGGACATCCTTAGCCTCACTGTGGTGGATCAGGCAAGCACTGGCACCAGGACACCCCATGGGCCTTTATAAAAATGGGGGGAATTGCAGACAACAGTGCAAAGTAACATCACCAGTGTGACAGACAGATGTCCACTAACAGCTGAATCTACACATTCTCTAGCACTTCCCATTTGAGGAAGTGACCTCGAACAAACTGACCATCACCACCCCCACACCTGAACTGGTGAGCTTCAGTGTGACTAGGGGAAAACATAGTAAAACTCTAAGTGGCTTCTGCACACACCAGTTAACACAATTAATTCTACCTCAAAACCAGGTAAATTACACCCTCCAGGTATCAGACCCCAGAATAGAAAAGCAATAACCAGGTCCCTAGCCCACAGCAGAAGAAGTGTCACTCAGTGCCCATTGAGCCCCAGAAGCAGAGATTAACATTAACAGCCAGGAAAAAAAGACAAATGCAATTAGAAAGAAGCAACATAGAAAAGAAAAGAAAATCTATTTGTACTGAGAGGACAAGAAAGGCCAAAACACAATCACTGAAGAGGACAGTCTTATCACAATGCCCACACATGACGATGTTTTTATGAAAAAGAAAAAGACAGTAAAATAAATAAATCTTTGCTTAATTTGATTACAAAAAAGAAAAGACATCAAAATACCTGTATCAAAAATGAAAAGTGTCGGGACTAGGTTGTGCAGTGAATAGAGCCCTGGCCCTGGAGTCAGGAGGACCTGAGTTCAAATCTGACCTGAGGCACTTAATATTTACTAGTGGTGTGACCTCGGGCAAGTCACTTACCCCCAGTTGCCCTCCAAAAACCAAAAATTAAAAAAAAATGAAAAGGGTTAATTAGCTCCCAATGAAGAGGCAATTAAAATAATTAGGAACTTATTTTGCCCAACTGTATGCCCATAATTTTGACAATCAGTGAAATGGATGAATATTTTAAAAATACAAACTTCCCAGATTAACAGAAGAGGAAGTAAAATACTTAAATAACCCTATGTCATAAATTGAAATTAAACAAGTCATCAATGAACTCCCTAGGAAATAATCTCTAGGGCCAGATGGATTTACCACAGAATTCTATCAATCATTTAAAGAAAAATTAATTCGAATACTATATAGACTGGGAAAATAGGAAAAGAAGGAGTCTCACCAAAAAATTTTTTATACAAATATAGTACTGATACCTAAACCAGGTAAAATAAAAACAGAGAAAGAAAATTATAGAATGATTTCTTAATGAATATAGATCCAAAATTTTAAATAAAACATAAACAAATGTATTACAGCATCTTATGAGAATTATTCACCTTGATCCTGTAGGATTTAGACCTGCAATGAAGGGCTTATTAAAGATAAGGAAAACTATCAGCATAACTGATCATATAAATAACAAAACTAACAAAAACCATATGATAATCTCAATACAAGCAGAAAAAACTTTTGAAAAATAGAATAGCCATTTCTATTTAAAAAACTGGGAATTAATGGAACCTTTCTTAAAATAAGTAGCATCTACATAAAACCATTGGCAAGCAATATATGTAATGGGGGAAAGCTAGATGCATTTCCAAAAAGATCAGGGGTGAAACAAGGATGTCATTATTACCTTTTTTGTTCAAAATTGTACTAGAAGTACTAGCTTTATTTATGTAAATAAAATGGATAATTTTGATTACATTAAATTGAAAAGTTTTTGCACAAATAAAGTCAATGTAACCAAGAATAGGAGGGAAGTGGAAAATTAGGGAAGATATTTTTCAACTAGTGTATCCTTTAAAGGCCTCATTTCTAAAATATACAAAGAACTGAATGAAATCTATAAGAATAGAAGTCATTCCTCAATTGATAAATGGTCAAGGAATATTAACAAGCTGTTCTCAAAGGAAAAAATTAAAAATGTCTATAAGCATATAAAAGTGCTCTAAATCCCCATTGAATAAAGAAGTACAAATCAAAACAAGTCTGAGTTGCCACAACTCACTTGTCAGTTTGGTTAAGATGACTAAACAGGAAAATGATAAATGATGGAGAGGATGTGGAAAAATTGGAATGCATTGTTGATGGAGTTGTGAACTGATCCAAATATTTTAAAGGGCAATTTGAAACTATGCCCAAATGGCTGTAAAAAAGTGCATACCAGCAATACCACTTCTAGAACTGTATCAAAAAGATATCCTAAAAGTGGGAAAAAGATTATATATATATATATATATATATATATATGTATGTATATATATACACAAAAAATATTTATAGCACCTTTTTGTGGTGGCAAAGAACTGGAAATCAAGGGGATGCCCTTCAATTGGGAAATAGCTAAACAAGTTGTGGTATATGAGTGTGATAGAACATTATTGTGCTTTAAGAAATGAGGAGCAGATGGACTTCATAATAACCTGGAGAAACTTAGATAAACTGATACTGAGCGAGGAGAGCAGAACCAGGAGATCTTTGTACACAATTACAGACACACTGTATGTGTGAGGACTAACTTTGATAGACTGGACTCCTCTCAACAATACAAGGTTAGAAGACAACTACAAAAGACTCACGATGAAAATTGAGAAAGAACTAGAGTCTGAAAGCAGATTGAAGCAAATGACTGGCTCTCAATCTTTTATGTTTTGTTTTGCCCCTTCTCTTTTTTTAATTTTATATTTATTGTTAGTTTACAACATTTGTTTCCACAAGATTATGATTTAAAAAATATCTCCCCATTATTCTGCTACCCACCTACCCTAAACAACAATCTAACTGTATGCCCCCTCGCCCACTCTGCTCTCTCCTCTATCCTTCCCCTTACCCCTCCAACTTTCCTTGCCTGTATATTTTATTTACCTGTTGCATGGAAAACAGAATTAATAATAATATATTTTAGATATTTGATTTTAAAACTTTGAAATCCAGATTTTTTCCCTCCCTCCCTTGTCACACACCCTTACTGGGAAGATAGGAAAATCAATATAGGTAGTACATGGGTAGCTATACAATACACTTCCATAATGCATATATTGTGAAAGACAGACTACATTTCCCCCCATCCTATCGCGACTCCCATTTCTTCTATTCTCTACTTTGATCTTATCGCTTTCCAAAAGTGTGTGATTCTAATTTCACTCACCCTCAACATGGCCTCCCCTCCATCATTTCCCTTCTCATCCCCTTGCCCCCTACTCAACTGTAGGGTGAGATAACCTAATTAGTGTATATATCATTTCCTCCCTAAGTCAAATTCAATGAGAGTAATGTTGACCCATTTCCTTTTGCCTTCCTGTTCTTTCCCTCCATTGTAACAGTTTTCCCTTACCTCTTCTTTATGCGATAATTTACCCCATTCTGTCTCTCCCCATCTCCTCTCATTATATTCTTCTCTCACCTTTTACATATCATCCCTTCCTATTCAATTGGTCCTATGCCCTTTATCTATGTATACCTGTACACATATATACATACACTCATGTATTCATACACCAATATATACTTATATATAGACATATATATGTTTGTATACATATATATATACATACATACATATACACGCACATTTGTATTCCCTTCAACTATTCTTATACAGAGAAAAGTTTCATAAGGTACAATTATTGTTTTTCCATGTAGTAATGTCAATAGTTCATTCAACTCAGATAAGTTCCTTATCGTTTCTTTTCCCTGTTTACCTTCTCATGCTTCTCTTGCTTCTTGTATCTAAATGTAAAATTTTCTATTCAATTCTGTTTTTTTTTTCCATCAAGAATGCTTGAAAATCCTCTATTTTGCTGAATGACCATATTTTCCCCTGAAACATGATACACAGTTTTGGTGGGTATGTGATTCTTGGTTTTAATCCCAGCTCCTTTGACCTCCAGAATGTCATATTCCAAGCCCTTCTGTCCCTCAAGGCAGAAACTGCCAGATCCTGTGTTATCCTCATTGTGTTTCCACAATATTCAAATTGTTTCTTCTTGGCTGCTTGTAATACTTTCTTCCTGATCTGTGAACTCTGCAACCTGGCTATAATATTCCTAGGACTTTTCATTTTGGGGTCTTTTTCAGGAGGTGATTGGTGGATTCTTTCATCCTCTATTGTGCTCTCTGGTTCTAAAACATCGGGGCAATTTTCCTTGAGAATTTCTTGAAGGATGATTTCTAGGTTCTTAAGTCACTAGCTTCCATTTTCTCCAATCTAATTCTCAAGGAATGATTCTCTTCAGTTAGCTTTGGAGGTTCTTTTTCCATCTGGCAAATTTGAGTTTTTAAGGCATTCTTCTCCTCGATGTCTTTTTGAGCTTCTTTTGCCATTTCAGGTAGTCTATTTTTAAGGTGTTATTTTCTTCAGCCATGTTATTGACTTGCTTTTCATGATTTTATTTCATCATTCTCTTCCCAATTTTTCCTCCCCTTCTCTTATTTAATTTTCAAAATACTTCTTAAGGTCCTCTATTGCCTGTAATCAGTTCTTATTTTTCTTGGAGACTTTTGGTACAGGAGTTCTGACTTCATTGTCTTCCTCTTGTTCCATACTTTGATCCTTTTTGTCCCTGTGATAGTAATGGAATATAAAGATCCCCCTGTATTGGCTTGGTTTTCAAACTGATTGTGTTAAAACCCAGAGCTTGTTAATCCCACCTGTGGGATGGACTTGTTGATGTGAAAAGAAAGTCCTGAACTGGGAGGAGCTGGTGACGTAGATTTGGAGAGACAAGAGAGAGGCAGAAGAACTTTTTGGAAGCAGTACCCTCGTGGAGGCAGAGAGAGAGACTGAGAGGATTGCTGAGGGCCACTTTGAATCGCCCTGGACTTTTGAGACCTGCCCCCGGAGCTGCCAAGGACTGAGGAGAAATGGCTGTTTTGCTGGTACTTTGTCTGTCTGTTTTGATGTTGTTTTGCCAGACTTGTCCACTGGTGAAAGACAGTCCTGTTGCAGAAGTCCTGGAACCTGGTGTTGGCTAAGAGCTCTTGAGACTGTCCTGCAGACAGAGAGTGAACACTGTCCACTGGTGAAGGACAGTGCTGTTGTTGCAGGGGTCTGGGAACCTTTCTGTTGGTTCAGAGCTACTGAGACTGTCCTGCAGACAGAGAGTGAATACTGTCCACTGGTGAAGGACAGTGCTGTTGTTGCAGGGGTCTGGGAACCTTTCTGTTGGTTCAGAAGCCCTGAAGAAGGATTTTCTTGTTGTATGTTTACAGAAATCCTGGGAGAGGGTTTTGCTAATGTTTTCAGGGTCCTAGGACTGTTCTGCAGACAGAGGATGAATTAATGAAGAGACTGGCAATGTATCTTGTGGCCTTGCTAAGCCTTGTCTCCCCAGGAACTAAGATTGCTGAGAACTTGCCTCGTGTCAAGATGAAGAAAAG
Organism: Petaurus breviceps papuanus; assembly: GCF_028583685.1. NCBI lineage: Eukaryota > Metazoa > Chordata > Mammalia > Diprotodontia > Petauridae > Petaurus > Petaurus breviceps. The sequence continues at coordinate 9,198,664 of NW_027185653.1, forward strand.
ACCTCCATTTGGGTATTAAGTGCTGTGCTTAAACTTGATGTAACTCTGGGGTACATTCAATTGTGATCCAGGGGTGGGGAACTTTTGAACTTTTTGTGTTCTATGGTTGAACAAATGAATGTACTTTACTTATGTTTGGAAACTAATCTCCATTTGAGAAGAGGGGTTTTGTGATGGTCTAAATGAAGGTACAGCCTAGGGGTGGAGTAGTATTTAGAACAGGGACTTTGTTGGGGTGGGGTAGTACTTGGAGATTATTTAATCACACTTAGTAAATGCTGTATTTTGAATGATGTCATGTTTTGATCTTCTCTGTTCTTGGTTTGTCACTGAATAATATGGAGAGCACCTATGCTGGTATTCTGAACCTTGGGAAGTTGCCTTTGCTTGGCATTACATTACAGTCCCCAAAAAAGGAACCTAATGTTTGACTGCTATGCTTGTTTTGCTTCATTTTATTGCTTATGTTGCCATTCAATTACTTGACTTTTTGAACTTTTTGCCACAGGACTCTTCATCCAGAGAGGAGAGCTTTGTCCCAAATCGCTGGGTTTTTCACAGCTGCTGGACTTATTAATTGGGTTCCCTCTCTGAAGTCTACACATCTTCTGCCACCTGGTCACCCATCCCAGGATCTCCATCTAAGACAGAGATCCACATCCAAGCAGCTTAAATCAAGAGTGATTACCCCTCAGAATGGTTGCTTTGTTCCTGTACAAAATGTAGGCCAGGAGGATAGAAGTAACAACAAGGCAGCAGCCACCATACCTCACCTGCTTCTCCCTCAGGAAGCAGAGCCCGGACTCCCTGTTCCCAAAGTCCACTGACCTCTCACCTCTTCTTTGGCATTTACGGGTTGATAAACCTGGAAACCCCCACAGATGCTGGTGATCCACTCTACCACAATCTACTTCCGGGTCAGTGCCACCCTGAGTGTAATACCAAGGTCTCTCCTCCCTGCTTGCTGCGATGGACTCTTCCTGTCTGCCTTCTGGTCTTCCTTGAGCAGTAGGTATCTCTCTGTCACCTTGCGGGTTCTGTAGCTCTGAAGTGTGTTTAGTCATTTTTAGAGGTATTTGACGTGGTTATGGGGAGATCTCAGGGAGTTTTCCTGCTTCTGTGCCTCCATCTGGGTTCTTGTCTTTTCTTTCCCATTGTTCACTCCATTAGTGATCATCCTTCTTAACAACTTGACTAATGTTTAATGTGAAATTATTTGTACCCCCTATATTTGATTACAAGCTGCCATAGAGGGGAGGGGGTATGAGAGGAAGGGGAAGAAAATTTGAAACTCAAGGGATTATGCACCTGAATGTTGTAAACTAAAAATAAAAGATATATTTAAAACAAAAAGAAGTGCTAACTTTAGCAATCAGTGAAGAAAACAAAACGAAGGAATTAGAATAGGCAGAGAAAAAGAAATTGTGTTATCACTCTTCCAGTGACATGATTATGTCCTTAGAGAATGCTGAATAATTAAGTAAAAAAAGTCTTCTTGAAATAATCAACAACCTCCACAAGTTGTGATACCATATAAACCTACCCAAATCATAGGCATTTTTACATATTACTATCATTGCCTAGCAGAAAGAGATAGAAATAGAAATCTCATTTAAAATTTCTTTAGACATTATAAAATATTTGGGAGTCTACCTGACAAAACAAACCCAGGAACTATATGAACACAAATAGAAAACACTTTTCACACAAACAATATCAGAACTAAATAATTGGGGGAAAAAGCATTAGTTGTCTATAGATAGATAGGCCCAAGTAATTCAATAAAAATGACAATTCTACTTAAATTTATTTATTCATTCAATGTCATACCACTCAAACTACAAAAAAAGTTATTTTATACAGCTGGAAAAAATAGTAATCAAATTCTTCTGGAAGAAAAAAGGTCCCAAATATAAAGGGAATAAAGAAAAAATACTATGGAAGGTGGCCTAGGCACATCAGATTTTAAATAGTATTATAAAGCACCAATACTCAAAACTACTTTGTACTGGCTAAGAAATAGAGCAGTGGATCAGTTGAATAGGTTAGGTACAAAAAACATAGTAGTCAAAATTATATCAATCTACTCTTTGATAATCCCAATACCCTCAACTTCCATTAAAAGAGTTCACTATTTGACAACAACTGCTAGGAAAACTGGAAAATAGTATGGCATAAACTGGGCATAGAGCAACATCTGATACCATATACCAAAAAAGTTCAAATGGGTACAAGATTTAGATATAAAGACTGATAATATTAACAAACTAGGAGATCTAGGAATAGTTCACCTATGAGATTTATGGAAAACAGAACAAATTATGACCAAACATGAGACAAATAACATTATGAAATGCAGCGTGGATTATGTTAATTGCATTAAATTGACTAGTTTTTGCACAAAGTCAATAAAATCAAAATTAGGAAGGAAGCAGAAAATTAGGAAAAAATGTTCACAACCAGTGTCTCTGATAAAGGTCTCATTTCTAAAATATATAAGAGAACTTAATCCAAATTATATGAATACAAGTCATTCCATATTGATAAATGGCCAAAAAGTATATGAACAGGCAGTTTTTAGAGAAAGAAATCAAACTAACTATAGTCATATGAAAAAAAATGTTCTAAACAACTATTGACTAGAGAAATGCAAATCAAAAGACCTTTAAAGTACCAAATTACATCTATCAGATTTGCCAACATGACAAAACAGGGAAATCATAAATGCTGCAGAAGATGTGGGAAAATTAGAACACTAATTCATTGTTGGTGGAGTTGACAACTGATCCGATCATTCTGCAGTGAAATTAGAAACTATGCCACAAGGGTTATAAAGATGGGCATATCCTTTGACCAAGCAATACCACTTCTAAGGTTATATCCCAAAGACATCATAAAAATGGGAACAGAACCCACATGTACAAAATATTTATAGCAGCTCTTTTTGTAGTGGCCATAACCTGGGAATTAAAGGGATGCCCACTAGTTGGTGAATGATGGAACAAGTTGTGGTATATGAATGTAATTGAATCCTATTGTGCTTTAAGAAATGAACAGACAGAATTCAGAAAAACTTGGAAAGACTTATGCAAACTGCCGCTGAGCAAAGTGAGCAGAATCAGGAGAGCATTGTACACAGTAACAGTCAAAGTGTGAATGACTGACTTCGATAGATAGACTTAGCTCTTCCCATCAATGCAAGGACCTAAAACAATTCCAAAGGACTCATGATGCAAAATGCCATCTACATCTAGAGAAAGAACTATGGAGTCTGAATGCAGATCAAAGTATACTATGTGTGCTCGCCCTACCTTTTATTTTTTTCTTTTTTCTTTGTCATGGTTCTTCCCATTTTGCTTTAATCTTGTAAACTACATAAACAATGTGAAAATATACTTAATAGAAATGTATATGTAGGGCCCATATTGGATTGCACACTGTCTTGGGGAAGAAGAAGGGGAGGGAGGGGCAAAAATGTAAAACTTATGGAAGTGAATGTTGAAAACTAAAAATAAATAAATAAGATTTTAAAAACTTTTCTTGAACTTGTCCAAGAAGGATTTTTGAACTTGCAACTAGTTCATATTCCCTTTTGAAGTTTCAGATGGAGGTATGTTGACAGTGTTTTTCTCTTTAGAATTTGTATTTTGATCTTCCCTGTCCACATGGAAAGAATCTGTTATCATTGTCCATTCATTGTCCATTTCTGTTTTTTGCTCATGATGTTTGCCTATTCCTTGGCTTTTAAAGTTATGTTCTCCTACTAAAGCATAAGAAATACTGTCCCAAACTCCTTTTTTTGGGACCCAGGGACCTTACAGACTTTGTATTCTAGGGCCTTAGGTGCTAGCAAGTGGAAGCTGTAGGGGTCTGGCAGCTTACCTGGTGCAGTGTGGGTTCAGATACACTAAAGCTCTCAGAGAATGGTGTAGGAGCAGAAGTCCAGGTGTTGGCACATGCCTGCTCCACCAGCTTGTGGTTTAGAATCTCTTACTGGTTTGCTCAGCTTTGGCTTTCTGATGCCGTGATGGGACACCTCCCATTCTCTACTGCTCTTCTTCACCAAGAGTGAGAGGGACATTTCCTGTTCATCCCCCAAATCTCACAAACTAAAAGACTGGTGCACCCATTTATAGGCTGGCTCATCTGTTGGAGGATTTTTCCTATTATTTTTCTGGGTTTTTTACATTAATAAGGGAGAGTGTAAGCTACATACTGCTTACTCTGCCATCTTGATTCTTGGAAGTCCTAGGAAGGGTATTTAGATTCACTAACTCCTTTTCTTAAGGATTTGGGAAATATAGAGGAAGGACCGAAGTCATATAGAACTAAGCAAATAAAGAACCATCAATCTATGAAAGAACAAAAAGAAAGTGACAAGACTGGAGGCTATTACTCTGTGAGTTTCAAAGGTCAGGAGAGCAAGCTCTCTGAGAGTTGTGGAGCTGAGTCCATATTGGGTTTTGCAACTAATCTTGTAGAGACTTTCCAAAGAACCAGGAGGAACCTGTAGCAGCAAGCACCCCAAGCGCATCCTCAGGGTTTGCTGCCCATACAGGTTCTTGGATCTGCTTTGTTAAAGGAAAGCAACTCAAAATGGGTTAACAAGCTTACTTTAATCAGTCAGACATATATCGTTTACCTTGTTCAGGGGGAAAAGGTCAGCACCCTGAACTTCAAAGCATACAGGCAGAATTATCAAGACAGAAACAGATCAAGTAGACAGATTTCCAAACTGTCCAACCATTACATCCATACCCAGTCAACATCTGGGTTTCCACATCTGGGTTTTTCAAAGCCGGGGGACTCTCAACAACGGCTTCCCAGAATTCAGATCAAATCACAGAACACTTCTCAAAGTGAGTCCCAAAACAAAGCTACACATCAGGGCTTATATAGCCTTCTCCTGGCTCAGAGAATGTAACAACCTTATTGACTCCCTGGCCAATCAAGAAGTATCTACTGAAAAACAAGCCTCCCTCCCCAGACTTCAGGTGCATTTTAGCCTAGGGGCAGGGAAGATCTTCCAAATTTGCATTCCCATCACAGAACCTTCAGAATCTAGGTGACAGAAGCCTCTTAAGCCTATAACTCACTTCACTCTTGGACTTCTCACATCAGAAAAAAAAATTTCAACTTCTGTGGCTTCTTCCTCTGAGAATTTCCACTTTGAGGAGGAAGTGAAAGACAGACATGCCTTCATTCCCCTTCAGACGAAACTCTATTTGACATTCTCTACAATGCCTCAGCCCCAAAGACTTTCAACTCCCATTCCCTTTCACACTTTTCAATTTCTTAGTATATGTTATTTTCCCCTATTAGAATGTAAGTTACTTAAGGGTAGAATCTGCCTTTCCTTCTTCTCACTTAGCACAGCCTGGCCCATCACAAACATTTAATAAATGTTTTCTGAGTTCAAACAAAACTAAACACAAAAGACAGAGCATGTAGTTTGCTTCAATCTGCATTCAAACTCATCAGTTCTTTTTACTGAATGTTGATATCCTTTCCATCATAAGTCTTTTGGAGTTGTCTTATAACCTTACATTGCTGAGAGGAGCCCAGTGTGTCAAAGTTAGTTAGTAGTCACAGATAAAATGGGTCGGTAATTGTGTACAAAGTTCTACTGGTTCTGCTCTGTCATTGAACATCAGTTAATATAAGTCTCTCCAGGTTGTTATGAAGCGCATCTGCCCCTCACTTCTTATAGCACAATAGTATTCCATTACACTCATATACCACAACTTGTTTAGCCATTCCCAAATTGAAGGGCATCACCTTGATTTCCAATTCTTTGCCACCACAAAAAAAGAGCTGCTATAATTTTGGTGCAAATGGGTCTTCCTCCCATTTGTATGATCTCTTTAAGATACAGCCCTAGAAGTGGTATTGCTAGGTCAAAGGGTATGCACTTTTTAAAGCCTATTGGGCATGGTTTGAAATTGCTCTCCAGAATGGTTGGAGCAGTTCACAACTCCACCACTAATGCATTAGTGTTCCAATTTTTGCAATCCTCTCCAGAATTTATCATTTTCCTGTTTTTTTTTTTTATCTTAGCCAATCTGACTGAGGAGGGGTGGTACCTCGGGGTTGTTTTGATTTGCATTTATCTAAACAATGATTTAGAGCATTTTTTCATATTTTTATTGATATCTTTAATTTCTTCCTCTGAAAACTGCCTGTTCATATCCTTTGACCATTTATCAACAGGGGGGTTACTTGTATTCTTATAAATTTGACTCAATTCTCTAGAAATGAGGCCTTTATCAGAGACACTGGCTGTAAAATTTCTTTTTTCGTCTTTTTAAAAAAATTTTTATTGACTTTTCGTTTACAACATTCAGTTCCACAATTTCCTAAGTTTCAAATTTTCTCTTCCTCCTGCTCCTTCCCTCTTCCCAAAGTAGCATGTAATCAAATGTAGGTTCTCCAAATATCTTCACTTTGAACTTTAATCATTTTGTAAAGTATTATGACCAGGGGCGTTGAACAATGAGGAAGAAGGGATAAAACAAAAAAAAAAAAACACAAATATAAAAGAGGAAAGAGTTTGCTTTAATCTGAAGACCATGTACATCTTTCTCTGGACATGGATATCCTTTTCCATTATGAGTCTTTTGAAGTTGTCTTCTAATCTTGTATGGCTGAGAGGAGTTGAGTCTATCAAAGTTAGTTATCACACAATCTATGTCTCTATAACTGTATACAAAGTTCTCCTGTTTCTATTCTACTTACTCAGAATCAGTTTATAAAACTCTCTACAAGTTATTATGAAGACTGCTCCTCACTTCTTATAGCACAGTAGTATACCATTACATTCATATACCACATCTTGTTTAGCCATTCCCCAATTGATGGGATCCCCTTGATTTCCAATTCTTTGCCAACACAAATAGAGACATACATATATATATATATGGTGTATATATATATATATATATATATATATATATATATATATATATATGTATAATAGTCTTTTGTAGTTGTCTTCTAACCTTGTATTGTTGAGAGGAGTCCAGTCTATCAAAATTAGTCCTCACACATACAATGTGTCTGTAATTGTGTACAAAATTCTCCTGGTTCTGCTCTCCTCGCTCAGTATCAGTTTACCTAAGTTTCTCCAGGTTATTATGAAGTCCATCTGCTCCTCATTTCTTAAAGCACAATAGTGTTCTATCATACTCATATACCACAACTTGTTTAGCCATTTCCCAATTGATGGGCATCCCCTTGATTTCCAGTTCTTTGCCACCACAAAAAGTTGCTATAAATATTTTTTGCATATATATATATATATATAGTGCATATATATATAGTATATATATATATAGTGTATATATATATATATATATATATATCACAAGCAACCTTTCTGAAGTGTAATCACTCTTGCTTTAAACTGCTTATATCTGGATCACTGTCTACAGTGGAGTGTCTTGGGGTGTGTGACCAGCTTGCCAGAGGATATGGAGGCTCTGAGAGGGTCCCCAAGTAACAGCTCCAGGAGCTTTGTAAGCCCCAGAGATTAGGACAAAGCTCCCCTTTCTGATAGCAGAGTCCTGCTGTGACAAAAAAGATTAAAAGTCAAGTAACTGAGTGGCAACATGAGCCAGCAAAGGAAGCAAACCGAGCACAGCAATCCAAATTTACAATCCTATTTTGGGGACAAAAAGATCAAAGCATGGAACAGGAGGAAGGCAATGAAGTCAGAAATCCTGCACCAAAAGCTTCCAAGAAAAATATGAGCCAGTTACAAGCCATAGAGGAACTCAAGAGGGGTTTTGAAAACCAAATAAGAGAAGTGGAGGCAAAATTTGGAAGAGAAATGAGAATAATGAAAGGTAATTATGAAAAGGGAGTCAACAAACTGACTGAAGGAAATAACACCTACAAAAAATAAACTAACTCAAATGGCAAATGAGGCTCAAAAAAATGTGGAGAAGAATGCCTTAAAAAGCTGAATTTGCCAGATGGAAAAAGAAACTCAAAAGTTTACTGAAGAGAATCATTCCTTCAGAATTAGATTGGTGCAAATGGAAACTGGTGACTTCATGAGGAATCAAGATACTATTGAACAGATTGAAACAACTGAAAAAATTGAAGGCAATGTCTAATATCTCATTGGAAAAACCACTGACCTGGAAAATAGATCCAACAGAGACAATTGAAAAATAACGGTAAATCCTGAAATCCATGATAAAAAAAGAACCTAGAAATTCTCCTTCAAGGAATTTTCAAGAAAAATTTCCCTGATGTTTTGGAACCAGAGGGCAAAATAGAGGTTGAAGGAATCCTCCAATCACCTCTTGAATAAGACCCAAAAAAGAAAACTTCTAGAAATATTATACACAGGTTCAAGAGTTCCCAGATCAAGGAAAAAATATTGAAAGCAGCCAGGAAGAAATAATTTGAATATTGTGGAAACAGAATCTGGCAGCTTCTACACTGAGTGATCAAAGGGATTGGAACATGAAATTTCAGAGTTCAAAGGAGCTGGGATTAAAACCAAGAATCACCTAGCCAGCAAAATTGAGTATTGTGTTTCAGGGCAAAATATGGTCATTCAATGAAATACAGGACTTTCAAGCATCCTTGATGATGAAAAAAAACAGAGTTAAATAGAAAATTTGACATTCAGAAACAAAAAGCAAGAGAGGAATGAGAAGGTAAACAGGGAAAAGAAATCATAAGGAACTTATCAAAGTTGATCTATTGGCATTCCTACATGCAAAAATTATCATTGTAACTTATGAAACTTTTCTCATTGGAAATGAGAATATCTCAGTATGAGAATAGCTGAGGGAATATAAATGTATGTGTATACACATATATATATATGTATTTTATTTATATGTAAACATACATACATGTATCTATATAGGAGGGTATATGGGCATATGAATACCAATATGAGTGTGTGTATATATGGGTACAGGTATAAATAGACTGTGGTTCCAGGACCAGTAAATGAATAATATGGGATGATGAATAAAATTTGTAATTGACAGGTGGGAGAGCAATATGTTGAGAGGAGATGGAGAGAGAATGGGACAAATTATCTCATATAAAAGGGGCAAAGCAAAACTGTTACAATGGAGGGGAAGAACACGAAGGCAAAAGGGAATGAGTCAACCTTATTCTCATTGAATTTGGCTTAGGGAGGGTATAACTTACACACTAAATAGGGTATGTGTAATAGTAATGGAATATAATGTTTCCCCTGTATTGGCTTGGTTTTTGGTTTGATTGCGTTAAAACCCAGAGATTGTTAATCCCACCTGTGGGATGGACTTGTTGACGAAAAAAGAGGGCTGGACTGGGAGGAGCTGGTGACGTAAATTTAGAGAGGCACAAGAAAGAGGCAGAAGAACTTTTTGGAACCAGCACCTTTGGAGCCAGAGAGAGACAGAAAGGATTGCTGAGGGCCACTTTGAATTGCCCAGGACTTTTGAGACCTGCCACCCAGAGCTGCCAAAGACTGAGGAGACATGGCTGTTATGCTGGTACTTTGTCTGTCTGTTTTGATGTTGTTTTGCCAGATTTGTCCATTGGTGAAAGACAGTGCTGTTGTTGCAGAAGTCTGGGAACCTTTCTTTTGGTTCAGAGCTCTTGAGACTGTTCTGCAGACAGAGGGTGAATATTGTCCACTGATGAAGGACAGTGCTGTTGTTGCAGAATTCTTGGAACCTTGCTGTTGGTTCTGAAGCACCGAAGAAGGATTTTCTTGTTGTATGTTTACAGAAATCCTGGAAGAGGGTTTTGCTAATGTTTTCAGGGGTCCTAGGACTGTTCTGCAGACAGAGAATGAATTAATGAAGAGATTGGCAATGTATCTTGTGGCCTTGCTAAGCTTTGCCTCCTCAGGAAAAAGATTGCTGAGAACTTGGCTCAGTCAAGATGAAGAAAATACCTCCATTTGGGTATTAAGTCCTGTGTTTAAACTTGTTGTAACTCTGGGGTAGATTCACTTGTGATCCAGGGGTGGGGAACTTTTGACCTTTTTGTGTTCTATGATTGAACAAATAAATGTACTTTACTTATTATTGGAAACTAATCTCCATTTGAGAAGAGGGGCTTTGGGATGGACTAAATGAAGACTAGTCTACAACCTAGGGGTGGAGTAGTATTTAGAACAGGGACTTTGTAACTGATTGAATGAATATAAGGTCCTGGGGTGGGGTAGTACTTGGAGATTATTTAATCACACTTAGTAAATGCTGTATTTTGAATGATGTCATATTTTGATCTTCTCTGTTCTTAATTTGTCACTGAATAAAATGGAGAGCACCTATGCTGGTATGTTGAACCTTGGGAAGTTGCATTTGCTTGACATTACATTACAGAATGTCACCATACAGGAGAATAGGGGGTAGGAGGATGAGAGGGGGGATGATGGAGGGGAAGGCAGGTTGGGGAGGGAAGAGAAGTTGGAATCACACAAATTTGAAAAAGGACAAGGTCAAAGTACAAAATAGAACAAGTGGGTGGCGAGATAGGATGGAGGGAAATATAGTCAGTCTTTCACAATATATTCACTATGGAAATGTTTTGCATAGCTACACATGTATAACCTATATAGAATTGCTTATCTTCCCAGTAAGGGTGGGTGAAGATGGAGGAAAGGAAAAAATCTGGAATTAAAAATTTTTAAATCAAATGTTTTTAATATATATATGTATATATATATATAACATATATATGTGTGTGTATATATGTATATATATTTAATTTTTTTTTTACCTGCTACTGGGAAATAAGTTATACAGGCACTGGGGCATAGAGATTCATCTTGCCCTACTGGAAAATCTGAGGGGGCATGGAGGAGGATATAAGAGAAAGCAGATTGGGGGAGGGGTTTTACAGTGTGGTCACTGCTTTGGGGTGGTGGGTGGGATTGAGATGGGAGAAAAATTGTAACTCATAATCTTCTAGAAATGAATGATGTAAACTTAAAATAAAAATAAAATTTAATTCAAAACAAAACAAAAAATAACAGTTATAGCATAACTAGAGAAAAGTCCCACATATTATTCAGTTACTAAACTACCTCATAGATTCATGGATTTATAACTGGAAGTGGTCTGCCAGGTCATCTAAACCAACAACATCACTTTGGGGATGAAGAAACTGTGTATAGATTGAGTGACTTGAGTGTTTGCCCAAGGTAACACAAGTAGTAAATTCAAAAGTCAAGATTCAAATTCAGGTTCTTCTGTTTACATATACAATATTCTTCTGGCTATCTCGTGATCCCATATCTTTTGTTTAGATATAATTTCATTAAAGTATATGGAAGCAGGTTCTCTGGCTGTTAATTTATCAATTCTAAGGAGATATACACAAATTAACTATTACTTTCTTGGAAACAATGTGCCACGTATCTCTGGTAAATACTTTTCAGCTTAATATTTATTTTTATTTATTTTTTCTTTTTTAGTTTACATCATTCATTTCCATAAGATTTTGAGTTACAAATTTTCTCCCCTTTCTCTCCTACACACCTTCCCAAAACAGCAATCCCACTGAATGTCTCCTCCCCCAATTTGCTTTCTCCCATATCTTCCCATATCCCCTCTCCAACTTTCCAGTAGGGCATGGTGGATCTCTATGCCCCAGTGCCTGTATATCTTATTTTTCAGTAAAGTGTAAAAAAAAAAAAATATATATATATATATAACATTTGATTTTAACAATTTGAATTCCAGATGCTTTCCCTTGCTCCCTCGTCACCCACACTTATTGGTAAGATAAGCAATTCAATATAGGTTGTACATGTGCAGCTATGCAAAATGTTTCCATAATGGATATATTATGAAAGACCAACTGTATTTCCCTCCATCCTATTGCACTCCCACTTCTCTTATTCTCTACTTTTATCCTGCCTCTTTTCAAAAGTGGATGCTTCCAACTTCCCTCCCCCAGCCTTCCCTCCTCTCCATTATTCCCCCTTTAATCCCGTCCCCCCTACTCTTCTTTAGAGTGAGATACCCTCTTTAGTGTGTATGTCATTCCCTCCCTCAGCCAAATTCAATGGGAATAAGGTGGACTCATTCCCTTTTCCTTTCCGGTTCTTCCCCTGCATTGTAAGAGTTTTCCCTTTCCTCTTCTATCTGAGATAATTTACCCCATTCTTTCTCCCCATGTCCTCTCATTATGTTCCTCATACCCCTTAATTTTACCTTTTAAGTATTATCCATTCCTATTAAATTGGTCTTCTGTCCTCTAGCTAAGTATACATGTACACACATACACATTCTCACATATGTATTGATATGCCCATGTATCCTCTTATATAGACATATATATGTATACACATATATGCATGTATACATGTATGTATACACATATGTGTAAATTTCTATTCCCTTCCAATATTTTCATACTGAGAAATGTTTCATAAGTTACAATTATCATTTTTTCATATATAAAGTAAATAGTTCAAATATGATGATTTACTTATGATTACTTTTCCCTCTTTACCTTCTCAGGCTTCTCTTGCTTCTTGTATCTGAATGTCAAATTTTCTGTTCAACTCTGGTTTTTTCATCAATAATGCTTGAAAGTCCTCTAATTGATTGAATGAGCATATTTTCCCTTGAAACATGATACTCAGTTTTGCTGGTTGGGTGATTCTTGGTTTTAATTCCAGCTCCTTTGAACTCCAGAATATGTTATCCCAAGCCCTTTGATCTCTCAGCGTAGAAGGTACCAGATGCTGTGTCATCCTTATTGTGTTCCCACAATATTCAAATAGTTTCTTCCTGGCTGCCTGTAATATTTTCTCCTTGATCTGGTAATTTTGGAACCTGGCTATAATATTCCTAGGACTTTTCTTTTTAGGATCTTTTTCAGGAGGTGATTGGTTGAAATAGGAATGGAATTTAAAGATCCCCCCTGTATTGGCTTGGTTTTCAGATTGATTGTGTTAAAACCCAGAGCTTGTGAATCCCACTTGTGTGGCGGACTTGTTGATGTGAAAAGAGAGGGCTGAACTGGGAGGAGCTGGTGATGTAAATTTAGAAAGACACAAGCAGAGAGAGAGGCAGAAGAATTTTTTTTTTGGGGGGAAGCAGCATCGTGGAGACAGAGATGGAGAGGATTGCTGAGGGCCAATTCAAACAGCCCAACTTTTGAGAGCTGCCACAGACTGAGAAGACATGACTATTCTGCCAGTACTTTGTCTGTTTCGATGTTGTTTTGCCAGATTTGTCCACTGATGAAAGACAATGCTGTTGTTGCAGAAGTCCTGGAACCTTGCTGTTGGTTCAGAAACGCTGAAGGATTTTCTTGTTGTATGTTTACAGCAATCCTGGAAGAGGGTTTTGCTAATTTTTTCAGGGGTCCTAGGACTGTTCTGCAGACAGAGAATGAATTAATAAGGACACTGACAATGTGTCTTGTGGCCTTGCTAAGATTTGTCTCCCCAGGAACAAAGATTGCTGAGAACTTGCCTCAGGTCAAGATGAAGATAAGAGCTCTCTTTGGGTATTAAATTCTGTGCTTAAGGTGTTATAACTCTGGGGTAGATTCAGTTGTGATTCAAGGGTGCAGATCTTTTGACTTTTTTGTGCTCGGTGATTGAATAAATGAATTTACTTTACTTATGATTGGAAACTATTCTCCATTTGAGAAGAGGGGTTTTGTGATTGACTAAATGAATATACTGCCTAGGGATGGAGTAGTATTTAGAAGAGGGGCTTTGTGATTGATTAAATGAATGTAATGTCCCAGGATGGAATAGTACTTTATTGAATTACTCTTGGTGAATGTTGTATTTTGAGTTATGCTTTATTTTGATTTTCTCTGTTCTTAATTTGTCACTGAATAAAATGGTGAGCAGCTATGCTGGTATTTTGAACCTTGGGAAGTTGCCTTTGCTTGGCATTACATTGGTGGATTCTTTCAACCTCTATTTTGCCCTCTGTTTCTAAAACACCAGGGCAATTTTCCTTGAGAATTTCTTGAAGAATGATTTCTAGGTTCTTTTTTTTTTATCATGGACTTCAGGTAGTCCAATAATTATTAAATTTTCTCTCCTGAATCTATTTTCCAGGTCAGTGGTTTTTTCCAGTAAGATATTTCTCATTACCTTCTATTTTTTTCATTTATTTCGATCTCTTTAATGATATATTGATTTCTCATAAAGTCACTAGCTTCCATTTGCTCCAATCTAATTCTAAAGGAATGATTCTTTTTAGTGAGCTTTTGAGATACTTTTCCATCTGGCAAATTCGGCTTTTGATCCTCTTTTTCCCTTTGAGTTTATCTATTTTTTAAGATTTTATTTTCTTCAGTCAGGTTGTTGAATCCCTTTATATAAATTTCTTGTATCGTTCTCATTTATCTTCCCAATTTTTCCTCAACTTCCCTTATTTTGTTTTCAAAATCCTTCTTAAGGTCCTCTGTGGCCTGTAACCAACTCATATTTTTTTTTCTTTTTATTCTTTCTTTTTTTTTCTTTTTGGAGGGCAATTGGGGTTAAGTGACTTGCCCAAGGTCACACAGCTAGATTTTTTTGTTAAGTGCCTAAGGCCAGATTTGAACTCAGGTCCTCCTGACTCCAGGGCCGGTGCTCTATTCACCGTGCCACCTAGCCACCCCGCATATTTTTCTTAGAAGCTTTTGGTGCAGGAGTTCTGACTTTGCTGTCTTCTTCCTATTCCATGCTTTGATCCTTTATGTCCCTAAAATAGGTTTCTAATGTCGATTTGCTCTGCTTTCTTTGCTTGCTCAAGTTGCCACTCAATTACTTGACTTTTGATCTTTTTACCATAGTAGAACTCTGGTACCAGAGGGGAGGGGGTGGGGAGGGCTTTGTGGCAGTTGCTGTGGTTTTCACAGCTGCCAGAGCTATTACTTGGCTGCCCTCTCTGAAGCCTCCACATGCTCTGGCTAAGTGGTCATGCGAGCCAGGACCTCCACCCTAGACCACAATGCAGATCCAAGAAGGTTAAAGCAAGATTGATTACCCCTCAGACTGGTTGCTTATTCCCCCTACAATCTGCAGGCCAGGGGCTTGGAAGCAGCCTCATGTCAGTAGCCGCACGTCCACCATGTCTCAGCCGCTTCTCCCTCCAAGGGGTAAAGTCAGCACCACACTCCTGAACTTCCAGTTCCCAAGGTCCATACTGCACTGACCTCTCACTTTGTCCCTATGATATAGGGGTGCATAATTCTGGAAACCAGCCAGCTGCTGGTGATCTGAAATCCCTCCAGCTTGTGTCTGCTCAGGTTGACACTTGTGTCGCCTCTCAGAGAGCTGTGCTGTACCCTTCCTACCAGCCTGCCAGACTGTCTTCAGGGGTAAGTGAGATTCTCTGTGTCACTTTGTGGGTTCTGTAGCTCCAAAGTTTGTTTAGAGTCATTTTTTTCCCATGAATTGGACAAGGTGGAAGTGGGAGCCATGCAGAAGTCCTGTTTCTACTCCCTCAAATTAATATTTAGCACATTACTGTCCCAGTAATTAGCCTTATCTTATTTCAAAGTACCAGTTATGATATTAATATCTCTACCCATCCCTGTATCTCCACCCTTTCTGCCTATGCCAAATCACCTCTCTGATAATGTCCAGTCTGACAAACCCCAAAAATGCAATACAATTCAAACTGGAACAACTTAACAAGTCCTTATTTAACATCTGTGTTTCAGGTGCTGTACTAGGTGCTAGAAAAAAATAGCTTCAACCCACAAGAACTGACCTTTCAATGGGGGTAACAACACGTAAATTGATAAGGGAAAAATATATATACATATGTATAAATATTTATATATGTGAATCTCATGGGTATGTATATGCATATATACACATGTGTGTTTACATACATACATATATTTTTTGTTTGCACACTGTTTTAACATGTCCAGGATGGTCTCTTTCTTCATCTCATATGTGTGTATATTCATATATATGTGTGTGTCTGTGTGTATACATACATATATATAGAGAGAGAGAGATAGATATTTATTTTTGTTTGTAATTATATGTATCAATAAATATAAAGTATTTGGGGGAAAGGTCGTTGGAATTACTAAGTACTGGAGGGATCAAAAAAGACATCGTTCAAAAGATGACACTTTAGCTAAACTTTAAAAGCAACCAAAACTTCGAAGAGGAAGGGATGACCAAAGACAGCACTCTGGATGTGAGATAAGTGTCAATGCAGCCTGGAAAGAGTGTTGGAGACAGAAGCCTCCAGTGTCTTTTTACTCATGAACCATGTACTGTTCTGACATATTCAAGAGTATTGCTAAAAAGTAATTTTAATGGTTTATAAATAATAGTTTTAAAGGTCTTCCCCACACTTGGCTACAGAAATAGTAATTATAAACCTAAATAATAATAACTTTGCCAAATATTTTACGTGGCATCAAACATTTTTTAATTGGATATTAAAAAAATTACCATATCCTCCACTCCCCCGGTATTGAGTCTTTCATTATTACTAATAACAATATACTGAGACAGGAGGACTAGATGGTTTTAGACCTGGAGTCAGAAAGACCAGAGTTCAGTTCTAATTCAGATACAAGGTGTTGTGGCACCAGTAGAATATTCACAATCCCACCAGTTGTGATAAATATACTTGCAGGGTGCTCAATTGCAAAACACAAAAGACTCTCCATATAGAACACACTTGTTCAGACACCAGAAACCAAATCCCAAAACCAGTAACCTGATTCCATCCTAGAAGTAAAGAAATTAGTAAGTCACAACAGTACAGAGAGCCACAGCATCCTTTAGTCTTCCCAAAAACAGCATGAGACCAATATTTACTCACAAAACTCTGTCTCCCTCAGAAGCGTCCTCTCCTTCCAACCATCTATATTGCTCTGACTCCCAGTTTCCTATGGGCTCTGCTCCACCCTTCATCAAACTCCTCCTATAACACATAAATCCATGTGATTACATTCAGACTATTAGAGGAAAGAGTTTATTTTCTAAGTAGGGAAAGTCTTCAATTTCCCTTAAGCACATTAAGGGGCAAGGAAGATCTTAAAATTCCCATTACTATTACAGATATCCTATCCTGGGCCTGTACCTTCACTTTCATAAACTTAATGGTCTACACCTGGCAAATGGAGATATTAGCAGCACCTAGCTTACATGTGTGTTCTGAGGATCAAATGGACTAACATATGGAAAGCATTCTGGAAACCTTACAGATACTCTGAAGAAATCTATTATTATTATTGTTATTATTATTATTATGACACACCACATTCAAAGTTCTTTTCCTTTTTTCTGAGAGAAAAAATTAAGGGCCAATCAATTCTTACCATATGGTGAGAAAAATGTCATCTACTATCATAAAGGCAACATTCTTTACTGCTGATGTGTAAAAAAATGAGCTTTTATTTTTCTGATTCCTAAAAATTCTAAAGATTACATCTGATTCAATAGTTCATGACTTGGTGTCACTTTTAAAACTTCTTTTTCTCATAGACAAATGTTCTGTCCTAATTCTCCACTGGGAGAGCCTTCCCTGACACTGTAATAGAAGTCACAAGGGAACCTAAGAATGGGGAGAACACCAAGCCAAGCTGCTCTGTTAGGAAATAGGAAGGCAAACACATCTCAGGTTTAGTTTCACAATTGGTTAAATGTGTTTAACTGCAGTTTCTCTTTCCTCAGGTGCTTATAACTAATTGGTTGTTGTTAAATCCTTTGTCATACATTGACAATGATATGTACTTTCCCTCGTTAATCACACCCCTGATTTTTGTTATGATTAAATCTACTAAGTAGAAAATGATGAAATTCTGGATTATATTAATTGAAACATGTTTTACCTAAAGGATTATACTTTCCATTTGATTTTCTTTCATTGAAAAAATCAAATTAAATGTCCACATAATCCTTCAAGCCATATCATTTCTATGGTACAAAATATTTCTAGGATTTATCTTCACAATAATAAAGGATTTTGTTGAATGCACATATTATTTGATATCACAGATATTTAACACTATCAAAATTCTTTAAATTGGATTTGGGTAACCGTATAATGAAGGCTGCCGGCAAAATGAGGTGGGGAGTAGCAGGAAGTGAAAAGAAAGTAAATCTTTGTGTGTCTGTGCATGGAAAGTTGAGTTCTGTCACATCGCAACTATTCTCAAAGGTGGCAGCTCAGATGTTTCAAATCTTCACAAAAATAAATGATTAACCATGATCTCTAGGCCAGAATTTTGCTTGTCCTCCACCCCCCTTTGCTTGGTAGGTTGTTTTTTCTTTGATAGTTTTTAATATAGCTTTATATTCTTCAATATGCTGGTCTGATAGCCTTGTCGCCCACAAGATACCTACATACTTTTGTTTCCCTATAGAAATCAAAACTCTGAACTCTGATCCACTTTTTAATTCGTTCTCTGACCTCTAAGTCAGAACTATATGACACATCTTTCTCATGTCTTTTTCTATACATGAACAAATAAATTATATATATCCAAAGACATAATTAGATATCCAAACACTCCCTCCTCACCTTGATATCCACTATCAATGTTGAACATATGAGAAAAAAATCAGGAGTTTGTAGACAGAAAGGACATTAAGCATCACTTTAATCCAACTCCAATCAGTATGACGACTCTGGCAAATTTAGAACTAAATTGGGGGACTCACTCATGTCAGAAAGAGAGGGAAATCACCAAATTCTTTCCCAAGACATATAAAGCTATTTCCCTGGAGCATTTCCTTAAGGAGTTAGAATTAGGAATGCTAACTTGCATTGGTAGGTTCTCCAGTTAGGGTCTGCAGAGAACAGTTGTCACTTCAGGACCTCTGGGGTTGTATTGAACATATAGTATATCACTATAGCTCATATATAAGTGTAATTCCATTAACTATCTGCCAGTATTCTCAATTAGCTCTAACAAAAGCATTTATTCAAATGGCTTGGTAACAATGGTCGTTGTAAAACTCCCCACCCAAAATAAAAACAAAACAAAAAAATTGGAGCACTCCCTTCCACAAATAACCACTTGGGGAAAATAGACTCAAATTTAAAGTGCCATGGTGGTGAGAAACACGTATAAGACACACATGCAGTAAAAGTACTTCACAATCCTGGCACTGCAGGGCCTGAAATCCTTACTCTTGCTACTACAGTATATGAGTATAACCAGGATAATACACCCGCATAAAGAGTTTTCAGATTCTTGCTGGAATGGTACCGTTAAATTTAAGTTCCCAACTTTATTGCTCCTCATTTGTACTTACATACTCTTCACCCCTTCTCAATTAATCTAGAAAATGTTCTCACTTTATAGATAACAAGGTAGTTTCTCATTGATATCACAATGACTCTTTGTCTAAAGTAACAGATAAGATTGAGCCTCCAAGGGTTAGGGTCCTTCAACTAGAGCATGGAGCACCTTGGGTGCTACCACTGCAGAAATAAAAGCATCAGTCTTGGACAGTTTGGTGAAAGGGAAAGGAAATTTCCTCTTCCATCTCCATCCCTTCACTTGCACAGATGAGTGACCTTATCTACAAATCTCTTCCAGCTTTCAGTCTGAATAAAGTTTGTCTGAGTCTTAGTTATTTACAACTCCTAGAAGGGTGGCTAATTGGTTTACTCAGCCAATAACATTGTTCCTTTTTCTTAATGAGAAATGTATTTGCACCTCATAAAGGGATCATATTCATATTCGTAGAAGCATCTTTATACCAAAACACCTCATTAATAGTTCTTTATTACATTCCTTCAACAACTATTTCACAAAACAAATATTGTATGGGATTATCCCCACTCCACAGTCCCATGTAAAAAATATTCGCAGAGTAAATTAATAAATTACTTTACTTTTTCTTTGAATGTGTTTCCTTTGATTTCTAGGTGGCCACCTTGGGAGTGTAAGACATAGAAAAATCATAACCTTGGAATGGTGGTGGTGGTTTGGCCAGGCAGGGGGGCAAGAAGTTCATTCACCATCACCAGATGGGCAAAGTGGACCACTTTGTCTTATTTCTGGATATCTGCTTCCCTGGCCTTTGTCGTCTGCTGCCTTCTTCTAGTACTCTTGTGGGCTGTTACTGAAGGATACCAATAATTGCTGATGGGATACTCACATTTTTTGATCAGACAAGAGTGGAAGAAACAGATGTCAAAGATATCTTAACATCCCCACTGCTACCCCAAAAGCAGTCAGTGCTAATTTACGTTGTTTACCAGTCACTTGCATTTCCTTCTCATAATACCATGCAGGCTCTCATCTGTGACTAGAAATAAACAACAACAACAACAAAAAACTGTGGCCAAATACCACCTTGTTGCATGTTTTTTGCTCTTTTTTTAACATATTATAAACTTAAATATTGAAATTCAAATACAAAATTAGAAAATTTTTAAAAAGCATTGTCATGTGCACAGCAGAACATGAGAGGATTGAAAATAAACAGCAATACATTTTCATTTCAAGAAAGCCTATATAATAAATACATCACATTGTGTTCAGAGCTGTCCACCTTTTCTTTGTTTCCTTGTAAGTTGTAATATGTGTGTGCATGTGTGTATACATAAATACACACATGGAAGTTGGGGTTAAGTGACTTGCCCAAGGTCACTTAGCTAGTAAGCGTTAAGTGTCTGAGGCCGGATTTGAACTCATGTCCTCCTGACTCCAGGGCTGGTGATCTATTCACTACTCCATCTAATAATTATTTTTTAACCCACTGTTAAACAGTTTTACTCTGTGAAATAATATCATACTCATGTCTACTCCAAATTTCCTATGAATTATTCAATCATTAATACTATTAGACACAAATTTTCCATTCTCACACATAAATAGGTAAACAGTCTCTCCTTTTCAAGTTCCTTGTAATTAGTCTTGGATATGTAACATATTTCTCTTGGCTATTACATGTCAAATGTTCTATTAAGTTCAATTTTTTTAAACAACATCCTGAAAGTCTGACAATTCATTAAATATCCTTTTTTCATTCAGAATTATGCTTAACCTTAATGACTATCATATTTTCAGCTGCTATTTCAGCTCTTCTGCACTTCAAAACATAGTGTTCCAAAATCTGCAGTCTTTTGGTATAGCTGCTGCTTGGTGTTGTATGATTCTAATTGTGGCACCACCATATTTAAATTATTATTTTGCTTGGATTGTAATATTTTATTCTTGAGCTAGGAGTTTCATAATTTTAATATAATATACCTATAGGTTTTCCTCATAGGATGTCTTTTAGATAGTGATGGGTGAATTTTTTTTTCTTTCTAATTTCTCCCTTTCCTTCAAATGCTTAGGGGCAATCTTCTTTGATCATTTCTTGTATTAATATATCAAGATTCTTTTTTGCATCATACCTTTCAGGTAGTATGATTAATCTTATGTTTTCTTGATCTTTCCTGCAAATCAGTTGCTGTTATTATGATGTTTAACATTCTTTTCTATTTTTTTCCTTTTTATGTTTGTTTTAATATTTCTTCATTTCATAACTTTTCTCATTTCCCCTTGCCCAATTCTGATTTTCAATGAGATGTTTTCTTCCTTAAGATTTTGGATATCCTTTTCTAATTGACTGATTTTCTTCTCATAATGCTTTTTTCCCCTTGGATTTTCTTTTTTTTAATTTCTTCAATCTCTCATTTGATGTTTAAAGTATTTTTAAGTTCTATGGTCTCATAAAAATTAAATTGATAATTCTTTTGTTAATTTGATTTGAAAAGAAAGAACAAAATCAAGTTACTAGTATGAAAAAAGAAAAGGGTACATTCACCAACAATGAAGAAGAAATTGAAACAATAACTAGAAGTTATTTTGTCCAATTATATGCCCATAAATTTTACAATCTTAGCAAAATGGATGAATATTTAAAAATACATAAATTGCCCAAAATAACAGAATAGGAAAAAGTATTTAAATAACCCCATCTCAGAAAAAGAAATGGAACAAGCCATCAATGAACTCACTAAGAAAAAATACCCAGGGCCAGATGGATTTACAAGAGAATTCTATCAAACATTTTTTTAAAAAATTAATTCCAGTACTATATAGAATAATTTGTAAAATTGGTGGCGTCCTATCAAATTATTTTTATTATACAAATATGGTACTGATATCTAAACTGGGAAGATTCAAAACAGAAAAAATTTAGACCAACTTCCCTAATGAATAAAGATGCAGAACTTTTAAATGAAATATTAGCAGAAATATTCAGCAAATTATAATTTTTATAAAGTAGTGTTTATACCAGGGATTCAGGGCTGCTTCAATATTAGGAATACTATCAGCATAATTGATTTTATCAAAAACAAACCTAACAGAAACCATGTGATTATCTCAATCAGTGCTGAAAATGCTTTTGACAAAATACAACACCCATAGGAATAAATGAAGCCTTCCTTGAAATTATAAATAGCATCTACCTAAAACTTTCAACAAACATTATATGCAATGGGGATAAGCTAGATGTATTTACAGTAAGATCGGGGGTGAAACAAGGATGTCCATTATCACCACTCCTATTCAATATAGTACCAGAAATATTAGCTTTAGCGATGAGAGAAGAAAAAGAAAGAGAAAAAAAAATTATAATAGGTAAAGAAAAATGTTCTATCACTCTTGACAGATGATATCATTGATATACTTAGAGAATCATAGAAAATCAAGTTAAAAAACGATCTAATATTATAAATAACTTTAGGAAAGTTGAAGATTATAAAACACTCTCCCCCCCAATGATCAGCTTTTCCATATATTACTAAGAAATTCCAACAGGAAAAGTTAGAAAGAGACATTACATTTAAAATTGCTGCAGACATAAAATATTTGGGAGTATACCTGCCAAAACAAATCCAAGAACTATATGAACACAATTAATAAACACTCTTCACACAAATAAAGTCAGATATAAATAATTGAAAAAAACATCATTTGCTCACAGGTAGACCAAGCTAATATAACAAAAAATGACAAGTCTTGGGGCAACTAGGTGACACAGTCAGGAGGACCTGAGTTCAAATATGGTCTCAGACACTTAAATAACTGTGTGACCCTGGGCAAGTCACTTAACCACAATTACCTTCCCCCTCCAAAAATAATAACAATTCTACCGAAATTAATTTACTTATCAAGTGCCATACCAATCAAACTGCTAAAAACAACTTATAGAGTTAGAAAAAATAATATCAAAATTTATCTTGAAGAATAAAAGGTCCAGGATTTCAAGAGAATTGATAAAGAGAAATGTTCAGGAAGGTGATCTAGCCATACAAGATGTCAAATTGTTTTATAAATCAGGAATCACCAAAACTTTATGGTACTAGCTAAGAAATAGAGGGGTAGATCAGTGGAATAAATTAGGTATGTAAGACACAGAAGTCACCAATTATAGAAATCTACACAACCACCCCAGGGGCTTTTGGGATAAATGGTCACTGTTTGACAAAAACTGATGTGAAAACTGGAAAATAATATGGTAGAAACTGGATACTAGCCAACATTTGACACCTTGTACCAATATAAAGTCCAAATTGGATAATGATTTAGTTATAAAGGTTCATACTATAAATAAATTGGGGGAGCAAGAAATAGATTATCTACCAGATTTATGAAGAATTGAATAATTTATGACAAAAGAAGAAATAGAGAACATTATGAAATGCAAAACGAATGATTTTGATTACACAAAATTGAAAAGGTTTTGCACAGACAAAACCAATGCAGCTAAGATTTGGAGGGAAGCAGAAAGCTATGGGGGGAGGGAGGATTTAAAACTAGTATTTCTGATAAAGGACTCATTTCTAAAATGTACAGAGAATTGAATCAAATTTACAAGAATACAGGTCATTTCCCAGTTGAAAAAATGGTCAAAGGTTATGAACAGGCAGTCTTCAGAAGAAGAAATTAAAGGTATCTATAGTCATATTTTTAAAAGTGCCTTAAATCAATATAGATAACAGAGATGCAATTCAAAACAATTCGGAGGTACCATATCACAAGTATCATGTTGACTAATATGAAAAAAAAAACAGGAAAATAATAAATGTTGGAGAGAATGTGAGACAGTTGCTACTGTGATTGCCCAAAGGGTTATAAAAATCTGCATATCCTTTGACCCTGCAATACCACTTCTAGGGTTATATACCAAAGAGATTATAATAATGGCAAAGAGACCCACATGTGCAAAAAAAATATTTATAGAACCTTTTTTTTGTGTTGACCAGAAATTTGAGGGGATGCCCATCAATTGAGGAATGACTGAACAAATTATAGTATATGAATCTAATGCAATACTGTTGTGCTATAATAAATGATGAACAGGTGTACTTCAGAAAATCTGTAAAGGTTTATATGAAAAGGAGACAGTTAGAAGGAGCAGTGAATAGAGCACTGGCCCTGGAGTCAGCTGGACCTGAGTTCAAATCCAGCCTCAGACACTTAACAAAAAGAAAATCTAGCCAAGTGAACTTGGGCAAGTTACTTAACCCAATCGCCCTCCAAAAAAAAAGCAAAAAAAAGATTTATATGAACTGATGTTGAATGAAGTTAACAGAAGCAGGACAACATTGTTCAAGGAAACAGCCCCAGTGTGTGATAAATTAGCCCTTCTCACAACTACAAGGACCTAAAACAATTCCAAATGACTCATGATAGTAAATGTTGTCTACATTCAGAGAAATAACCATGGAGTCAGAATGCATAGAAAAGCAGACTATTGTTTTTTTTCTTTCTCATGGTCTCTGCCATTCATGATAATTCTTCTATGAAGCATGGGTAATTTGAAAATGTCTTAATTAGGAATTTATGTATAGAACAATATCATATTGCATGCCATATCATCTTAGGAAGGGTGTGAATAGGAAGGGGGAGAAAAACTTAAAACTTATGGAAGTGAATGTTGAAAACTAAAAATAAATAAATTGATAAACTTTTAAAAATAAAAATGAAATGGTTTATTACTTTCACAAATTTGATTTGTTTTGTGTTGATCAACTACATCCAAATTAACCACCTATCTCACCCCTGAAAAATTGATCTTCTATAATAAATAATTAAAAATAACACTGAAAAAAAATTCAGAAAAACAAATTAACGTATGAGGAAAATCTAACATTATCTAGAGTGTTCCATAGCCATAATCCCCATTTTCAAAGAAGATGAGGGCTGCCATCATATCTCTTCTTTGGCAAAATTTTGTCATTATATGTTTACAGGATTCACTTTCAATGATTTTGTTGTTCTTTCCATTTACATTTATGTAGTGCATTTGTATTATTGTTTTCCTGATTTTTCTTAATTTACTTTGAATTCTTTATTTACACACACATGTGTATTCATACTATATATGTTCTTGTTCAGTCTTTTCAGTCATGCCTGACTCTGTGACCCCATTTGGAGTTTTCTTGACAACGATTACTGAGTGGTTTGTCATTTACTTTTCCATCTCATTTTACAGATGAGGAACTGAAGTAAACAAGGTTAAATGACTTGCCCACGGTTACACAGTTAGTATCTGGTGCAGGATTTGAACTCAAGAAGAGTCTGTCTTAACCTAGGCTGGCTACTTTATCCACTGTGCCACCTAGCTGCCCTAATATAAGTATATATAGTACAAGTGAGGAAATACATGTGTGTATGTATGTTTTATATGGACACATATTATATCTCTGTATATTTTATGTTTGTTTTCTAACTAGAAACAATATCTTCACTTTGTTCCCTCCTACCAGGGAAACAGGGCTGCTCCCCCAACTTGCATTTCCCCTGGCAGGATGGTTTCACAGAGGATGACAGATTCCTGTTCCTTAGATTTCTACCTATAGCTCTTTAACTCTAAGGAGCTGGAGTTTTAAGTACTGTTGCTCACAAGTTTAAATTTCACCTCAGACACTTACTGTGTGACACCAGGCAAGTCACTTAATCTCTATGTGCCTCTTTTTCCTCATATTTAAAATGGAGATAATGGAAGCACCTACATCTCAGAGTGAATGTAATAAATGTAAAGAATTTTGTAAACTTTAAATACAAATTCTGGTAAATATTTGTATCATAATACAAAATTATACCTCAGATCTAGAGCTGCATTCTACCCTTGAATACAAAAAAGTCTCTGGTGAAAGCAAATTTAGACTTACAGTAAAATGTGAGTGAGATAGATATGCAGTGATATGATATGAGAGGTGTCTCATAACTTCTGGTTACTGGAAGTCCTATTGTGCCTTTCTAGAATCCTGACCAAGTTCCCTTTGGTATAATAGTACTTTGCTAGAATTTGAGAGCCAGTGACGTTGTAGGATCTATAGCAGGCACATCTTTCCATCACAAGAGTTGAGGTACCTGAAGATGCCCTGACTTAAGTCTTTCTACATTCATCTATGAACTCTTTATCAGTCATTAGTAACTCTAACTTTTATGGTTATAACACTTTTCGTGGCTACTCTAGATATTCTAGCCTATAAATGAACTAACTCATCACCAGGTCAGGAGGGATAATATAAGAGAAATACAGACTGACAGAGACAGATTGATGAGAGAGACAGAGATAGAGAGGTAAGGTCTGTGTGTGTATGTGTGTGTGTGAGAGAGACAGAGAGAGAGAGAAAGATAGAGGAGACAGAGAGACAGACAGAGAGATAGACAGAGACAGAGACAGAGAGAGACAAGAGAGAGAGAGACAAAGATAGAAAGAGACAGAGATAGAGATTCTCTTCCTCCTTCACTCTCACCACAAAGGCAATTTCCTCCCAGAATTTTTGTTTTACCACTAGATTCAACCACCACTCAACCTACTAGCAACAAACTAACTTGTTGTTGATTTTTGATAAGGAACACAAATGAGTTTCTGATTCTTTCAGTCACTCACAAAATATTTCCTGTGTGGTAACATATGTCTTTATCCAATTACCAAAGCACTTTACTTCGCCCAAATTGATTAAGGACTTTTTACACCTAGTTTACATTTTTGATTGACTGATTCCATGGAGTTTTGTGCGACTTCTGTAAATAACTGCAGTCTCAGTGGAGCCCTACTCAGATAAGGAATTACTTTAAAACATTTTTTTTTCCAAATTTGTGCAAAAGAAAAATGAGGATTGACCTGAAATAAACTTTTCTAATAAGACTTTATTTTTCTCCTCATCATCACCTATTGAAGCCGCATTATCTCCCAAAACAATTTTTGTCACTGTTTTAGCTATTTTTCCTCCCTATGATACAACATAACTAAGTAGGATGAAGAGGTAAAAAAAAATCCATGATTAGCAGAGGTACATTTTTTATCTTACATATGATTTCATTCATAGAGGGAGTCCCCTTGGATGAACTTTCTTTAAATATATACATTGGTACATTCTCTATAGATTCTCTTCAGTTTCTGAGGGACACTGAGAGTTTAAGAGACTTGTCCAGGGGGAATGGGGTAGGAAGGACTTAGGATCCTTAAACTCCGAATTAGAATACATCTAAATCCAACTGATGAACTTCATCCTAAGTTCTCCTGAAGCCTTTTCAGAAAATAACCCTAAATGCTAACCTCTGAAAAACCCTCATGTTGCTCCTTTTTGTCAGGGTCTGGATTTCGTCATGCTGGAATTGCCCCCATAAATTTAGCAGTTTTGCTTTTCAAGCAAGTTCTGAATCTAAAAATAATATTTACACTGTTTTAAAGGCATGGGATGAGTTAATCTAGCATACTAATGTTTCAAAAGACTGGGAAATACTTACCATGCATAAAGGAGTATCTTTTTTGCAATGTTGGGACCAAAAGCTCATTGAGAGAAAATTTCTGGACTATGTTTCCCAGAAAGTTGTATATGAACTTTTATAATGACTTCCATACTCAGAGTATACTCTGAATGAGAAGGATCCCACTCTGGAAAATGGGCACAATGCTAGGAGCTTCACTTGAGTATATCATGTTGGCATCTGCTGAGGAGGTTGACCAGAGAAGGAGAGTGGTAGTGAAGATTAGTCTGGCAGCAAAGAAGATAGAAATTTGGCATATTTACATGTGACATCCTTGAATCCCAGTATTCTATATAGACCCTGATAGTCATTGTAGGGCCATGACAAGGGGTTCCATGTGCCCTGCCTAATATGAAGACTGATCTCATTGCTACCAGACTAGGAATGAAGGAATAACCGACTGGTTAGGAGAGCTTCAGATTCTAATCTAACAAGAGTGTCATCAGTTTTAAATTGCCTATATTTTTCTCCTGTAGTATTGAGAGTATTTGGGGGTACAAGATTTCAGCAGAAAATGATCTTGAGTGACCCCCACGTGATGCCTAACATCATGGGGGCAACCAACACTTTCCCAAATTTTGCCTTATGGCAACCAAGTGCAAAGCTTCCCTTTCAGCAGTGTTTTACAGGCAAACACTAATAAGGTAGCACTGCTACCTATCTATGCATAACAGGGAAATTAGTGGATTCTTAAAGTTTCCACAGGTAAAGCAGTTTGTGGGATTGCTCACTGTGTTTCACTTTGACTCTACAATGACTGAATTATTTGTAGAAAATATCTTCTGGAAAAACAGGAGAGGCTTAATCAATTCTCTTGCCAATAGTCATGTTTTTCAGGGGTGCTAAAGTAGTTGCTAGGGACTCATGTTCTTGTCACTATTTAGCTTTCACCAAAAAGACTCACAAGTTTGCCTCAAAGTCTGGACAGGACAACCTTGGAGTGAATATTCGTTCACCAAAGATCATGACCAAAACAAACAAAAAATTTTAAAAATTAGTTAGAAGCACAGACACACCCTCTCCTAGCTGAATCCTCTTGTTCTAGGTATCATGTGAGTGATGCCAAGTGGAGAAGTGTCAACATAATGGGAAGCCTCAGAGAAAGAGGCTGGCACTAGGAAGGCTAAAAGAATAAATCTAGTCAAAAGCTATTTATTATTTTATCTTATACATCACTCTACTTCCCTAAAGCTTTGGGCTTATATCTCAAAACACCAAGTCCTTTGAATTCTGAGTCAACAAATGACTGGTAATGTGCCACAAAGCTCCCTTGTGGTCAACTAGAATCGGAAGTGAAACTCTGAATATTCTTCTCAAGATTTCTCTCATTACAATTATTTGGCATCTGTTTAGCTGTGGCCTTGGTAAATCAACACATCTGTAATAGTTTTTGTATACTCATTATCACTAATGTAATTTTTCCTAAGTTCAAGTAGACCAGCTCTTCTGTCATCATAATAGCCAAAGGTCATTAGGCAGATATAGTATAGAGACAGTATATTTGTACATAGAGAACCATAATGCAAGTTTCTTTGGGAAAATTCTAACTAGAATTCACTAAGGAACAAATACGGGAAAAAATTAAGATACATATTCACTTAGTTGTTCTTTGGGAGAATCTTTATGTGCAAGACTCTTAAAACTCAGAAACAAAGTATTTCATTCAGAAAGTTAGAGTGTTCTGTTGCTTGAGAGAGATGTATATGTGAGCACAGCCTTGTCATGGCCATTATCCCTCATCTATAAGATGAAAATTACTGTCACAAAGTTACCTACATCACAGATCTGGTGTGGGGAACAATGCTCTGTAAACTGGAGAGAGTTATGTAAATTTAAATTATATTTAAATGGTTCCAGTTTTCTCATTTTGTCCAATGTTAAATGCATCCATGCACATGTGCCGATGTATGTATTTATGGTGTTGTTATTTAGTCATTTCAGTAAACTCAACTCTTCATGACTCCATTTGGGGTTTTCTTGGCAAAGAAATTGGAGTGGTTTGCCATCTCCTTCTCAATCTCTTACTCATTTTATAGATGAGGAAGATAGATTTATATTTTATAATTTATAGATTATTATAATTTATAGATTGAGATAAAGACTGTATTTCCAAGTTTATAACTCTCAGGAAGAGGCTTATTGAGTGCCTGGATTAGTGCAGTATGAGAGCCGAAGAGGAGTGTATACAGGGACAGTTACTCAGATAAAGATGCTAACATTCACCCATTGGGAAACAGTAGACCTTCCTTTTTGTGGAGGCTTTTGTAAAATTGTTATTCTCAGGGTAGTGTTTGATCTAAACTTTGTCTTTATCCATTTATCCAAAGCCTTGTGCATAATGAGTGATATAAAATTGGTTTTTATATGGTCCAGCACTACATTCAACATACTATGCTGCCTCTAAATTAATTGGACCACTTTTCCTCACTTTACTCAATTAAAAAAAAATGTTTGCTGTTACTATACAAGTAATGCATATCAATGGAATCAATAAGTCAGTCATCCCACTCTACTTAACAAGATGCTGTGTTTACTAATACCTTTAAAAGGCATAAAACATCTATTGACTCAATGATATTAAATAAAGACTAAAAAGCTTAGTCAATCAATTTCAAAAGAAGTGGCATTTTTCAAGCTATTGGATGAAATCCAATGACACTATACAGGAAGTTAGAATGGTGTGAGGAGACTTAGTCATAGCCTTTGTGTGTGTTTAGGGCAGAACCAATCTCCCAGTCCCCCAGACGCATCATCCTTGATTCTTCACCATCTCTCACCTACTATATCCAGTTTGTTTCCAACGTCTGTCCATTTCACATTTGCCTTGTCTCTCAGATATAACCCCCTTCTCATCTCTGATAATTCCATCACCCGAAAGCAAGCCCTCATTACCTCATACATGGATGATTATAAGAGCATTTTTGTGAGTTAGCCTGCCTGAAATCTCTCCACACTCGAATCCATCCTCCATTCAGTCACCAAAATGATTTTCTAAAAACCCAGGTGTAAACATATCTTCACTCCCGTCTTCCATAAACTCCAGTGACTATCGCTTCAGGATCAAATACAAAATCCTCTGAGTGGCATTAAAAGACCTTATTAACCAGTCCCTCACCCCTTACCCTTTCCAGTGATGCTTGCCTCCTTGCTGTTTCACAAGCAAGACACTTCATGTTTCAGGTCTGGGAATTTTCTTTGGCTATCAGCTTTGCCTAGAATTGCTGCTCTCCTCTACTACCTTTTGACTTCCTTTAAGTTCCATATAAAATCTTATCTTTTACATGAAGCTTGTCCTAAATCATCTAAATTCTAGTGTCTTCTCTCTATTATTTCTTTCATACTTATTCTGTATATAGTTTGCTTGTACATATTTCTTTGCTTGTTTTCTCCTGCCTTAGTCTCCTGATCCTTGAGATCAGGTACTGTCTTTTGCCTGTCTTTGCATCACTAGTGCATAGAACAGTGTGTGGCACATAGTAGGTACTAAATGAATGTTTACTGATTGACTGTCAGACTTGGATAAAATAGTAAGCCAGTTTGGAAACTGGAATTTCAGCCAGGCCAACCTTGAGAGAACAGAAAGAGAATATTTTAACCAAGCTACTGAAAGGAAATGGATCTGGTGGGGAGGGGGCAATAGCCTCTGTTTCCTCTCTCCTTCCCCACCCTTTTGAACAGAAGATGACCTTTTAAAGGTTATAAAGTGGTTGGGTTTGTTTTTATTTCCCATATGGGTCCCTAAAATAACAATGGAAAGAACTGCATCAGCAGTAAAGGACAAACTAGACACTGAGGGAATATATCTGCAGGAATCTATAAAGAGCTGAGCAGGACTCTATACCATACCTAAGAGGAATTTCATGAGGAGTCCATGAAGGGAGAAAAGAGTTTCTCTTAATCAAGAACTGAGTTAATTCAAACCTGAGGCAACTTTTCAATTTCTTTCCCTCTGTCTGTCTCTATATGTGTGTATGTGTGTTACACACACATACACACACATATATATATACATACACAATTACATACATATACATATGTGTGTATTTATAAGTATGTGTGGGTATATGTTGGTGCAAATGTCCTTTTTGGACAAATGTTTCATATCAACTGTTCTTACCTATGCTGTGTTAGTATATACCCCTATCCCAAAGCTAATCATCTAAGGCTGAATTCTTGATATCAAATGATAATGAATGAAGATGGTAAGCCACACTGGTGAAAACTCATAAAGAATAACATTATAACTAATAAACTCATAAAAATAAATTATAACTAATAAACTGGGTTACCTCTACAACCTTGAAGTGTAACGATAACCAAGAAAGCCACAGCTATGCAGCTTGCCAGTGTAATTGTGATTTGGGATAGTTGCACCAAAACCTGTTCTGGACAAGGAAAGTTGTATTAGATTCATACCTTATACCAATCTGACATCATAGAGAAATAGGTACTCCTAATATTAAAAGTCACCAGCCAAATAACCCCTTCATGACTTGGGATGACAGAGTCTGAGTGGGCACTGAGATAATAAACTGGAAATCCCAGAAAGAAAACTATTGTCAAGTTCTATTAATATAACAAGGAATATTTACATAGTTAATATTTCCTCAAACAATGCCATTCAAGTCCAATAGCCTTAAGCTAAACCATGTAGATATGCGGAAATGCAAGAAAATTATGAAATGAGAGTCAACAGCCTTACTGAGGAAAAAAATACCTTATAAAACAGACTGACTCAAATGGGAAAGGAGTCTCAAAAAGGCAATGAGGAGAAGAATGCCTTAAAAAGCCAAATTTGCCAGAAGGAAAAAGAATCTCAAAAGCTCAATGAGGAGAATCATTGCTTCATAATTAGATTGGAGCAAATGGAAGCTAATGACTTTATGAGAAATCAAGATGCTTTTAAACAGACCAAACAAATGAAAGAATAGAAGGCAGGTGAAATATCTCATGGTTACTTGCCCAAGGTCATAGAGCTAGTTTTTCTGATAAGTGAGATCAGATTTGAACTCAGGTCCTCCTGACTCCAGGGCCGGTGCTCTATTCACCTATCCACCCCCATGTCTTCACCATTACATCCATACCTAGTCAGTTACCAGAGAAGTAAGCATCAATATCTGGGTTTTCAAAGCCAGCAGCTCGACGGCTGCCCCAAGTCTTGTCTGGTCAAGTCACACAACTCTTCTCAAAGTGAGCCACAAAACAGAGCCTCCCATGAGGTATTCTCATGAGCCTTCTCCTGGCTCAGAGAATGTAACAACCCTCTTGACCCACTGCTCAATCAAAAAGCATTCCTGAACACCAAGATGTAATGCCAAGCAAAGGCAACTTCAAAGGTTGAGAATACCAGCATAGTAATTCTCCATTTTATTCAGTGACAAATTAAGGCAAAACATTCACAGTAAAGAGAAAATCAAAATACAGCATTCACCATGTATGATTCAATAATTTCCAAGTACTACTCCACCCCTGGAAAGTACATTCATTTAGTCAATCACAAAGTCTCTCTTCTGAAATGGGGATTAAGATTAGTTTCCAATCATAAACAAGGAATATTCATTTGTTCAATCACAGAACACACAAAAAAGCCAAGTTTCCCACCCCTGGATCACAACTGAGTTACAATTACCATAAGTTAATGTCAAGCACCTTCTCAAAAGGGGAAGTGGAGAGCTATCTACCCCTGAGCTACACCAAAGTTAAGATATCATCCCAGCATTTAATACCCAAAGGGAGCTCTTTTCTTCATCTTAACCCAAGGCAAGTTCTCAGCAATTTCTGTTCCTGGGGATACAAAGCTTAGCAAAGCCACAAGTTACATTGCCATTGTCCTCATCGATTCACTCTCTGTCTGCAGAACAGTCTCAGGACCCCTGAAAACATAAGCAAGACCCTCTTGCAGGATTTCTGTAAACATACAAGAAAATCCTTCTTCAGGGCTTCTGAACCTACAGCAAAGTTCCAGGATCTCTGCAACAGCAGCACTGTCCTTCACCAACGGACGAATCTGGCAAAACAACATCAAAACAGACAGGCAAAATAGTGGTATCACAGTCATGTCTCCTCAGCCCTTGGCAGCTCCAGGTGACAGCTCTCAAATGTCATGGGCATCTAGTGCTGGCCTTCAGCAATCCTGTCTCTCTCTGTCTCCATGATGCTGCTTCTAAAAGTTCTTCTGCTTCTCTTTGCTGACACCCTCTCTAAATCCACAAAACCAGCTCCTTCCAGTTCAGCCCTCTCTTTTCAAGTAAACAATTCCATCCCACAAGTGGGATTCACAAGCTCTGGGTTTTAACACTCAACCCCAAAATTAAGCCAATACAGGGGGATCTTTAAGTTATATTACTATTACACAAGCCTCCTGCCACAGGCTCCAGGTTCACTTAAGCCTATTAAAGAAGCCAGGGGCAGGGAAGATCTTAAATTCCCATTCTCATAACACCTCCTCCCCCCAAAAAAGTAACTAAAATGTTCCATCTTATACCTCAGAGATCCCATTCTAGGCACATAACCCTACAGAGATCAAAGACAGAGAGAAGAATACACACACACACATACACACACACAAACATACATACATTTTATAGCTACCTATACATATATGACACTGTATATAACTGTCTATATATCTATATTAATATAGATATAAAAAAGAAGATGAATAAATGTAGTTCTTTCTTTTTTATTTATTTATTTTAAAGCAATCGGGGTTAAGCAACTTGCTCAAGGTTACATGGCCAGTTATTTCTGGGTGGGTGCTAAGTGTCTGAGCCCGGATTGGATCCCCAGGTCATCCCAACACTGGAGACGGTGCTCTTACTCTTCTCTTACTTGCTGTGCTACCTGGCCACTCTGTAGTTCTTTCTTTACAGGGATTATGAGTGTGGAATGCAAAGGTATATAACTTAGATGTTTGACAGTCAGAGTTGATATTAATAATAGCATTTCCTACTTGCCAGTCACTGTGCTAAGTGCTTTACAAATATCTAGTTTGATCCGTTAAACAATCCTGGGAGGTAAGGGCTATTGTTATCCCCAGATAATAGATGAGAAAACTGAAGTTAAGTGACTTACAGTGTATTAGGTGGGATTTAAAAGTAAGTCTTCTTTACTCCAGACTTGGGAGTCTGTCAACTGCATCACCTAGTTACCCTTTGAGTTGATGTGTTGGTTACTTTTATTAAATTGTTCCTTTTTTCCCTTTCTTTGATTTTTATCTCTGTTCTGTTTCTTTTTTTCTTCCCTCCCCCACACCCCTTGCTGTTTAAACTAGATAATGCAGCAGGGAGATTGCTAGGCCTGTAGTAAGGAAGAACTGAGTGAAAATTAGCCTCAGAATCGCACTAGTTGTGTAATATTGGGTAAGTCACTTAACCTATATGTGCCTCAGTTTCCTCATCTGTAATATGGGGAAAGGATTCAATGACATAATATTTGTGGAGTGCTTAGTTACAGTGACTGGCACATATTAGGGACTTAATATTTACTTCCTTTTCTATCTTTCTTCCATTTTTAAAGATTTTTGGTCATAATGGAAGTTTTAATGGGAAACAGATAAAGCTCATATAAAAACCATAGACATCAATAATATTTTAATTAAAGAATAGTCTGGGCCAATTTATAGTTGAGAGGGTCATAGATTTAGAATGGTAAGGGCTTGTAAAGCCATGCACGAGCAGCTTTCCAGAGGGCAGCTGCTGTGAGCAGCTTTCAAGGCACTGAATACACAGTATAGTGAACACTCCATTTATTCAATAAAAATCTGAGCAAAACATTCACAGAGAATCAAGGTACAGCTTTCACTGTTACAGCTTATCACATAAAAACAAAATGCAGGGTGAAGATGGCGCTGTAGAAGCAGGAAAATTAAATGTGGTCCCCCATAAACACCTCAAATATCTATGTGATTCTAAACAAACTTCAAGGCTGCAGAACCCGCAAAGTGACAAAGAGAAACAAACCTCCCTCTGAAGGCAGCCTTGCAGTCAGACAGGAAGAGTGCAAGCACAGCACACTGGGAACAGGGCCCAGGCCCTCGTAAGCCCACAGTTTTGGCCCCAGAGCACCTTAAGCAGCAGTAGCTTGGGAGAGTGTATCAACAGCAGCTGTGGTGGTTTCCAGAATTATCAACCCATAAATTAAAAAGACAAAGTGAGAGTGTGGACTTTAGGAAAAGGGGGTCCAGTAGTGCAGTCTGGCCTCTGACCATGGAGTAAAAAGAGGCAGGCATGTGGTGGCTGCTGCCACGTGGCTGCTTCAGAGCTCCTGGCCTGCAGATTGTAGGGGGACCAAGTGACTATTCAGGGGGTAATTGCTTTTGTTTTGATCTGCTTGGATCCAGATCACTGTCTAGGATGGAGGTCCTGGGGTTTGTGACCAGGTTACAGAACTGGTGGAGGTTTCAAAGTGGGCACCCAACAAATAGCAAAACCAGCTGCAAAAACCCCAGCAATGTGGGAAAAATCTCTCCCCTCTGGAAGCAGAGTTCTACTGTGACAAAAAGCTCAATGTCAAGTAATTTAGTGGCAACATGAGCAAGCAAAGGAAGCAAAGCAAGCTCAGCAATCCGACTATAGATTCCTTTTGTGGGGACAAAAATGATCAAAGGATGGAACAGGAGGAAGACAGAAAAGTCATAACTCCTGCATCAAAAGCATCCAAGAAAAATATGAGCTGTTTACAGATCATAGAGGACCTTAAGAAGAATTTTGAAAACCAAATAAGAGAATAGAAGAAAAATTGGGAAGAGAAATGAGAATGATGCAATATATAGATAGATAGATATGTGTATATATATATACATATATATATATATATATGAAATAAGAGTCAACAACCTGACTGAAGAAAATAATACCTTAAAAAATAGACAAACTCAAATGGCAAAACAGACTCAAAAAGCCAATGAGAAGAAGAATGCCTTAATAAGCCAAATTTGGCAGATGGAAAAAAGAAGCTCCAAAGCTCACTGAATAGAATCATTCCTTCAGAATTAAATTGAAGCAAATGGAAGCCAGTGACATTAGGGGAAATCAAGATACTATTAAACAAATCCAAACAAATGAAAGACTAGAAGGCAATGTAGAATATCTCATTGGAAAAACCACTGACCTAAAAAATAGATCCAAGGGAGATGATTTAAAAATTATTGCACTACCTAAAAGCCATGATCAAGAAATAACCTAGAAATCATCCTTCTGATGTTTTAGAACCAGAAGGCAAAATAGAGGTTGAGAGAGTCCACTTATCACCCCCAAAAAGATCCCCAAAAGAAAACTCCCAGGAATATTATAGCCAGGTTCCAAAGTTGCCAGATGAAGAAGAAAATATTACAAGCAGCCAAGAGGAAACAATTTGAATATTGTGGAAACACAATCAGGATAACTCAGGACTTGGCAGCTTCTCCTCTCAGGGATCCAAGGGCTTGGAATACGATGTTCTCGAGGTCAAAGGAGATGGGATTAAAACTAAGAATCACCTACCCAGCAAAAGTGAGTATCATGATTCAGGGGAAAATATGGTCATTCAATGAAATAGAGGACTTTCAAACATTCTTGATGGAAAAACCAGAGTTGAATAGAAAAGTTGGCATTCAGATACAAGAAGCAAGAGAAGCATGAGAAGGTAAACAGGGAAAAGAAATCACAAGGAACTTATAAAAGTTGAATTATTTACATTCCTACATGGAAAATGATAATTATAACTTATGAAACTTTTCTCACTATGAGAATAGTTGAAGGGATTATAAATGTGTGTATATACATATATATATGTCTATATGGGAGAATATATGGGCATATGAATACATATGTGAGTGTGTGTATATATGTGTACAGGTATACATAGATAGAGGGCACAGGATCAATTGAATAGGAAGGGATTATACTTAAAAGGTGAAATTGAGAGGTGTGAGAGGTATGTAATGAGAGGAGGTGGGGAAAGACAAAATGGGTAAATTATCTCATATAGAAGAGTCATGAGAATACTGTTACAATGAGGGCAAGAACAGGAAGGCTTAAGGGAATGAGTCACCTTTAATGTCATTGAATTTGTCTTTGGAGGGAATGACATACACACTAAATAGGATAGTTGGGAGGAAGGGGAAGAAAGGGGCGATGATGGAGAGGAGAGCAGGTTGGGGAGGAGGGAAGACTTTCAAGACACACTCTTGAAAAGGGAAAAAGTCAAAGTAGAGAACAGAATAAGTCGGGGGTGGGATAGGATGGAAGGCAATATAGTCAGTCTTTCACAATATATCCACTATGGAGATATTTTGCTTAGCTACACATGTACAACCTATATTGAATTGCTTATCTTCCCTGTAAGGGTGGATGATGAGGGAGGAAGGGAAAGAATCTGGAATTCAAAGTTTTAAAATCAAATGTCTAAAAAAATATATCTTTATTATTTTTACATGCAACTGGGAAATATGGTATACAGGCACTGGTGTATAGAGATCCATCTTGCCCTACTTGAAAGTTGGAAAGGGAATGGGGGAAGATATAGGAGAGAGCAGATTGGGACAGGGGATATTCAGTGGGATCACTGTTTTGGGGTGCTGGGTAGGGGGACAATGGGGAGAAAATTTGTAAATCAAAATCTTGTGGAAATGAATGATGTAAACTCAAAATAAACATAAAATTTAATTTTAAAAAATTACAGCGTTCACAAAGACTTATCACTAGAATGTCCACATAGTTTTCACCAAAGTGGTCACAATAGTTTTCAACAAAGTAGAATCATTTAGTAACTCAATCATGCAATCATCCTTAAAGACACTTGCCTCCTTATTCAATCATTCAATCATTATTAGGGAGACTTGCCTCCTTAAGGAACAGAAAATACAAAAGTCAAAGTACTCCACTCCTTGGTAGTACATACATTTAGTCAAGCTCAGACTCCTTAATCCAGTCACAAAGTAAAAGATCAAATAAATTAGAACTGCATCAGTTACTACTCAACAGAAAATAACACAATTCAGCAGACAGGGCTTCCAGCTGTCTGACCATTACATCCATACCCAGTTTGTTACCAGAGAGGGAAGCACCAACATCTGGATTTTCAAAGCTGGGAGGGAGGTGCACAACACCTGCCCAGAGTCTCACCTGGCCAAATCACACAACTCTTCCCAAAGTGAGTCCCAAAGCAAAATTTTACATCAGGGTCAGTCACTACTGATTATTGACAGAGAGGTCTTTTCATCTCGAATTGGCTTTCAGCTTTCATGGTTTCCCTTCCAAGGTCCCATATCCTACCTGAATTCACCAAACTGTCATGTGGGTTCAAAGGCAGACAGCTCCCAGCTTCTTGTCCAGCTCTCTGTGCAGTTCCTGTTCCAAACTGAAGCTCACAGTGTCCAGTCCACCTTAAATCCTTCACAGTCTCTATTCCTGAGAAGTCAAAGCTTAAGAAAGCAATGGAAAAAGTACCCACACCACAGTCATGCATCCTCTGGCAGCTCCAGCTGTTCCTAAGAAGTCTTTAGCAGCTTGACTGATCCTCACAAGTCCTCAGCAGCTCCAGCTGTCCCTCAGGAAATCCTCATCAGCATGAGCAGCTCCAGCTGACCCTCAGAAGTCCTCATCAGCATGAGCAGCTCCAGCTGGCCCTCATAAGTCCTCAGCAGCTTGGCTGGCCTTTGGAAATACTCAGCAGCTCAGCTAGCCCTCAGAAAAAGCTCTGTCACCACAAGTTCACAGGAAATTCTGAACTTCCCCAGCTGTGTATTTTCCTTATATACAGTATTGCTCCACCCTGTTCAGCATGTTGCTGTTACATCAGCAACAGGGATTCCCTGTTCAGACCCTTTCTGTTACATCAACAATGGGGGTTCATAAAATCTGTTTCTTTAACAGAGGTTTAATTTGAAACTAGATGCTAAATGTCTCTCAGCTTAGCAATGCAAAATGATCTTCAAATTTCATTACTATTATAGAGCCTTAGGTCCTTCTTAGGTCACCTCATTTTCAATCAGATTAAAAATGAGGCCTTTCCTTATGAAAAAAAAATTAAAGGGTTTGTTTTCTCTCTCTTTTATATATATTTTTTAGTTTTCATCATTCATTTCCACAAGATTTTGAGTTACAAATTTTCTCCCCAATTTTCCCTACCCACCACCCCAAAATTGCATTCCCACTGAGTCCCCTTGCCCCAATCTGCTCCCTCCCATATATTTCCCCTTTGATTTTCCAGTAGGGCACGGTAGATCTCTATGCACAAATGCCTGTATATCTCATTTCCCAGTTAATGTAAAATATAAATAATAATATTTATACTTATTTTAAAACATTTGATTGTAAAACTTTTCATTCCATATTCTTTCCCTTCCTCCCTTGTCACCAACTTTCACTGGGAAGATAAGCAATTCAGTATAGGTTGTACATGAGTAGCTACTCAAAAAATTTCCATAGTGGATATATTTTGCAAGACTGACTATATTTCCCTCTATCCTATTACACCCCCCACTTGTTCTACTATCTACTTTGAGCTTTTCCCTTTGGAAAAGTGGGTGTTTCCAACATCCCTCCGGCCCACCCTGCCCTCCCTTCCATTATTGCCCCTCTCTTCCCCTTCCCCTCTACTCTCCTGTAGGGTGAGATACTCGATTTAGTGTGAATGTCATTCCCTCCCTAAGCCAAATTCAATGAGAATAAGGTTGACTCATTCCCTTTTGCCTTCCTGTTATTTGCCTCCATTGCAACAATTATCCCTTGCCTCTACTAAATGAGATAATTTACCCCATTCTGTCTCTCCCCATCTCCTCTCATTATATTTTCTCTCATCTCTTAATTTCACCTTTTATGTGTCAACCCTTCCTATTGAATTGGGCCTGTGGCCTCTGTCTATGTATGACTGTAGAAATACATATACACTCACATATGTATTCATACATCCATATAACCACATACATATATATATATATGTATACACATACACACACAAACACACACACATATCTATGTATACATTTATATTCCCTTCAAATATTCTCATACAGAGAAAAGTTTCATAAGTTACAATGATCATTTTGCCATGTAGGAATATAAGTAGC
Organism: Petaurus breviceps papuanus; assembly: GCF_028583685.1. Lineage (NCBI taxonomy): Eukaryota > Metazoa > Chordata > Mammalia > Diprotodontia > Petauridae > Petaurus > Petaurus breviceps. Next base: position 9,239,417 of record NW_027185653.1, read on the forward strand.
TCAACTTTGATAAGTTCCTTATGATTTCTTTTCCCTGTGTACATTAACAAGCTTCTCTTGCTTCTTGTATCTCAATATAAAATTTTCTATTCAACTCTAGTTTGTTCATCAAGAATGCTTGAAAGTCCTCTATTCCACTGAATGACCATATTTTCTCCTGGAATATGATACTCACTTTTGCAGGGTAGATGATTCTTGGTTTTATTCCCAGCTCCTTTGACCTCCAGAATATCATATTCCAAGCCCTTGGATCCCTGAAAGTAGAAGCTGACAATTCCTGAGTTATCCTGATTTTGTTTCCACAATATTGAAATTGTTTCTTCTTGGCTGCTTGTAATACTTTCTCCTTGATCTGGGAACTCCAGAACCTGGCTATAATATTCCTAGGAGTTTTCTTTAGGGGATCATTTTCGTGATGTCATAGGTGGACCCTTTCAACCTCTATTTTGCCCTCTGGTTCTAAAATATCAGGGCACTTTTCCTTGAGAGTTTCTTGAAGGATGATTTCTAGGTTTTTTTTTTATCATGGCTTTCAGTTAGTCCAATATTTTTAAATCATCTCTCATCGATCTATTTTCCAGGTCAGTAGTTTTTCCAATGCGATATTTCACATTGCCTCATATTTTTTCTTTTGTTTGGATCTTTTTAATAGTATCTTGACGTCTCATAAAGTCACTAACTTCTATTTGCTCCAATGTAATTCTGAATCAATAATTCTTCTCAGTGTGCTTTTGAGATTCTTTTTCGATCTGGCAAATTTGGCTTTCTAAGACATTCTTCTCCTCATTGCCTTTTTGAGCCTCTTTTGCATTTGAGTGTAATGCTCAGTTGCTCTGGTTTTTTTCTTCCTTTGACTGCTCATGTTGTCACTCAATTACATAACTTTTGGGGTTTTACCACAATAGAACTCTGCTAGCAGAAAGAGGAGGTTTTTCCCAAACCCTGGGGTTTTATCAGCTGCTGGAACTCTGAGTTGGCTGCCCTCTCTGAAGCCTCCATATGCTCTGGCAAGCTAGTCATGCTCCCTGGTGCTTCTCACCCTCGGGGCAAAGGCTGGATCATACTCTGAATTCCAATGTCCCAAAGTCCATACTGCACTGACATTTCTTTGTCCTTGGCATTTATGGGTTGATAATTCTGGAAATTGTGATCTGAAGTCGCTCCATCCAACAGCTGGTCAGGCCACCCTGGGTCTAAGACATCCAGCTTGAGCGGGGCTGGGTTTGGTTCCCAGAGTACTGTGCTGGATGCATCCTGCAACCCTGCAGCATTGTCTTCAGAGGGATGTTCCTTGTCTGTGTCATTTTGTGGGTTCTGTAGCTCCAAAGTTTGTCTAGAGTCATTTTTTACATGAATTGGGGGAGGTGGGAGCAAGAGATGCAGGGAAGTCATGCTTCAACTCCACCATCTTGACTCCACCCTCGAAGTGTATTTTTTAGAATAAATAACCCGTAAAAATGAAAAGGAGATTTTTTTTAAAGCAATTGGTGTTAAGTAACTTGCCCAAGGTTACACTGCCAGTTTCTTTGTGTAGGTGTTAAGTATCTGAGGCTGGAACCAATCCCGGGTCCTCCCGACTCCAGGGTCAGCGCTCTTACTCACTGTGCCACCTAGCCACCCCAAAAAGGAGTTTTTTTTTAAACCATAAGAAATGATTATCAAAAAGTAATTTATTTAAAAACTTTTGTCATTTGGCAAAAATGTCAAAACTGTAAAGATGAAGTACCACATATAATCTTATGTTTGGAGAAAATTTATTTGAAATTGTTTAATCAAATATGTATAAAGTATTTTAAAAATTAAGCTTGAATTCCATTTAAAAAATAATTGGGGGCAGCTAGGTGGATCAGTGAATAGAGCAGCGGCCCTGCAGTCAGGAGGACCTGAGTTCAAACCCAGCCTCATAAACTTATCACAAAAACTTGCTCTGTGAGCTTGAGCAAGTCACTTACTCCCAATTGCCCTCCAAAAAGCAAAAAAAAAAAATGGCATCTTTAAAAAATCACAGGTAAATAAATGTAAAGGAAAGGGAAAGGGAGGAAAAGAGGAAGAAAGGAAGGAAAGAGGGAAGGAAAGAAGGAAGGAGGGAGGGAAGGAAGGAAGGAAGGAAGGAAGGAAGGAAGGAAGGAAGGAAGGAAGGAAGGAAGGAAGGAAGGAAGGAAGGAGGGAGGGAAGGAGGGAAGGAAGGAAGGAGGGAAGGAAGGAAGGAGGGAAGGAAGGAAGGAGGGAAGGA